>NC_132929.1:60090593-60390593 GCF_047675955.1 Chlorocebus sabaeus | reverse complement strand
TCAAAACTGGAAAGAAGCATTCTGAGAAACTGCTCTGTGTTCTGTGAATTCATCTCACAGAGTTACATCTTTCCCTTCAAGAAGCCTTTCGCTAAGGCTGTTTTTGTGGAATTGGCAAAGGGATATTTGGAAGCCCATAGAGGGCTATGGTGAAAAAGAAAATATCTTCCGTTCAAAACTGGAAAGAAGCTTTCTGAGAAATTGCTCTGTGTTCTGTTAATTCATCTCACAGAGTTACATCTTTCCCTTCAAGAAGCCTTTCGCTAAGGCTGTTCTTGTGGAATTGGAAAAGGGATACTTGGAAGCCCATAGAGGGCTATGGTGAAAAAGGAAATATCTTCCGTTCAAAACTGGAAAGAAGCTTTCTGAGAAACTGCTCTGTGTTCTGTTAATTCATCTCACAGTGTTACATCTTTCCCTTCAACAAGTCTTTCGCTAAGGCTGTTCTTGTGGAATTGGCAAAGGGATATTTGGAAGCCCATAGAGGGCTCTGGTGAAAAAGGAAATATCTTCCGTTCAAAACTGGAAAGAAGCTTTCTGAGAAACTGCTCTGTGTTCTCTTAATTCATCTCAGAGAGTTACATCTTTCCCTTGAAGAAGTCTTTCGCTAAGGCTGTTCTTGTGGAATTGGAAAAGCGATATTTGGAAGCCCATAGAGGGCTATGGTGAAAAAGGAAATATCTTCCGTTCAAAACTGGAAAGAAGCTTTCTTAGAAACTGCTCTGTGTTCTGTGAATTCATCTCACAGAGTTACATCTTTCCCTTCAAGAAACCTTTCGCTAAGGCTGTTCTTGTGGAATTGGCAAAGGGATATTTGGAAGCCCATAGAGGGCTATGGTGAAAAAGGAAATATCTTCCGTTCAAAACCGGAAAGAAGCTTTCTGAGAAACTGCTCTGTTTTCTGTGAATTCATCTCACAAAGTTACATCTTTCCCTTCAAGAAGCCTTTCGCTAAGGCTGTTCTTGTGGAATTGGCAAAGGGATATTTGGAAACCCATAGAGGGCTATGGTGAAAAAGGAAATATCTTCCGTTCAAAACTGCAAAGAAGCTTTCTGAGAAACTGCTCTGTGTTCTGTTAATTCATCTCACAGAGTTACATCTTTCCATTCAAGAAGCCTTTCGCTAAGGCTGTTCTTGTGGAACTGGCAAAGGGATATTTGGAAGCCCATGGAGTGCTATGGTGAAAAAGGAAATATCTTCCGTTCAAAACTGGAAGCAACCTTTATGAGAAACTGCTCTGTGTCCTGTTAATTCATCTCACAGAGTTACATCTTTCCCTTCAAGAAGCCTTTCGCTAAGGCTGTTCTTGTGTAATTGGAAAAGGGATATTTGGAAGCCCATAGAGGGCTATGGTGAAAAAGTAAATATCTTCCGTTCAAAACTGGAAGAAGCATTCTGAGAAACTGCTCTGTGTTCTGTTAATTCATCTCACAGAGTTACATCTTTCCCTACAAGGAGCCTTTCGCTAAGGCTGTTCTTGTGGAATTGGCAAAGGGATATTTGGAAGACCATAGAGGGATATGGTGAAAAAGGAAATATCTTCCGTTCAAAACTGGAAAGAAGCTTTCTGAGAAACTGCTCTGTGTTCTGTGAATTCATCTCACAGAGTTACATCTTTCCCTTCAAGAAGCCTTTCGCTAAGGCTGTTCTGTGGAATTGGCAAAGGGATATTTGGAAGCCCATAGAGGGCTATGATGAAAAAGGAAATATCTTCCGTTCAAAACTGGAAAGAAGCTTTCTGAGAAACTGCTCTGTGTTCTGTGAATTCATCTCACAGAGTTACATCTTTCCCTTCAAGAAGCCATTCGCTAAGGATGTTCTTGTGTAATTGGCAAAGGGATATTTGGAAGCCCTTAGAGGGCTATGGTGAAAAAGGAAATATCTTCCGTTCAAAACTGGAAAGAAGCTTTGTGAGAAACTGCTCTGTGTTCTGTTAATTCATCTCACAGAGGTACATCTTTCCCTTCAAGAAGACTTTCGCTACGTCTGTTCTTGTGGAATTGGAAAAGCGATATTTGGAAGCCCATAGAGGGCTATGGTGAAAAAGGAAGTATCTTCCGTTCAAAACTGAAAACAAGATTTCTGAGAAACTGCTCTGTGTTCTGTTAATTCATCTCACAGAGTTACATCTTTCCCTTCAAGAAGCCTTTCGCTAAGGCTGTTCTTGTGGAATTGGCAAAGGGATATTTGGAAACCCGTAGAGGGCTATGGTGAAAAAGGAAATATCTTCCGTTCAAAACTGGAAAGAAGCATTCTGAGAAACTGCTCTGTGTTCTGTGAATTCATCTCACAGAGTTACATCTTTCCCTTCAAGAAGCCTTTCGCTAAGGCTGTTTTTGTGGAATTGGCAAAGGGATATTTGGAAGCCCATAGAGGGCTATGGTGAAAAAGGAAATATCTTCCGTTCAAAACTGGAAAGAAGCTTTCTGAGAAACTGCTCTGTGTTCTGTTAATTCATCTCACAGAGTTACATCTTTCCCTTCAAGAAGCCTTTCCCTAAGGCTGTTCTTGTGGAATTGGCAAAGGGATATTTGGAAGCCCATAGAGGGCTATGGTGAAAAAGGAAATATCTTCCGTTCAAAACTGGAAAGAAGCTTTCTGAGAAACTGCTCTGTGTTCTGTTAATTCATCTCACAGAGTTACATCTTTCCCTTCAAGAAGACTTTCGCTAAGGCTGTTCTTGTGGAATTGGCAAAGGGATATTTGGAAGCCCATAGAGGGCTATGGTGAAAAAGGAAATATCTTCCGTTCAAAACTGGAAAGAAGCTTTCTGAGAAACTGCTCTGTGTTCTGTTAATTCATCTCACAGAGTTACATCTTTCCCTTCAAGAAGTCTTTCGCTAAGGCTGTTTTTGTGGAATTGTCAAAGTTATATTTGGAAGCCCATAGAGGGCTCTGGTGAAAAAGGAAATATCTTCCGTTCAAAACTGGAAAGAATCTTTCTGAGAAACTGCTCTGTGTTCTCTTAATTCATCTCAGAGAGTTACATCTTTCCCTTGAAGAAGTCTTTCGCTAAGGCTGTTCTTGTGGAATTGGAAAAGCGATATTTGGAAGCCCATAGAGGGCTATGGTGAAAAAGGAAATATCTTCCGTTCAAAACTGGAAAGAAGCTTTCTGAGAAACTGTTCTGTGTTTTGTGAATTCACCTCACAGAGTTACATCTTTCCCTTCAAGAAGCCTTTCCCTAAGGCTGTTCTTGTGGAAATGGCAAAGGGATATTTGGAAGCCCATAGAGGGCTATGGTGAAAAAGGAAATATCTTCCGTTCAAAACTGGAAAGATGCTTTCTGAGAAACTGCTCTGTGTTCTGTTAATTCATCTCACAGAGTTACATCTTTCCCTTCAAGAAGCCTTTCGCTAAGGCTGTTCTTGTGGAATTGGCAAAGGGATATTTGGAAACCCGTAGAGGGCTATGGTGAAAAAGGAAATATTTTCCGTTCAAAACTGGAAAGAAGCATTCTGAGAAACTGCTCTGTGTTCTGTGAATTCATCTCACAGAGTTACATCTTTCCCTTCAAGAAGCCTTTCGCTAAAGCTGTTTTTGTGGAATTGGCAAAGGGATATTTGGAAGCCCATAGAGGGCTATGGTGAAAAAGAAAATATCTTCCGTTCAAAACTGGAAAGAAGCTTTCTGAGAAATTGCTCTGTGTTCTGTTAATTCATCTCACAGAGTTACATCTTTCCCTTCAAGAAGCCTTTCGCTAAGGCTGTTCTTGTGGAATTGGCAAAGGGATACTTGGAAGCCCATAGAGGGCTATGGTGAAAAAGGAAATATCTTCCGTTCAAAACTGGAAAGAAGCTTTCTGAGAAACTGCTCTGTGTTCTGTTAATTCATCTCACAGTGTTACATCTTTCCCTTCAACAAGTCTTTCGCTAAGGCTGTTCTTGTGGAATTGGCAAAGGGATATTTGGAAGCCCATAGAGGGCTCTGGTGAAAAAGGAAATATCTTCCGTTCAAAACTGGAAAGAAGCTTTCTGAGAAACTGCTCTGTGTTCTCTTAATTCATCTCAGAGAGTTACATCTTTCCCTTGAAGAAGTCTTTCGCTAAGGCTGTTCTTGTGGAATTGGAAAAGCGATATTTGGAAGCCCATAGAGGGCTATGGTGAAAAAGGAAGTATCTTCCGTTCAAAACTGAAAACAAGATTTCTGAGAAACTGCTCTGTGTTCTGTGAATTCATCTCACAGAGCTACATCTTTCCCTTCAAGAAGCCTTTCGCGAAGGCTGTTCTTTTGGAATTGGAAAAGGGATGTTTGGAAGCCCATAGAGGGCTATGGTGAAAAAGGAAATATCTTCCGTTCAAAACTGGAAAGAAGCTTTCAGACAAACTGCTCTGTGTTCTGTGAATTCATCTCACAGAGTTACATCTTTCCCTTCAAGAAGCCTTTCGCTAAGGCTGTTCTTGTGGAATTGGCAAAGGGATATTTGGAAGCCCATAGAGGGCTATGGTGAAAAAGGAAATATCTTCCGTTCCAAACTGGAAAGAAGCTTTCTTAGAAACTGCTCTGTGTTCTGTGAATTCATCTCACAGAGTTACATCTTTCCCTTCAAGAAACCTTTCGCTAAGGCTGTTCTTGTGGAATTGGCAAAGGGATATTTGGAAGCCCATAGAGGGCTCTGGTGAAAAAGGAAATATCTTCCGTTCAAAACTGGAAAGAAGCTTTCTGAGAAACTGCTCTGTGTTCTGTGAATTCATCTCACAGAGTTACATCTTTCCCTTCAAGAAGCCTTTCGCTAAGGCTGTTCTTGTGGAATTGGAAAAGCGATATTTGGAAGCCCATAGAGGGCTATGGTGAAAAAGGAAGTATCTTCCGTTCAAAACTGAAAACAAGATTTCTGAGAAACTGCTCTGTGTTCTGTTAATTCATCTCACAGAGCTACATCTTTCCCTTCAAGAAGCCTTTCGCTAAGGCTGTTCTTTTGGAATTGGAAAAGGGATGTTTGGAAGCCCATAGAGGGCTATGGTGAAAAAGGAAATATCTTCCGTTCAAAACTGGAAAGAAGCTTTCTGACAAACTGCTCTGTGTTCTGTTAATTCATCTCACAGAGTTACATCTTTCCCTTCAAGAAGCCTTTCGCTAAGGCTGTTCTTGTGTAATTGGCAAAGGGATATTTGGAAGCCCATAGAGGGCTATGGTGAAAAAGGAAATATCTTCCGTTCAAAACTGGAAAGAAGCTTTCTGAGAAACTGCTCTGTGTTCTGTTAATTCATCTCACAGTGTTACATCTTTCCCTTCAACAAGTCTTTCGCTAAGGCTGTTCTTGTGGAATTGGCAAAGGGATATTTGGAAGCCCATAGAGGGCTCAGGTGAAAAAGGAAATATCTTCCGTTCAAAACTGGAAAGAAGCTTTCTGAGAAACTGCTCTGTGTTCTGTTAATTCATCTCACAGAGTTACATCTTTCCCTACAAGGAGCCTTTCGCTAAGGCTGTTCTTGTGGAATTGGCAAAGGGATATTTGGAAGACCATAGAGGGATATGGTGAAAAAGGGAATATCTTCCGTTCAAAACTGGAAAGAAGCTTTCTGAGAAACTGCTCTGTGTTCTGGTAAATCATCTCACAGAGTTACATCTTTCCCTTCAAGAAGCCTTTCGCTAAGGCTGTTCTTGTGGAATTGGCGAAGGGATATTTGGAAACCCAAAGAGGGCTATGGTGAAAAAGAAAATATCTTCCGTTCAAAACTTCAAAGAAGCTTTCTGAGAAACTGCTCTGTGTTCTGTTAATTCATCTCACAGAGTTACATCTTTCCCTTCAAGAAGACTTTCGATAAGGCTGTTTTGTCGAATTGGCAAAGGGATATTTGGAAGCCCATAGAGGGCTATGGTGAAAAAGGAAATATCTTCCGTTCAAAACTGGAAAGAAGCTTTCTGAGAAACTGCTCTGTGTTCTGTGAATTCATCTCACAGAGTTACATCTTTCCCTTCAAGAAGCCTTTCGCTAAGGCTGTTCTTGTGTAATTGGCAAAGGGACATTTGGAAGCCCATAGGGGGCTATGGTGAAAAAGGAAATATCTTCCGTTCAAACCTGGAAAGAAGCTTTCTTGGAAACTGCTCTGTGTTCTGTGAATTCATCTCACAGAGTTACATCTTTCCCTTCAAGAAGCCTTTCGCTAAGGCTGTTTTTGTGGAATTGGTAAAGGGATATTTGGAAGCCCATAGAGGGCTATGGTGAAAAAGAAAATATCTTCCGTTCAAAACTGGAAAGAAGCTTTCTGAGAAATTGCTCTGTGTTCTGTTAATTCATCTCACAGAGTTACATCTTTCCCTTCAAGAAGCCTTTCGCTAAGGCTGTTCTTGTGGAAATGGCAAATGGATATTTGGAAGCCCATAGAGGGCTATGGTGAAAAAGAAAATATCTTCCGTTCAAAACTGGAAAGAAGCTTTCTGAGAAATTGCTCTGTGTTCTGTTAATTCATCTCACAGAGTTACATCTTTCCCTTCAAGAAGCCTTTCGCTAAGGCTGTTCTTGTGGAATTGGCAAAGGGATACTTGGAAGCCCATAGAGGGCTATGGTGAAAAAGGAAATATCTTCCGTTCAAAACTGGAAAGAAGCTTTCTGAGAAACTGCTCTGTGTTCTGTTAATTCATCTCACAGTGTTACATCTTTCCCTTCAACAAGTCTTTCGCTAAGGCTGTTCTTGTGGAATTGGCAAAGGGATATTTGGAAGCCCATAGAGGGCTCTGGTGAAAAAGGAAATATCTTCCGTTCAAAACTGGAAAGAAGCTTTCTGAGAAACTGCTCTGTGTTCTCTTAATTCATCTCAGAGAGTTACATCTTTCCCTTGAAGAAGTCTTTCGCTAAGGCTGTTCTTGTGGAATTGGAAAAGCGATATTTGGAAGCCCATAGAGGGCTATGGTGAAAAAGGAAGTATCTTCCGTTCAAAACTGAAAACAAGATTTCTGAGAAACTGCTCTGTGTTTTGTTAATTCATCTCACAGAGCTACATCTTTCCCTTCAAGAAGCCTTTCGCGAAGGCTGTTCTTTTGGAATTGGAAAAGGGATGTTTGGAAGCCCATAGAGGGCTATGGTGAAAAAGGAAATATCTTCCGTTCAAAACTGGAAAGAAGCTTTCAGACAAACTGCTCTGTGTTCTGTGAATTCATCTCACAGAGTTACATCTTTCCCTTCAAGAAGCCTTTCGCTAAGGCTGTTCTTGTGGAATTGGCAAAGGGATATTTGGAAGCCCATAGAGGGCTATGGTGAAAAAGGAAATATCTTCCGTTCCAAACTGGAAAGAAGCTTTCTTAGAAACTGCTCTGTGTTCTGTGAATTCATCTCACAGAGTTACATCTTTCCCTTCAAGAAACCTTTCGCTAAGGCTGTTCTTGTGGAATTGGCAAAGGGATATTTGGAAGCCCATAGAGGGCTCTGGTGAAAAAGGAAATAACTTCCGTTCAAAACTGGAAAGAAGCTTTCTGAGAAACTACTCTGTGTTCTGTGAATTCATCTCACAGAGTTACATCTTTCCCTTCAAGAAGCCTTTCGCTAAGGCTGTTCTTGTGGAATTGGAAAAGCGATATTTGGAAGCCCATAGAGGGCTATGGTGAAAAAGGAAGTATCTTCCGTTCAAAACTGAAAACAAGATTTCTGAGAAACTGCTCTGTGTTCTGTTAATTCATCTCACAGAGCTACATCTTTCCCTTCAAGAAGCCTTTCGCTAAGGCTGTTCTTTTGGAATTGGAAAAGGGATGTTTGGAAGCCCATAGAGGGCTATGGTGAAAAAGGAAATATCTTCCGTTCAAAACTGGAAAGAAGCTTTCTGACAAACTGCTCTGTGTTCTGTTAATTCACCTCACAGAGTTACATCTTTCCCTTCAAGAAGCCTTTCGCTAAGGCTGTTCTTGTGTAATTGGCAAAGGGATATTTGGAAGCCCATAGAGGGCTATGGTGAAAAAGGAAATATCTTCCGTTCAAAACTGGAAAGAAGCATTCTGAGAAACTGCTCTGTGTTCTGTTAATTCATCTCACAGAGTTACATCTTTCCCTACAAGGAGCCTTTCGCTAAGGCTGTTCTTGTGGAATTGGCAAAGGGATATTTGGAAGACCATAGAGGGATATGGTGAAAAAGGGAATATCTTCCGTTCAAAACTGGAAAGAAGCTTTCTGAGAAACTGCTCTGTGTTCTGTTAAATCATCTCACAGAGTTACATCTTTCCCTTCAAGAAGCCTTTCGCTAAGGCTGTTCTTGTGGAATTGGCGAAGGGATATTTGGAAACCCAAAGAGGGCTATGGTGAAAAAGAAAATATCTTCCGTTCAAAACTTCAAAGAAGCTTTCTGAGAAACTGCTCTGTGTTCTGTTAATTCATCTCACAGAGTTACATCTTTCCCTTCAAGAAGACTTTCGATAAGGCTGTTTTGTCGAATTGGCAAAGGGATATTTGGAAGCCCATAGAGGGCTATGGTGAAAAAGGAAATATCTTCCGTTCAAAACTGGAAAGAAGCTTTCTGAGAAACTGCTCTGTGTTCTGTGAATTCATCTCACAGAGTTACATCTTTCCCTTCAAGAAGCCTTTCGCTAAGGCTGTTCTTGTGTAATTGGCAAAGGGACATTTGGAAGCCCATAGGGGGCTATGGTGAAAAAGGAAATATCTTCCGTTCAAACCTGGAAAGAAGCTTTCTTGGAAACTGCTCTGTGTTCTGTGAATTCATCTCACAGAGTTACATCTTTCCCTTCAAGAAGCCTTTCACTAAGGCTGTTCTTGTGGAATTGGCAAAGGTATATTTGGAAGCCCATGGAGGGCTATGGTGAAAAAGGAAATATCTTCCGTTCAAAACTGGAAAGAAGCTTTCTGAGAAACTGCTCTGTGTTTTGTGAATTCACCTCACAGAGTTACATCTTTCCCTTCAAGAAGCCTTTCCCTAAGGCTGTTCTTGTGGAAATGGCAAAGGGATATTTGGAAGCCCAAAGAGGGCTATGGTGAAAAAGGAAATATCTTCCGTTCAAAACTGGAAAGAAGCTTTCTGAGAAACTGCTCTGTGTTCTGTTAATTCATCTCACAGAGTTACATCTTTCCCTTCAAGAAGCCTTTCGCTAAGGCTGTTCTTGTGGAATTGGCAAAGGGATATTTGGAAACCCGTAGAGGGCTATGGTGAAAAAGGAAATATCTTCCGTTCAAAACTGGAAAGAAGCATTCTGAGAAACTGCTCTGTGTTCTGTGAATTCATCTCACAGAGTTACATCTTTCCCTTCAAGAAGCCTTTCGCTAAGGCTGTTTTTGTGGAATTGGCAAAGGGATATTTGGAAGCCCATAGAGGGCTATGGTGAAAAAGAAAATATCTTCCGTTCAAAACTGGAAAGAAGCTTTCTGAGAAATTGCTCTGTGTTCTGTTAATTCATCTCACAGAGTTACATCTTTCCCTTCAAGAAGCCTTTCGCTAAGGCTGTTCTTGTGGAATTGGCAAAGGGATACTTGGAAGCCCATAGAGGGCTATGGTGAAAAAGGAAATATCTTCCGTTCAAAACTGGAAAGAAGCTTTCTGAGAAACTGCTCTGTGTTCTGTTAATTCATCTCACAGTGTTACATCTTTCCCTTCAACAAGTCTTTCGCTAAGGCTGTTCTTGTGGAATTGGCAAAGGGATATTTGGAAGCCCATAGAGGGCTCTGGTGAAAAAGGAAATATCTTCCGTTCAAAACTGGAAAGAAGCTTTCTGAGAAACTGCTCTGTGTTCTCTTAATTCATCTCAGAGAGTTACATCTTTCCCTTGAAGAAGTCTTTCGCTAAGGCTGTTCTTGTGGAATTGGAAAAGCGATATTTGGAAGCCCATAGAGGGCTATGGTGAAAAAGGAAGTATCTTCCGTTCAAAACTGAAAACAAGATTTCTGAGAAACTGCCCTGTGTTTTGTTAATTCATCTCACAGAGCTACATCTTTCCCTTCAAGAAGCCTTTCGCTAAGGCTGTTCTTTTGGAATTGGAAAAGGGATGTTTGGAAGCCCATAGAGGGCTATGGTGAAAAAGGAAATATCTTCCGTTCAAAACTGGAAAGAAGCTTTCAGACAAACTGCTCTGTGTTCTGTGAATTCATCTCACAGAGTTACATCTTTCCCTTCAAGAAGCCTTTCGCTAAGGCTGTTCTTGTGGAATTGGCAAAGGGATATTTGGAAGCCCATAGAGGGCTATGGTGAAAAAGGAAATATCTTCCGTTCCAAACTGGAAAGAAGCTTTCTTAGAAACTGCTCTGTGTTCTGTGAATTCATCTCACAGAGTTACATCTTTCCCTTCAAGAAACCTTTCGCTAAGGCTGTTCTTGTGGAATTGGCAAAGGGATATTTGGAAGCCCATAGAGGGCTATGGTGAAAAAGGAAATATCTTCCGTTCAAAACTGGAAAGAAGCTTTCTGAGAAACTGCTCTGTGTTCTGTGAATTCATCTCACAAAGTTACATCTTTCCCTTCAAGAAGCCTTTCACTAAGGCTGTTCTTGTGGAATTGGCAAAGGGATATTTGGAAGCCCATAGAGGGCTATGGTGAAAAAGGAAATATCTTCCGTTCAAAACTGCAAAGAAGCTTTCTGAGAAACTGCTCTGTGTTCTGTTAATTCATCTCACGGAGTTACATCTTTCCATTCAAGAAGCCTTTCGCTAAGGCTGTTCTTGTGGAACTGGCAAAGGGATATTTGGAAGCCCATGGAGTGCTATGGTGAAAAAGGAAATATCTTCCGTTCAAAACTGGAAGCAACCTTTCTGAGAAACTGCTCTGTGTCCTGTTAATTCATCTCACAGAGTTACATCTTTCCCTTCAAGAAGCCTTTCGCTAAGGCTGTTCTTGTGTAATTGGCAAAGGGATATTTGGAAGCCCATAGAGGGCTATGGTGAAAAAGGAAATATCTTCCGTTCAAAACTGGAAAGAAGCATTCTGAGAAACTGCTCTGTGTTCTGTTAATTCATCTCACAGAGTTACATCTTTCCCTACATGGAGCCTTTCGCTAAGGCTGTTCTTGTGGAATTGGCAAAGGGATATTTGGAAGACCATAGAGGGATATGGTGAAAAAGGGAATATCTTCCGTTCAAAACTGGAAAGAAGCTTTCTGAGAAACTGCTCTGTGTTCTGTGAATTCATCTCACAGAGTTACATCTTTCCCTTCAAGAAGCCTTTCGCTAAGGCTGTCCTTGTGGATTTGGAAAAGGGATATTTGGAAGCCCATAGAGGGCTATGTTGAAAAAGGATATATCTTCCGCTCAAAACCGGAGAGAATCTTTCTGAGAAACTGCTCTGTGTTCTGTTAAATCATCTCACAGAGTTACATCTTTCCCTTCAAGAAGCCTTTCGCTAAGGCTGTTCTTGTGGAATTGGCGAAGGGATATTTGGAAACCCAAAGAGGGCTATGGTGAAAAAGAAAATATCTTCCGTTCAAAACTTCAAAGAAGCTTTCTGAGAAACTGCTCTGTGTTCTGTTAATTCATCTCACAGAGTTACATCTTTCCCTTCAAGAAGACTTTCGCTATGGCTGTTTTGTCGAATTGGCAAAGGGATATTTGGAAGCCCATAGAGGGCTATGGTGAAAAAGGAAATATCTTCCGTTCAAAACTGGAAAGAAGCTTTCTGAGAAACTGCTCTGTGTTCTGTGAATTCATCTCACAGAGTTACATCTTTCCCTTCAAGAAGCCTTTCGCTAAGGCTGTTCTTGTGTAATTGGCAAAGGGACATTTGGAAGCCCATAGGGGGCTATGGTGAAAAAGGAAATATCTTCCGTTCAAACCTGGAAAGAAGCTTTCTTGGAAACTGCTCTGTGTTCTGTGAATTCATCTCACAGAGTTACATCTTTCCCTTCAAGAAGCCTTTCACTAAGGCTGTTCTTGTGGAATTGGCAAGGGTATATTTGGAAGCCCATGGAGGGCTATGGTGAAAAAGGAAATATCTTCCGTTCAAAACTGGAAAGAAGCTTTCTGAGAAACTGCTCTGTGTTTTGTGAATTCACCTCACAGAGTTACATCTTTCCCTTCAAGAAGCCTTTCCCTAAGGCTGTTCTTGTGGAAATGGCAAAGGGATATTTGGAAGCCCATAGAGGGCTATGGTGAAAAAGGAAATATCTTCCGTTCAAAACTGGAAAGAAACTTTCTGAGAAACTGCTCTGTGTTCTGTTAATTCATCTCACAGAGTTACATCTTTCCCTTCAAGAAGCCTTTCGCTAAGGCTGTTCTTGTGGAATTGGCAAAGGGATATTTGGAAGCCCATAGAGGGCTATGGTGAAGAAGGAAATATCTTCCGTTCAAAACTGGAAAGAAGCTTTCTGAGAAACTGCTCTGTGTTCTGTTAATTCATCTCACAGAGTTACATCTTTCCCTTCAAGGAGCCTTTCGCTAAGGCTGTTCTTGTGGAATTGGAAAAGCGATATTTGGAAGCCCATAGAGGGCTATGGTGAAAAAGGAAGTATCTTCCGTTCAAAACTGAAAACAAGATTTCTGAGAAACTGCTCTGTGTTCTGTTAATTCATCTCACAGAGCTACATCTTTCCCTTCAAGAAGCCTTTCGCTAAGGCTGTTCTTTTGGAATTGGAAAAGGGATGTTTGGAAGCCCATAGAGGGCTATGGTGAAAAAGGAAATATCTTCCGTTCAAAACTGGAAAGAAGCTTTCTGACAAACTGCTCTGTGTTCTGTTAATTCATCTCACAGAGTTACATCTTTCCCTTCAAGAAGCCTTTCGCTAAGGCTGTTCTTGTGTAATTGGCAAAGGGATATTTGGAAGCCCATAGAGGGCTATGGTGAAAAAGGAAATATCTTCCGTTCAAAACTGGAAAGAAGCATTCTGAGAAACTGCTCTGTGTTCTGTTAATTCATCTCACAGAGTTACATCTTTCCCTACAAGGAGCCTTTCGCTAAGGCTGTTCTTGTGGAATTGGCAAAGGGATATTTGGAAGACCATAGAGGGATATGGTGAAAAAGGGAATATCTTCCGTTCAAAACTGGAAAGAAGCTTTCTGAGAAACTGCTCTGTGTTCTGTTAAATCATCTCACAGAGTTACATCTTTCCCTTCAAGAAGCCTTTCGCTAAGGCTGTTCTTGTGGAATTGGCGAAGGGATATTTGGAAACCCAAAGAGGGCTATGGTGAAAAAGAAAATATCTTCCGTTCAAAACTTCAAAGAAGCTTTCTGAGAAACTGCTCTGTGTTCTGTTAATTCATCTCACAGAGTTACATCTTTCCCTTCAAGAAGACTTTCGATAAGGCTGTTTTGTCGAATTGGCAAAGGGATATTTGGAAGCCCATAGAGGGCTATGGTGAAAAAGGAAATATCTTCCGTTCAAAACTGGAAAGAAGCTTTCTGAGAAACTGCTCTGTGTTCTGTGAATTCATCTCACAGAGTTACATCTTTCCCTTCAAGAAGCCTTTCGCTAAGGCTGTTCTTGTGTAATTGGCAAAGGGACATTTGGAAGCCCATAGGGGGCTATGGTGAAAAAGGAAATATCTTCCGTTCAAACCTGGAAAGAAGCTTTCTTGGAAACTGCTCTGTGTTCTGTGAATTCATCTCACAGAGTTACATCTTTCCCTTCAAGAAGCCTTTCACTAAGGCTGTTCTTGTGGAATTGGCAAAGGTATATTTGGAAGCCCATGGAGGGCTATGGTGAAAAAGGAAATATCTTCCGTTCAAAACTGGAAAGAAGCTTTCTGAGAAACTGCTCTGTGTTTTGTGAATTCACCTCACAGAGTTACATCTTTCCCTTCAAGAAGCCTTTCCCTAAGGCTGTTCTTGTGGAAATGGCAAAGGGATATTTGGAAGCCCATAGAGGGCTATGGTGAAAAAGGAAATATCTTCCGTTCAAAACTGGAAAGAAGCTTTCTGAGAAACTGCTCTGTGTTCTGTTAATTCATCTCACAGAGTTACATCTTTCCCTTCAAGAAGCCTTTCGCTAAGGCTGTTCTTGTGGAATTGGCAAAGGGATATTTGGAAACCCGTAGAGGGCTATGGTGAAAAAGGAAATATCTTCCGTTCAAAACTGGAAAGAAGCATTCTGAGAAACTGCTCTGTGTTCTGTGAATTCATCTCACAGAGTTACATCTTTCCCTTCAAGAAGCCTTTCGCTAAGGCTGTTTTTGTGGAATTGGCAAAGGGATATTTGGAAGCCCATAGAGGGCTATGGTGAAAAAGAAAATATCTTCCGTTCAAAACTGGAAAGAAGCTTTCTGAGAAATTGCTCTGTGTTCTGTTAATTCATCTCACAGAGTTACATCTTTCCCTTCAAGAAGCCTTTCGCTAAGGCTGTTCTTGTGGAATTGGCAAAGGGATACTTGGAAGCCCATAGAGGGCTATGGTGAAAAAGGAAATATCTTCCGTTCAAAACTGGAAAGAAGCTTTCTGAGAAACTGCTCTGTGTTCTGTTAATTCATCTCACAGTGTTACATCTTTCCCTTCAACAAGTCTTTCGCTAAGGCTGTTCTTGTGGAATTGGCAAAGGGATATTTGGAAGCCCATAGAGGGCTCTGGTGAAAAAGGAAATATCTTCCGTTCAAAACTGGAAAGAAGCTTTCTGAGAAACTGCTCTGTGTTCTCTTAATTCATCTCAGAGAGTTACATCTTTCCCTTGAAGAAGTCTTTCGCTAAGGCTGTTCTTGTGGAATTGGAAAAGCGATATTTGGAAGCCCATAGAGGGCTATGGTGAAAAAGGAAGTATCTTCCGTTCAAAACTGAAAACAAGATTTCTGAGAAACTGCCCTGTGTTTTGTTAATTCATCTCACAGAGCTACATCTTTCCCTTCAAGAAGCCTTTCGCGAAGGCTGTTCTTTTGGAATTGGAAAAGGGATGTTTGGAAGCCCATAGAGGGCTATGGTGAAAAAGGAAATATCTTCCGTTCAAAACTGGAAAGAAGCTTTCAGACAAACTGCTCTGTGTTCTGTGAATTCATCTCACAGAGTTACATCTTTCCCTTCAAGAAGCCTTTCGCTAAGGCTGTTCTTGTGGAATTGGCAAAGGGATATTTGGAAGCCCATAGAGGGCTATGGTGAAAAAGGAAATATCTTCCGTTCCAAACTGGAAAGAAGCTTTCTTAGAAACTGCTCTGTGTTCTGTGAATTCATCTCACAGAGTTACATCTTTCCCTTCAAGAAACCTTTCGCTAAGGCTGTTCTTGTGGAATTGGCAAAGGGATATTTGGAAGCCCATAGAGGGCTATGGTGAAAAAGGAAATATCTTCCGTTCAAAACTGGAAAGAAGCTTTCTGAGAAACTGCTCTGTGTTCTGTGAATTCATCTCACAAAGTTACATCTTTCCCTTCAAGAAGCCTTTCACTAAGGCTGTTCTTGTGGAATTGGCAAAGGGATATTTGGAAGCCCATAGAGGGCTATGGTGAAAAAGGAAATATCTTCCGTTCAAAACTGCAAAGAAGCTTTCTGAGAAACTGCTCTGTGTTCTGTTAATTCATCTCACAGAGTTACATCTTTCCATTCAAGAAGCCTTTCGCTAAGGCTGTTCTTGTGGAACTGGCAAAGGGATATTTGGAAGCCCATGGAGTGCTATGGTGAAAAAGGAAATATCTTCCGTTCAAAACTGGAAGCAACCTTTCTGAGAAACTGCTCTGTGTCCTGTTAATTCATCTCACAGAGTTACATCTTTCCCTTCAAGAAGCCTTTCGCTAAGGCTGTTCTTGTGTAATTGGCAAAGGGATATTTGGAAGCCCATAGAGGGCTATGGTGAAAAAGGAAATATCTTCCGTTCAAAACTGGAAAGAAGCATTCTGAGAAACTGCTCTGTGTTCTGTTAATTCATCTCACAGAGTTACATCTTTCCCTACATGGAGCCTTTCGCTAAGGCTGTTCTTGTGGAATTGGCAAAGGGATATTTGGAAGACCATAGAGGGATATGGTGAAAAAGGGAATATCTTCCGTTCAAAACTGGAAAGAAGCTTTCTGAGAAACTGCTCTGTGTTCTGTGAATTCATCTCACAGAGTTACATCTTTCCCTTCAAGAAGCCTTTCGCTAAGGCTGTCCTTGTGGATTTGGAAAAGGGATATTTGGAAGCCCATAGAGGGCTATGGTGAAAAAGGATATATCTTCCGCTCAAAACCGGAGAGAATCTTTCTGAGAAACTGCTCTGTGTTCTGTTAAATCATCTCACAGAGTTACATCTTTCCCTTCAAGAAGCCTTTCGCTAAGGCTGTTCTTGTGGAATTGGCGAAGGGATATTTGGAAACCCAAAGAGGGCTATGGTGAAAAAGAAAATATCTTCCGTTCAAAACTTCAAAGAAGCTTTCTGAGAAACTGCTCTGTGTTCTGTTAATTCATTTCACAGAGTTACATCTTTCCCTTCAAGAAGACTTTCGCTAAGGCTGTTTTGTCGAATTGGCAAAGGGATATTTGGAAGCCCATAGAGGGCTATGGTGAAAAAGGAAATATCTTCCGTTCAAAACTGGAAAGAAGCTTTCTGAGAAACTGCTCTGTGTTCTGTGAATTCATCTCACAGAGTTACATCTTTCCCTTCAAGAAGCCTTTCGCTAAGGCTGTTCTTGTGTAATTGGCAAAGGGACATTTGGAAGCCCATAGGGGGCTATGGTGAAAAAGGAAATATCTTCCGTTCAAACCTGGAAAGAAGCTTTCATGGAAACTGCTCTGTGTTCTGTGAATTCATCTCACAGAGTTACATCTTTCCCTTCAAGAAGCCTTTCACTAAGGCTGTTCTTGTGGAATTGGCAAGGGTATATTTGAAAGCCCATGGAGGGCTATGGTGAAAAAGGAAATATCTTCCGTTCAAAACTGGAAAGAAGCTTTCTGAGAAACTGCTCTGTGTTTTGTGAATTCACCTCACAGAGTTACATCTTTCCCTTCAAGAAGCCTTTCCCTAAGGCTGTTCTTGTGGAAATGGCAAAGGGATATTTGGAAGCCCATAGAGGGCTATGGTGAAAAAGGAAATATCTTCCGTTCAAAACTGGAAAGAAACTTTCTGAGAAACTGCTCTGTGTTCTGTTAATTCATCTCACAGAGTTACATCTTTCCCTTCAAGAAGCCTTTCGCTAAGGCTGTTCTTGTGGAATTGGCAAAGGGATATTTGGAAGCCCATAGAGGGCTATGGTGAAGAAGGAAATATCTTCCGTTCAAAACTGGAAAGAAGCTTTCTGAGAAACTGCTCTGTGTTCTGTTAATTCATCTCACAGAGTTACATCTTTCTCTTCAAGGAGCCTTTCGCTAAGGCTGTTCTTGTGGAATTGGCATAGGGATATTTGGAAGCCCATAGAGGGCTATGGTGAAAAATGAAATATCTTCCGTTCAAAACTGGAAAGAAGCTTTCTGAGAAACTGCTCTGTGTTCTGTTAATTCATCTCACAGAGTTACATCTTTCCCTTCAAGAAGCCTTTCGCTAAGGCTGTTCTTGTGGAATTGGCAAAGGGATATTTGGAAGCCCATAGAGGGCTATGGTGAAAAAGGAATTATCTTCCGTTCAAAACTGGAAAGAAGCTTTCTGAGAAACTGCTCTGTGTTCTGTCAATTCATCTCACAGAGTTACATCTTTCCCTTCAACAAGTCTTTCGCTAAGGCTGTTTTTGTGGAATTGGCAAAGGGATATTTGGAAGCCCATAGAGGGCTCTGGTGAAAAAGGAAATATCTTCCGTTCAAAACTGGAAAGAAGCTTTCTGAGAAACTGCTCTGTGTTCTGTTAATTCATCTCACAGAGTTACATCTTTCCCTTCAAGAAGCCTTTCGCTAAGGCTGTTCTTGTGGAATTGGCAAAGGGATATTTGGAAACCCGTAGAGGGCTATGGTTAAAAAGGAAATATCTTCCGTTCAAAACTGGAAAGAAGCATTCTGAGAAACTGCTCTGTGTTCTGTGAATTCATCTCACAGAGTTACATCTTTCCCTTCAAGAAGCCTTTCGCTAAGGCTGTTTTTGTGGAATTGGCAAAGGGATATTTGGAAGCCCATAGAGGGCTATGGTGAAAAAGGAAATATCTTCCGTTCAAAACTGGAAAGAAGCTTTCTGAGAAACTGCTCTGTGTTCTGTGAATTCATCTCACAGAGTTACATCTTTCCCTTCAAGAAGCCTTTCGCTAAGGCTGTTCTTGTGGAATTGGCAAAGGGATATTTGGAAGCTTATAGAGGGCTCTGGTGAAAAAGGGAATATCTTCCGTTCAAAACTGGAAAGAAGCTTTCTGAGAAACTGCTCTGTGTTCTGTTAATTCATCTCACAGAGTTACATCTTTCCCTTCAAGAAGCCTTTCGCTAAGGCTGTTCTTGTGGATTTGGAAAAGGGATATTTGGAAGCCCATAGAGGGCTATGGTGAAAAAGGAAATATCTTCCGCTCAAAACCGGAGAGAATCTTTCTGAGAAACTGCTCTGTGTTCTGTTAAATCATCTCACAGAGTTACATCTTTCCCTTCAAGAAGCCTTTCGCTAAGGCTGTTCTTGTGGAATTGGCGAAGGGATATTTGGAAACCCAAAGGGGGCTATGGTGAAAAAGAAAATATCTTCCGTTCAAAACTTCAAAGAAGCTTTCTGAGAAACTGCTCTGTGTTCTGTTAATTCATCTCACAGAGTTACATCTTTCCCTTCAATAAGACTTTCGCTAAGGCTGTTTTGTCGAATTGGCAAAGGGATATTTGGAAGCCTATAGAGGGCTATGGTGAAAAAGGAAATATCTTCCGTTCAAAACTGGAAAGAAGCTTTCTGAGAAACTGCTCTGTGTTCTGTGAATTCATCTCACAGAGTTACATCTTTCCCTTCAAGAAGCCTATCACTAAGGCTGTTCTTGTGTAATTGGCAAAGGGACATTTGGAAGTCCATAGGGGGCTATGGTGAAAAAGGAAATATCTTCCGTTCAAACCTGGAAAGAAGCTTTCTTAGAAGCTGCTCTGTGTTCTGTGAATTCATCTCACAGAGTTACATCTTTCCCTTCAAGAAGCCTTTCACTAAGGCTGTTCTTGTGGAATTGGCAAAGGTATATTTGGAAGCCCATGGAGGGCTATGGTGAAAAAGGAAATATCTTCCGTTCAAAAATGGAAAGAAGCTTTCTGAGAAACTGCTCTGTGTTCTGTTAATTCATCTCACAGACTTACATCTTTCCCTTCAAGAAGACATTCGCTAATGCGGTTTTGTCGAATTGGCAAAGGGATATTTGGAAGCCCATAGAGGGCTATGGTGAAAAAGGAAATATCTTCCGTTCAAATCTGGAAAGAAGCTTTCTGAGAAATTGCTTTGTGTTCTGTGAATTCATCTCACAGAGTTACATCTTTCCCTTCAAGAAGCCTTTCGCTAAGACTGTTCTTGTGGAATTGGCAAAGGGATATTTGGAAGCCCATAGAGGGCTATGGTGAAAAAGGAAATATCTTCCGTTCAAAACTGGAAAGAAGCTTTCTGAGAAACTGCTCTGTGTTCTGTTAATTCATCTCACAGAGTTACATCTTTCCCTTCAAGAAGCCTTTCGCTAAGGCTGTTTTGTGGAATTGGCAAAGGGATATTTGGAAGCCCATAGAGGGCTATGGTGAAAAAGAAAATATCTTCCGTTCAAAACTGGAAAGAAGCTTTCTGAGAAACTGCTCTGTGTTCTCTTAATTCATCTCAGAGAGTTACATCTTTCCCTTGAAGAAGTCTTTCTCTAAGGCTGTTCTTGTGGAATTGGAAAAGCGATATTTGGAAGCCCATAGAGGGCTATGGTGAAAAAGGAAGTATCTTCCGTTCAAAACTGAAAACAAGATTTCTGAGAAACTGCTCTGTGTTTTGTTAATTCATCTCACAGAGCTACATCTTTCCCTTCAAGAAGCCTTTCGCGAAGGCTGTTCTTTTGGAATTGGAAAAGGGATGTTTGGAAGCCCATAGAGGGCTATGGTGAAAAAGGAAATATCTTCCGTTCAAAACTGGAAAGAAGCTTTCAGACAAACTGCTCTGTGTTCTGTGAATTCATCTCACAGAGTTACATCTTTCCCTTCAAGAAGCCTTTCGCTAAGGCTGTTCTTGTGGAATTGGCAAAGGGATATTTGGAAGCCCATAGAGGGCTATGGTGAAAAAGGAAATATCTTCCGTTCCAAACTGGAAAGAAGCTTTCTTAGAAACTGCTCTGTGTTCTGTGAATTCATCTCACAGAGTTACATCTTTCCCTTCAAGAAACCTTTCGCTAAGGCTGTTCTTGTGGAATTGGCAAAGGGATATTTGGAAGCCCATAGAGGGCTCTGGTGAAAAAGGAAATATCTTCCGTTCAAAACTGGAAAGAAGCTTTCTGAGAAACTGCTCTGTGTTCTGTGAATTCATCTCACAGAGTTACATCTTTCCCTTCAAGAAGCCTTTCGCTAAGGCTGTTTTTGTGGAATTGGCAAAGGGATATTTGGAAGCCCATAGAGGGCTATGGTGAAAAAGGAAATATCTTCCGTTCAAAACTGGAAAGAAGCTTTCTGAGAAACTGCTCTGTGTTCTGTGAATTCATCTCACAGAGTTACATCTTTCCCTTCAAGAAGCCTTTCGCTAAGGCTGTTCTTGTGGAATTGGCAAAGGGATATTTGGAAGCTTATAGAGGGCTCTGTTGAAAAAGGGAATATCTTCCGTTCAAAACTGGAAAGAAGCTTTCTGAGAAACTGCTCTGTGTTCTGTGAATTCATCTCACAGAGTTACATCTTTCCCTTCAAGAAGCCTTTCGCTAAGGCTGTTCTTGTGGATTTGGAAAAGGGATATTTGGAAGCCCATAGAGGGCTATGGTGAAAAAGGAAATATCTTCCGCTCAAAACCGGAGATAATCTTTCTGAGAAACTGCTCTGTGTTCTGTTAAATCATCTCACAGAGTTACATCTTTCCCTTCAAGAAGCCTTTCGCTAAGGCTGTTCTTGTGGAATTGGCGAAGGGATATTTGGAAACCCAAAGAGGGCTATGGTGAAAAAGAAAATATCTTCCGTTCAAAACTTCAAAGAAGCTTTCTGAGAAACTGCTCTGTGTTCTGTTAATTCATCTCACAGAGTTACATCTTTCCCTTCAATAAGACTTTCGCTAAGGCTGTTTTGTCGAATTGGCAAAGGGATATTTGGAAGCCTATAGAGGGCTATGGTGAAAAAGGAAATATCTTCCGTTCAAAACTGGAAAGAAGCTTTCTGAGAAACTGCTCTGTGTTCTGTGAATTCATCTCACAGAGTTACATCTTTCCCTTCAAGAAGCCTATCACTAAGGCTGTTCTTGTGTAATTGGCAAAGGGACATTTGGAAGTCCATAGGGGGCTATGGTGAAAAAGGAAATATCTTCCGTTCAAACCTGGAAAGAAGCTTTCTTAGAAGCTGCTCTGTGTTCTGTGAATTCATCTCACAGAGTTACATCTTTCCCTTCAAGAAGCCTTTCACTAAGGCTGTTCTTGTGGAATTGGCAAAGGTATATTTGGAAGCCCATGGAGGGCTATGGTGAAAAAGGAAATATCTTCCGTTCAAAACTGGAAAGAAGCTTTCTGAGAAACTGCTCTGTGTTCTGTTAATTCATCTCACAGACTTACATCTTTCCCTTCAAGAAGACATTCGCTAATGCGGTTTTGTCGAATTGGCAAAGGGATATTTGGAAGCCCATAGAGGGCTATGGTGAAAAAGGAAATATCTTCCGTTCAAATCTGGAAAGAAGCTTTCTGAGAAACTGCTTTGTGTTCTGTGAATTCATCTCACAGAGTTACATCTTTCCCTTCAAGAAGCCTTTCGCTAAGACTGTTCTTGTGGAATTGGCAAAGGGATATTTGGAAGCCCATAGAGGGCTATGGTGAAAAAGGAAATATCTTCCGTTCAAAACTGGAAAGAAGCTTTCTGAGAAACTGCTCTGTGTTCTGTTAATTCATCTCACAGAGTTACATCTTTCTCTTCAAGAAGCCTTTCGCTAAGGCTGTTTTGTGGAATTGGCAAAGGGATATTTGGAAGCCCATAGAGGGCTATGGTGAAAAAGAAAATATCTTCCGTTCAAAACTGGAAAGAAGCTTTCTGAGAAACTGCTCTGTGTTCTCTTAATTCATCTCAGAGAGTTACATCTTTCCCTTGAAGAAGTCTTTCTCTAAGGCTGTTCTTGTGGAATTGGAAAAGCGATATTTGGAAGCCCATAGAGGGCTATGGTGAAAAAGGAAGTATCTTCCGTTCAAAACTGAAAACAAGATTTCTGAGAAACTGCTCTGTGTTTTGTTAATTCATCTCACAGAGCTACATCCTTCCCTTCAAGAAGCCTTTCGCGAAGGCTGTTCTTTTGGAATTGGAAAAGGGATGTTTGGAAGCCCATAGAGGGCTATGGTGAAAAAGGAAATATCTTCCGTTCAAAACTGGAAAGAAGCTTTCAGACAAACTGCTCTGTGTTCTGTGAATTCATCTCACAGAGTTACATCTTTCCCTTCAAGAAGCCTTTCGCTAAGGCTGTTCTTGTGGAATTGGCAAAGGGATATTTGGAAGCCCATAGAGGGCTATGGTGAAAAAGGAAATATCTTCCGTTCCAAACTGGAAAGAAGCTTTCTTAGAAACTGCTCTGTGTTCTGTGAATTCATCTCACAGAGTTACATCTTTCCCTTCAAGAAACCTTTCGCTAAGGCTGTTCTTGTGGAATTGGCAAAGGGATATTTGGAAGCCCATAGAGGGCTCTGGTGAAAAAGGAAATATCTTCCGTTCAAAACTGGAAAGAAGCTTTCTGAGAAACTGCTCTGTGTTCTGTGAATTCATCTCACAGAGTTACATCTTTCCCTTCAAGAAGCCTTTCGCTAAGGCTGTTCTTGTGGAATTGGAAAAGCGATATTTGGAAGCCCATAGAGGGCTATGGTGAAAAAGGAAGTATCTTCCGTTCAAAACTGAAAACAAGATTTCTGAGAAACTGCTCTGTGTTCTGTTAATTCATCTCACAGAGCTACATCTTTCCCTTCAAGAAGCCTTTCGCTAAGGCTGTTCTTTTGGAATTGGAAAAGGGATGTTTGGAAGCCCATAGAGGGCTATGGTGAAAAAGGAAATATCTTCCGTTCAAAACTGGAAAGAAGCTTTCTGACAAACTACTCTGTGTTCTGTTAATTCATCTCACAGAGTTACATCTTTCCCTTCAAGAAGCCTTTCGCTAAGGCTGTTCTTGTGTAATTGGCAAAGGGATATTTGGAAGCCCATAGAGGGCTATGGTGAAAAAGGAAATATCTTCCGTTCAAAACTGGAAAGAAGCATTCTGAGAAACTGCTCTGTGTTCTGTTAATTCATCTCACAGAGTTACATCTTTCGCTACAAGGATCCTTTCGCTAAGGCTGTTCTTGTGGAATTGGCAAAGGGATATTTGGAAGACCATAGAGGGATATGGTGAAAAAGGGAATATCTTCCGTTCAAAACTGGAAAGAAGCTTTCTGAGAAACTGCTCTGTGTTCTGTTAAATCATCTCACAGAGTTACATCTTTCCCTTCAAGAAGCCTTTCGCTAAGGCTGTTCTTGTGGAATTGGCGAAGGGATATTTGGAAACCCAAAGAGGGCTATGGTGAAAAAGAAAATATCTTCCGTTCAAAACTTCAAAGAAGCTTTCTGAGAAACTGCTCTGTGTTCTGTTAATTCATCTCACAAAGTTATATCTTTCCCTTCAAGAAGACTTTCGATAAGGCTGTTTTGTCGAATTGGCAAAGGGATATTTGGAAGCCCATAGAGGGCTATGGTGAAAAAGGAAATATCTTCCGTTCAAAACTGGAAAGAAGCTTTCTGAGAAACTGCTCTGTGTTCTGTGAATTCATCTCACAGAGTTACATCTTTCCCTTCAAGAAGCCTTTCGCTAAGGCTGTTCTTGTGTAATTGGCAAAGGGACATTTGGAAGCCCATAGGGGGCTATGGTGAAAAAGGAAATATCTTCCGTTCAAACCTGGAAAGAAGCTTTCTTGGAAACTGCTCTGTGTTCTGTGAATTCATCTCACAGAGTTACATCTTTCCCTTCAAGAAGCCTTTCACTAAGGCTGTTCTTGTGGAATTGGCAAAGGTATATTTGGAAGCCCATGGAGGGCTATGGGGAAAAAGGAAATATCTTCCGTTCAAAACTGGAAAGAAGCTTTCTGAGAAACTGCTCTGTGTTTTGTGAATTCACCTCACAGAGTTACATCTTTCCCTTCAAGAAGCCTTTCCCTAAGGCTGTTCTTGTGGAAATGGCAAAGGGATATTTGGAAGCCCATAGAGGGCTATGGTGAAAAAGGAAATATCTTCCGTTCAAAACTGGAAAGAAGCTTTCTGAGAAACTGCTCTGTGTTCTGTTAATTCATCTCACAGAGTTACATCTTTCCCTTCAAGAAGCCTTTCGCTAAGGCTGTTCTTGTGGAATTGGCAAAGGGATATTTGGAAACCCGTAGAGGGCTATGGTGAAAAAGGAAATATCTTCCGTTCAAAACTGGAAAGAAGCATTCTGAGAAACTGCTCTGTGTTCTGTGAATTCATCTCACAGAGTTACATCTTTCCCTTCAAGAAGCCTTTCGCTAAGGCTGTTCTTGTGGAATTGGCAAAGGGATATTTGGAAGCCCATAGAGGGCTATGGTGAAAAAGAAAATATCTTCCGTTCAAAACTGGAAAGAAGCTTTCTGAGAAATTGCTCTGTGTTCTGTTAATTCATCTCACAGAGTTACATCTTTCCCTTCAAGAAGCCTTTCGCTAAGGCTGTTCTTGTGGAATTGGCAAAGGGATACTTGGAAGCCCATAGAGGGCTATGGTGAAAAAGGAAATATCTTCCGTTCAAAACTGGAAAGAAGCTTTCTGAGAAACTGCTCTGTGTTCTGTTAATTCATCTCACACTGTTACATCTTTCCCTTCAACAAGTCTTTCGCTAAGGCTGTTCTTGTGGAATTGGCAAAGGGATATTTGGAAGCCCATAGAGGGCTCTGGTGAAAAAGGAAATATCTTCCGTTCAAAACTGGAAAGAAGCTTTCTGAGAAACTGCTCTGTGTTCTCTTAATTCATCTCACAGAGTTACATCTTTCCCTTGAAGAAGTCTCTCCCTAAGGCTGTTCTTGTGGAATTGGAAAAGCGATATTTGGAAGCCCATAGAGGGCTATGGTGAAAAAGGAAGTATCTTCCGTTCAAAACTGAAAACAAGATATCTGAGAAACTGCCCTGTGTTTTGTTAATTCATCTCACAGAGCTACATCTTTCCCTTCAAGAAGCCTTTCGCTAAGGCTGTTCTTTTGGAATTGGAAAAGGGATGTTTGGAAGCCCATAGAGGGCTATGGTGAAAAAGGAAATATCTTCCGTTCAAAACTGGAAAGAAGCTTTCAGACAAACTGCTCTGTGTTCTGTGAATTCATCTCACAGAGTTACATCTTTCCCTTCAAGAAGCCTTTCGCTAAGGCTGTTCTTGTGGAATTGGCAAAGGGATATTTGGAAGCCCATAGAGGGCTATGGTGAAAAAGGAAATATCTTCCGTTCCAAACTGGAAAGAAGCTTTCTTAGAAACTGCTCTGTGTTCTGTGAATTCATCTCACAGAGTTACATCTTTCCCTTCAAGAAACCTTTCGCTAAGGCTGTTCTTGTGGAATTGGCAAAGGGATATTTGGAAGCCCATAGAGGGCTATGGTGAAAAAGGAAATATCTTCCGTTCAAAACTGGAAAGAAGCTTTCTGAGAAACTGCTCTGTGTTCTGTGAATTCATCTCACAAAGTTACATCTTTCCCTTCAAGAAGCCTTTCACTAAGGCTGTTCTTGTGGAATTGGCAAAGGGATATTTGGAAGCCCATAGAGGGCTATGGTGAAAAAGGAAATATCTTCCGTTCAAAACTGCAAAGAAGCTTTCTGAGAAACTGCTCTGTGTTCTGTTAATTCATCTCACAGAGTTACATCTTTCCATTCAAGAAGCCTTTCGTTAAGGCTGTTCTTGTGGAACTGGCAAAGGGATATTTGGAAGCCCATGGAGTGCTATGGTGAAAAAGGAAATATCTTCCGTTCAAAACTGGAAGCAACCTTTCTGAGAAACTGCTCTGTGTCCTGTTAATTCATCTCACAGAGTTACATCTTTCCCTTCAAGAAGCCTTTCGCTAAGGCTGTTCTTGTGTAATTGGCAAAGGGATATTTGGAAGCCCATAGAGGGCTATGGTGAAAAAGGAAATATCTTCCGTTCAAAACAGAAAGAAGCATTCTGAGAAACTGCTCTGTGTTCTGTTAATTCATCTCACAGAGTTACATCTTTCCCTACATGGAGCCTTTCGCTAAGGCTGTTCTTGTGGAATTGGCAAAGGGATATTTGGAAGACCATAGAGGGATATGGTGAAAAAGGGAATATCTTCCGTTCAAAACTGGAAAGAAGCTTTCTGAGAAACTGCTCTGTGTTCTGTGAATTCATCTCACAGAGTTACATCTTTCCCTTCAAGAAGCCTTTCGCTAAGGCTGTCCTTGTGGATTTGGAAAAGGGATATTTGGAAGCCCCTAGAGGGCTATGGTGAAAAAGGATATATCTTCCGCTCAAAACCGGAGAGAATCTTTCTGAGAAACTGCTCTGTGTTCTGTTAAATCATCTCACAGAGTTACATCTTTCCCTTCAAGAAGCCTTTCGCTAAGGCTGTTCTTGTGGAATTGGCGAAGGGATATTTGGAAACCCAAAGAGGGCTATGGTGAAAAAGAAAATATCTTCCGTTCAAAACTTCAAAGAAGCTTTCTGAGAAACTGCTCTGTGTTCTGTTAATTCATCTCACAGAGTTACATCTTTCCCTTCAAGAAGACTTTCGCTAAGGCTGTTTTGTCGAATTGGCAAAGGGATATTTGGAAGCCTATAGAGGGCTATGGTGAAAAAGGAAATATCTTCCGTTCAAAACTGGAAAGAAGCTTTCTGAGAAACTGCTCTGTGTTCTGTGAATTCATCTCACAGAGTTACATCTTTCCCTTCAAGAAGCCTATCACTAAGGCTGTTCTTGTGTAATTGGCAAAGGGACATTTGGAAGTCCATAGGGGGCTATGGTGAAAAAGGAAATATCTTCCGTTCAAACCTGGAAAGAAGCTTTCTTAGAAGCTGCTCTGTGTTCTATGAATTCATCTCACAGAGTTACATCTTTCCCTTCAAGAAGCCTTTCACTAAGGCTGTTCTTGTGGAATTGGCAAAGGTATATTTGGAAGCCCATGGAGGGCTATGGTGAAAAAGGAAATATCTTCCGTTCAAAACTGGAAAGAAGCTTTCTGAGAAACTGCTCTGTGTTCTGTTAATTCATCTCACAGACTTACATCTTTCCCTTCAAGAAGACATTCGCTAATGCGGTTTTGTCGAATTGGCAAAGGGATATTTGGAAGCCCATAGAGGGCTATGGTGAAAAAGGAAATATCTTCCGTTCAAATCTGGAAAGAAGCTTTCTGAGAAACTGCTTTGTGTTCTGTGAATTCATCTCACAGAGTTACATCTTTCCCTTCAAGAAGCCTTTCGCTAAGACTGTTCTTGTGGAATTGGCAAAGGGATATTTGGAAGCCCATAGAGGGCTATGGTGAAAAAGGAAATATCTTCCGTTCAAAACTGGAAAGAAGCTTTCTGAGAAACTGCTCTGTGTTCTGTTAATTCATCTCACAGAGTTACATCTTTCCCTTCAAGAAGCCTTTCGCTAAGGCTGTTTTGTGGAATTGGCAAAGGGATATTTGGAAGCCCATAGAGGGCTATGGTGAAAAAGAAAATATCTTCCGTTCAAAACTGGAAAGAAGCTTTCTGAGAAACTGCTCTGTGTTCTGTTAATTCATCTCACAGAGTTACATCTTTCCCTTCAAGAAGCTTTTCGCTAAGGCTGTTCTTGTGGAATTGGCAATGGGATATTTGGAAGCCCATAGAGGGCTCTGGTGAAAAAGGAAATATCTTCCGTTCAAAACTGGAAAGAAGCTTTCTGAGAAACTGCTCTGTGTTCTGTTAATTCATCTCACAGAGTTACATCTTTCACTTCAACAAGTCTTTCACTAAGGCTGTTCTTGTGGAATTGGCAAAGGGATATTTGGAAGCCCATAGAGGGCTCTGGTGAAAAAGGAAATATCTTTCGTTCAAAACTCGAAAGAAGCTTTCTGAGAAACTGCTCTGTGTTCTGTTAATTCATCTCACAGAGTTACATCTTTCCCTTCAAGAAGCCTTTCGCTAAGGCTGTTCTTGTGGAATTGGAAAAGCGATATTTGGAAGCCCATAATGGTCTATGGTGAAAAAGGAAGTATCTTCCGTTCAAAACTGAAAACAAGATTTCTGAGAAACTGCTCTGTGTTCTGTTAATTCATCTCACAGAGTTACATCTTTCCCTTCAAGAAGCCTTACGCTAAGGCTGTTCTTGTGGAATTTGAAAAGGGATGTTTGGAAGCCCACAGAGGGCTATGGTGAAAAAGGAAATATCTTCCGTTCAAAACTGGAAAGAAGCTTTCTGAGAAACTGCTCTGTGTTCTGTTAATTCATCTCACAGAGTTACATCTTTCCCTTCAAGAAGCCTTTCGCTAAGGCTGTTCTTGTGGAATTGGCAAAGGGATATTTGGAAGCCCATAGAGGGCTATGGTGAAAAAGGAAATATCTTCCGTTGAAAACTGGAAAGAAGCTTTCTTAGAAACTGCTCTGGATTCTGTGAATTCATCTCACAGAGTTACATCTTTCCCTTCAAGAAGCCTTTCGCTAAGGCTGTTCTTGTGGAAATGGCAAAGGGATATTTGGAAGCCCATAGTTGGCTCTGGTGAAAAAGGAAATATCTTCCGTTCAAAACTGGAAAGAAGCTTTCTGAGAAACTGCTCTGTGTTCTGTTAATTCATCTCACATAGTTACATCTTTCCCTTCAAGAAGCGTTTCGCTAAGGCTTTTCTTCTGGAATTGGAAAAGGGATATTAGGAAGCCCATAGAGGGCTAAGGTGGAAAAGGAAATATCTTCCGTTCAAAACTGGAAAGAAGCTTTCTGAGAAACTGCTCTGTGTTCTGTTAATTCATCTCACAGAGTTACATCTTTCCCTTCAGGAAGCCTTTCGCTAAGGCTGTTCTTGTGTAATTGGAAAAGGGATATTTGGAAGCCCATAGAGGGCTATGGTGAAAAAGGAAATATCTTCCGTTCAAAACTGGAAAGAATCTTTCTGAGAAACTGCTCTGTGTTCTGTTAAATCATCTCACAGAGTTACATCTTTCCCTTCAAGAAGCCTTTCGGTAAGGCTGTTCTTGTGGAATTGGCGAAGGGATATTTGGAAACCCATAGAGGGCTATGGTGAAAAAGGAAATATCTTCCGTTCAAAACTGGAAAGAAGCTTTCTGAGAAACTGCTCTGTGTTCTGTTAATTCATCTCACAGAGTTACATCTTTCCCTTCAAGAAGACTTTCGCTAAGGCGGTTTTGTCGAATTGGCAAAGGGATATTTGGAAGCCCATAGAGGGCTATGGTGAAAAAGGAAATATCTTCCGTTCAAAACTCTAAAGAAGCTTTCTGAGAAACTGCTTTGTGTTCTGTGAATTCATCTCACAGAGTTACATCTTTCCCTTCAAGAAGCCTTTCGCTAAGGCTGTTCTTGTGGAATTGGCAAAGGGATATTTGGAAGCCCATAGAGGGCTATGGTGAAAAAGGAAATATCTTCCGTTCAAAACTGGAAAGAAGCTTTCTGAGAAACTGCTCTGTGTTCTGTTAATTCATCTCACAGAGTTACATCTTTCCCTTCAAGAAGCCTTTCGCTAAGGCTGTTTTGTGGAATTGGCAAAGGGATATTTGGAAGCCCATAGAGGGCTATGGTGAAAAAGGAAATATCTTCCGTTCAAAAGTGGAAAGAATCTTTCTGAGAAACTGCTCTGTGTTCTGTTAAATCATCTCACAGAGTTAAATCTTTCCCTTCAAGAAGCCTTTCGCTAAGGCTGTTCTTGTGGAATTGGCGAAGGGATATTTGGAAACCCATAGAGGGCTATGGTGAAAAAGGAAATATCTTCCGTTCAAAACTGGAAAGAAGCTTTCTGAGAAACTGCTCTGTGTTCTGTTAATTCATCTCACAGAGTTACATCTTTACCTTCAAGGAGCCTTTCGCTAAGGCTGTTCTTGTGGAATTGGCATAGGGATATTTGGAAGCCCATAGAGGGCTATGGTGAAAAATGAAATATCTTCCGTTCAAAACTGGAAAGAAGCTTTCTGAGAAACTGCTCTGTGTTCTGTTAATTCATCTCACAGAGTTACATCTTTCCCTTCAAGAAGACTTTCGCTAAGGCTGTTCTTGTGGAATTGGCAAAGGGATATTTGGAAGCCCATAGAGGTCTATGGTGAAAAAGGAAATATCTTCCGTTCAAAACTGGAAAGAAGCTTTCTGAGAAACTGCTCTGTGTTCTGTCAATTCATCTCACAGAGTTACATCTTTCCCTTCAACAAGTCTTTCGCTAAGGCTGTTTTTGTGGAATTGGCAAAGGGATATTTGGAAGCCCATAGAGGGCTCTGGTGAAAAAGGAAATATCTTCCGTTCAAAACTGGAAAGAAGCTTTCTGAGAAACTGCTCTGTGTTCTGTTAATTCATCTCACAGAGTTACATCTTTCCCTTCAAGAAGCCTTTCGCTAAGGCTGTTCTTGTGGAATTGGCAAAGGGATATTTGGAAACCCGTAGAGGGCTGTGGTTAAAAAGGAAATATCTTCCGTTCAAAACTGGAAAGAAGCATTCTGAGAAACTGCTCTGTGTTCTGTGAATTCATCTCACAGAGTTACATCTTTCCCTTCAAGAAGCCTTTCGCTAAGGCTGTTCTTGTGGATTTGGAAAAGGGATATTTGGAAGCCCATAGAGGGCTATGGTGAAAAAGGAAATATCTTCCGCTCAAAACCGGAGAGAATCTTTCTGAGAAACTGCTCTGTGTTCTGTTAAATCATCTCACAGAGTTACATCTTTCCCTTCAAGAAGCCTTTCGCTAAGGCTGTTCTTGTGGAATTGGCGAAGGGATATTTGGAAACCCAAAGAGGGCTATGGTGAAAAAGAAAGTATCTTCCGTTCAAAACTTCAAAGAAGCTTTCTGAGAAACTGCTCTGTGTTCTGTTAATTCATCTCACAGAGTTACATCTTTCCCTTCAATAAGACTTTCGCTAAGGCTGTTTTGTCGAATTGGCAAAGGGATATTTGGAAGCCTATAGAGGGCTATGGTGAAAAAGGAAATATCTTCCGTTCAAAACTGGAAAGAAGCTTTCTGAGAAACTGCTCTGTGTTCTGTGAATTCATCTCACAGAGTTACATCTTTCCCTTCAAGAAGCCTATCACTAAGGCTGTTCTTGTGTAATTGGCAAAGGGACATTTGGAAGTCCATAGGGGGCTATGGTGAAAAAGGAAATATCTTCCGTTCAAACCTGGAAAGAAGCTTTCTTAGAAGCTGCTCTGTGTTCTGTGAATTCATCTCACAGAGTTACATCTTTCCCTTCAAGAAGCCTTTCACTAAGGCTGTTCTTGTGGAATTGGCAAAGGTATATTTGGAAGCCCATGGAGGGCTATGGTGAAAAAGGAAATATCTTCCGTTCAAAACTGGAAAGAAGCTTTCTGAGAAACTGCTCTGTGTTCTGTTAATTCATCTCACAGACTTACATCTTTCCCTTCAAGAAGACTTTCGCTAATGCGGTTTTGTCGAATTGGCAAAGGGATATTTGGAAGCCCATAGAGGGCTATGGTGAAAAAGGAAATATCTTCCGTTCAAATCTGGAAAGAAGCTTTCTGAGAAACTGCTTTGTGTTCTGTGAATTCATCTCACAGAGTTACATCTTTCCCTTCAAGAAGCCTTTCGCTAAGACTGTTCTTGTGGAATTGGCAAAGGGATATTTGGAAGCCCATAGAGGGCTATGGTGAAAAAGGAAATATCTTCCGTTCAAAACTGGAAAGAAGCTTTCTGAGAAACTGCTCTGTGTTCTGTTAATTCATCTCACAGAGTTACATCTTTCCCTTCAAGAAGCCTTTCGCTAAGGCTGTTTTGTGGAATTGGCAAAGGGATATTTGGAAGCCCATAGAGGGCTATGGTGAAAAAGAAAATATCTTCCGTTCAAAACTGGAAAGAAGCTTTCTGAGAAACTGCTCTGTGTTCTGTTAATTCATCTCACAGAGTTACATCTTTCCCTTCAAGAAGCTTTTCGCTAAGGCTGTTCTTGTGGAATTGGCAATGGGATATTTGGAAGCCCATAGAGGGCTCTGGTGAAAAAGGAAATATCTTCCGTTCAAAACTGGAAAGAAGCTTTCTGAGAAACTGCTCTGTGTTCTGTTAATTCATCTCACAGAGTTACATCTTTCACTTCAACAAGTCTTTCACTAAGGCTGTTCTTGTGGAATTGGCAAAGGGATATTTGGAAGCCCATAGAGGGCTCTGGTGAAAAAGGAAATATCTTTCGTTCAAAACTCGAAAGAAGCTTTCTGAGAAACTGCTCTGGGTTCTGTTAATTCATCTCACAGAGTTACATCTTTCCCTTCAAGAAGCCTTTCGCTAAGGCTGTTCTTGTGGAATTGGAAAAGGGATATTTGGAAGCCCATAATGGTCTATGGTGAAAAAGGAAGTATCTTCCGTTCAAAACTGAAAACAAGATTTCTGAGAAACTGCTCTGTGTTCTGTTAATTCATCTCACAGAGTTACATCTTTCCCTTCAAGAAGCCTTACGCTAAGGCTGTTCTTGTGGAATTTGAAAAGGGATGTTTGGAAGCCCACAGAGGGCTATGGTGAAAAAGGAAATATCTTCCGTTCAAAACTGGAAAGAAGCTTTCTGAGAAACTGCTCTGTGTTCTGTTAATTCATCTCACAGAGTTACATCTTTCCCTTCAAGAAGCCTTTCGCTAAGGCTGTTCTTGTGGAATTGGCAAAGGGATATTTGGAAGCCCATAGAGGGCTATGGTGAAAAAGGAAATATCTTCCGTTGAAAACTGGAAAGAAGCTTTCTTAGAAACTGCTCTGGATTCTGTGAATTCATCTCACAGAGTTACATCTTTCCCTTCAAGAAGCCTTTCGCTAAGGCTGTTCTTGTGGAAATGGCAAAGGGATATTTGGAAGCCCATAGTTGGCTCTGGTGAAAAAGGAAATATCTTCCGTTCAAAACTGGAAAGAAGCTTTCTGAGAAACTGCTCTGTGTTCTGTTAATTCATCTCACATAGTTACATCTTTCCCTTCAAGAAGCGTTTCGCTAAGGCTTTTCTTCTGGAATTGGAAAAGGGATATTAGGAAGCCCATAGAGGGCTAAGGTGGAAAAGGAAATATCTTCCGTTCAAAACTGGAAAGAAGCTTTCTGAGAAACTGCTCTGTGTTCTGTTAATTCATCTCACAGAGTTACATCTTTCCCTTCAGGAAGCCTTTCGCTAAGGCTGTTCTTGTGTAATTGGAAAAGGGATATTTGGAAGCCCATAGAGGGCTATGGTGAAAAAGGAAATATCTTCCGTTCAAAACTGGAAAGAATCTTTCTGAGAAACTGCTCTGTGTTCTGTTAAATCATCTCACAGAGTTACATCTTTCCCTTCAAGAAGCCTTTCGGTAAGGCTGTTCTTGTGGAATTGGCGAAGGGATATTTGGAAACCCATAGAGGGCTATGGTGAAAAAGGAAATATCTTCCGTTCAAAACTGGAAAGAAGCTTTCTGAGAAACTGCTCTGTGTTCTGTTAATTCATCTCACAGAGTTACATCTTTCCCTTCAAGAAGACTTTCGCTAAGGCGGTTTTGTCGAATTGGCAAAGGGATATTTGGAAGCCCATAGAGGGCTATGGTGAAAAAGGAAATATCTTCCGTTCAAAACTCTAAAGAAGCTTTCTGAGAAACTGCTTTGTGTTCTGTGAATTCATCTCACAGAGTTACATCTTTCCCTTCAAGAAGCCTTTCGCTAAGGCTGTTCTTGTGGAATTGGCAAAGGGATATTTGGAAGCCCATAGAGGGCTATGGTGAAAAAGGAAATATCTTCCGTTCAAAACTGGAAAGAAGCTTTCTGAGAAACTGCTCTGTGTTCTGTTAATTCATCTCACAGAGTTACATCTTTCCCTTCAAGAAGCCTTTCGCTAAGGCTGTTTTGTGGAATTGGCAAAGGGATATTTGGAAGCCCATAGAGGGCTATGGTGAAAAAGGAAATATCTTCCGTTCAAAAGTGGAAAGAATCTTTCTGAGAAACTGCTCTGTGTTCTGTTAAATCATCTCACAGAGTTAAATCTTTCCCTTCAAGAAGCCTTTCGCTAAGGCTGTTCTTGTGGAATTGGCGAAGGGATATTTGGAAACCCATAGAGGGCTATGGTGAAAAAGGAAATATCTTCCGTTCAAAACTGGAAAGAAGCTTTCTGAGAAACTGCTCTGTGTTCTGTTAATTCATCTCATAGAGTTACATCTTTCCCTTCAAGAAGACTTTCGCTAATGCGGTTTTGTCGAATTGGCAAACGGATATTTGGAAGCCCATAGAGGGCTATGGTGAAAAAGGAAATATCTTCCGTTCAAAACTGGAAAGAAGCTTTCTGAGAAACTGCTTTGTGTTCTGTGAATTCATCTCACAGAGTTACATCTTTCCCTTCAAGAAGCCTTTCGCTAAGGCTGTTCTTGTGGAATTGGCAAAGGGATATTTGGAAGCCCATAGTGGGCTATGGTGAAAAAGGAAATATCTTCCGTTCAAAACTGGAAAGAAGCTTTCTGAGAAACTGCTCTGTGTTCTGTTAATTCATCTCACAGAGTTACATCTTTCCCTTCAAGAAGCCTTTCGCTATGGCTGTTCTTGTGTAATTGGCAAAGGGATATTTGGAAGCCCATAGAGGGCTATGGTGAAAAAGAAAATATCTTCCGTTCAAAACTGGAAAGAAGCTTTCTGAGAAACTGCTCTGTGTTCTGTTAATTCATCTCACAGAGTTACATCTTTCCCTTCAAGAAGCTTTTCGCTAAGTCTGTTCTTGTGGAATTGGCAATGGGATATTTGGAAGCCCATAGTGGGCTATGGTGAAAAAGGAAATATCTTCCGTTCAAAACTGGAAAGAAGCTTTCTGAGAAACTGCTCTGTGTTCTGTTAATTCATCTCACAGAGTTACATCTTTCACTTCAACAAGTCTTTCGCTAAGGCTGTTCTTGTGGAATTGGCAAAGGGATATTTGGAAGCCCATAGAGGGCTCTGGTGAAAAAGGAAATATCTTTCGTTCAAAACTCGAAAGAAGCTTTCTGAGAAACTGCTCTGTGTTCTGTTAATTCATCTCACAGAGTTACATCTTTCCCTTCAAGAAGCCTTTCGCTAAGGCTGTTCTTGTGGAATTGGAAAAGCGATATTTGGAAGCCCATAGTGGTCTATGGTGAAAAATGAAGTATCTTCCGTTCAAAACTGAAAACAAGATTTCTGAGAAACTGCTCTGTGTTCTGTTAATTCATCTCACAGAGTTACATCTTTCCCTTCAAGAAGCCTTTCTCTAAGGCTGTTCTTGTGGAATTTGAAAAGGGATGTTTGGAAGCCCATAGAGGGCTATGGTGAAAAAGGAAATATCTTCCGTTCAAAACTGGAAAGAAGCTTTCTGAGAAACTGCTCTGTGTTCTGTTAATTCATCTCACAGAGTTACATCTTTCCCTTCAAGAAGCCTTTCGCTAAGGCTGTTCTTGTGGAATTGGCAAAGGGAAATTTGGAAGCCCATAGAGGGCTATGGTGAAAAAGGAAATATCTTCCGTTGAAAACTGGAAAGAAGCTTTCTTAGAAACTGCTCTGGATTCTGTGAATTCATCTCACAGAGTTACATCTTTCCCTTCAAGAAGCCTTTCGCTAAGGCTGTTCTTGTGGAATTGGCGAAGGGATATTTGGAAACCCATAGAGGGCTATGGTGAAAAAGGAAATATCTTCCGTTCAAAACTGGAAAGAAGCTTTCTGAGAAACTGCTCTGTGTTCTGTTAATTCATCTCACAGAGTTACATCTTTCCCTTCAAGAAGACTTTCGCTAAGGCGGTTTTGTCGAATTGGCAAAGGGATATTTGGAAGCCCATAGAGGGCTATGGTGAAAAAGGAAATATCTTCCGTTCAAAACTGGAAAGAAGCTTTCTGAGAAACTGCTCTGTGTTCTGTGAATTCATCTCACAGAGTTACATCTTTCCCTTCAAGAAGCCTTTCACTAAGGCTGTTCTTGTGGAATTGGCAAAGTTATATTGTGAAGCCCATAGAGGGCTAGGGTGAAAAAGGAAATATCTTCCGTTCAAAACTGGAAAGAAGCTTTCTGAGAAACTGCTCTGTGTTCTGTGAATTCATCTCACAGAGTTACATCTTTCCCTTCAAGAAGCCTTTCGCTAAGGCTGTTCTTGTGGAATTGGCAGGGGGATATTTGGAAGCCCATAGAGGGCTCTGGTGAAAAAGGAAATATCTTCCGTTCAAAACTGGAAAGAAGCTTTCTGAGAAACTGCTCTGTGTTCTGTAAATTCATCTCACAGAGTTACATCTTTCCCTTCAAGAAGCCTTTCGCTAAGGCTGTTCTTGTGTAATTGGAAAAGGGATATTTGGAAGCCCATAGAGGGCTATGGTGAAAAAGGAAATATCTTCCGTTCAAAACTGGAAAGAATCTTTCTGAGAAACTGCTCTGTGTTCTGTAAAATCATCTCACAGAGTTAAATCTTTCCCTTCAAGAAGCCTTTCGCTAAGGCTGTTCTTGTGGAATTGGCGAAGGGATATTTGGAAACCCATAGAGGGCTATGGTGAAAAAGGAAATATCTTCCGTTCAAAACTGGAAAGAAGCTTTCTGAGAAACTGCTCTGTGTTCTGTTAATTCATCTCACAGAGTTACATCTTTCCCTTCAAGAAGACTTTCGCTAATGCGGTTTTGTCGAATTGGCAAAGGGATATTTGGAAGCCCATAGAGGGCTATGGTGAAAAAGGAAATATCTTCCGTTCAAAACTGGAAAGAAGCTTTCTGAGAAACTGCTTTGTGTTCTGTGAATTCATCTCACAGAGTTACATCTTTCCCTTCAAGAAGCCTTTCGCTAAGGCTGTTCTTGTGGAATTGGCAAAGGGATATTTGGAAGCCCATAGAGGGCTACGGTGAAAAAGGAAATATCTTCCGTTCAAAACTGGAAACAAGCCTTCTTAGAAACTGCTCTGTGTTCTGTTAATTCATCTCACAGAGTTACATCTTTCCCTTCAAGAAGCCTTTCGCTAAGGCTGTTTTGTGGAATTGGCAAAGGGATATTTGGAAGCCCATAGAGAGCTATGGTGAAAAAGAAAATATCTTCCGTTCAAAACTGGAAAGAAGCTTTCTGAGAAACTGCTCTGTGTTCTGTTAATTCATCTCACAGAGTTACATCTTTCCCTTCAATAAGCTTTTCGCTAAGGCTGTTCTTGTGGAATTGGCAATGGGATATTTGGAAGCCCATAGAGGGCTATGGTGAAAAAGGAAATATCTTCCGTTCAAAACTGGAAAGAAGCTTTCTGAGAAACTGCTCTGTGTTCTGTTAATTCATCTCACAGAGTTACATCTTTCACTTCAACAAGTCTTTAGCTAAGGCTGTTCTTGTGGAATTGGCAAAGGGATATTTGGAAGCCCATAGAGGGCTCTGGTGAAAAAGGAAATATCTTTCGTTCAAAACTCGAAAGAAGCTTTCTGAGAAACTGCTCTGTGTTCTGTTAATTCATCTCACAGAGTTACATCTTTCCATTCAAGAAGCCTTTCGCTAAGGCTGTTCTTGTGGAATTGGAAAAGCGATATTTGGAAGCCCATAGTGGTCTATGGTGAAAAAGGAAGTGTCTTCCGTTCAAAACTGAAAACAAGATTTCTGAGAAACTGCTCTGTGTTCTGTTAATTCATCTCACAGAGTTACATCTTTCCCTTCAAGAAGCCTTTCGCTAAGGCTGTTCTTGTGGAATTTGAAAAGGGATGTTTGGAAGCCCATAGAGGGCTATGGTGAAAAATTAAATATCTTCCGTTCAAAACTGGAAAGAAGCTTTCTGAGAAACTGCTCTGTGTTCTGTTAATTCATCTCACAGAGTTACATCTTTCCCTTCAAGAAGCCTTTCGCTAAGGCTGTTCTTGTGGAATTGGCAAAGGGATATTTGGAAGCCCATAGAGGGCTATGGTGAAAAAGGAAATATCTTCCGTTGAAAACTGGAAAGAAGCTTTCTTAGAAACTGCTCTGGATTCTGTGAATTCATGTCACAGAGTTACATCTTTCCCTTCAAGAAGCCTTTCGCTAAGGCTGTTCCTGTGGAAATGGCAAAGGGATATTTGGAAGCCCATAGAGTGCTATGGAGAAAAAGGAAATATCTTCCGTTCAAAACTGGAAAGAAGCTTTCTGAGAAACTGCTCTGTATTCTGTTAATTCATCTCACAGAGTTACATCTTTCACTTCAACAAGTCTTTCGCTAAGGCTGTTCTTGTGGAATTGGCAAAGGGATATTTGGAAGCCCATAGAGGGCTCTGGTGAAAAAGGAAATATCTTTCGTTCAAAACTGCATAGAAGCTTTCTGAGAAACTGCTCTGTGTACTGTTAATTCATCTCACAGAGTTACATCTTTCCCTTCAAGAAGTCTTTCGCTAAGGCTGTTCTTGTGGAATTGGAAAAGCGATATTTGGAAGCCCATAGAGGGCTATGGTGAAAAAGGAAATATCTTCCGTTCAAAACTGGAAAGAAGCTTTCTGAGAAAGTGCTTTGTGTTCTGTGAATTCATCTCACAGAGTTACATCTTTCCCTCAAGAAGCCTTTCGCTAAGGCTGTTCTTGTGGAATTGGCAAAGGGATATTTGGAAGCCCATAGAGGGCTATGGTGAAAAAGGAAATTTCTTCCGTTCAAAACTGGAAAGAAGCTTTCTGAGAAACTGCTCTGTGTTCTGTTAATTCATCTCACAGAGTTACATCTTTCCCTTCAAGAAGCCTTTCGCTAAGGCTGTTCTTGTGTAATTGGAAAAGGGATATTTGGAAGCCCATAGAGGGCTATGGTGAAAAAGGAAATATCTTCCGTTCAAAACTGGAAAGAATCTTTCTGAGAAACTGCTCTGTGTTCTGTTAAATAATCTCACAGAGTTACATCTTTCCCTTCAAGAAGCCTTTCGCTAAGGCTGTTTTGTCGAATTGGCAAAGGGATATTTGGAAGCCCATAGAGGGCTATGGTGAAAAAGGAAATATCTTCCGTTCAAAACTGGAAAGAAGCTTTCTGAGAAACTGCTTTGTGTTCTGTGAATTCATCTCACAGAGTTACATCTTTCCCTTCAAGAAGCCTTTCGCTAAGGCTGTTCTTGTGGAATTGGAAAAGCGATATTTGGAAGCCCATAGAGGGCTATGGTGAAAAAGGAAATATCTTCCGTTCAAAACTGGAAAGAAGCTTTCTGAGAAAGTGCTTTGTGTTCTGTGAATTCATCTCACAGAGTTACATCTTTCCCTCAAGAAGCCTTTCGCTAAGGCTGTTCTTGTGGAATTGGCAAAGGGATATTTGGAAGCCCATAGAGGGCTATGGTGAAAAAGGAAATTTCTTCCGTTCAAAACTGGAAAGAAGCTTTCTGAGAAACTGCTCTGTGTTCTGTTAATTCATCTCACAGAGTTACATCTTTCCCTTCAAGAAGCCTTTCGCTAAGGCTGTTCTTGTGTAATTGGAAAAGGGATATTTGGAAGCCCATAGAGGGCTATGGTGAAAAAGGAAATATCTTCCGTTCAAAACTGGAAAGAATCTTTCTGAGAAACTGCTCTGTGTTCTGTTAAATAATCTCACAGAGTTACATCTTTCCCTTCAAGAAGCCTTTCGCTAAGGCTGTTTTGTCGAATTGGCAAAGGGATATTTGGAAGCCCATAGAGGGCTATGGTGAAAAAGGAAATATCTTCCGTTCAAAACTGGAAAGAAGCTTTCTGAGAAACTGCCTTGTGTTCTGTGAATTCATCTCACAGAGTTACATCTTTCCCTTCAAGAAGCCTTTCGCTAAGGCTGTTCTTGTGGAATTGGCAAAGGGATATTTGGAAGCCCATAGAGGGCTATGGTGAAAAAGGAAATATCTTCCGTTCAAAACTGGAAAGAAGCTTTCTGAGAAACTGCTCTGTGTTCTGTTAATTCATCTCACAGAGTTACATCTTTCACTTCAACAAGTCTTTCGCTAAGGCTGTTCTTGTGGAATTGGCAAAGGGATATTTGGAAGCCCATAGAGGGCTCTGGTGAAAAAGGAAATATCTTTCGTTCAAAACTGGAAAGAAGCTTTCTGACAAACTGCTCTGTGTTCTGTTAATTCATCTCACAGAGTTACATCTTTCCCTTCAAGAAGTCTTTCGCTAAGGCTGTTCTTGTGGAATTGGAAAAGCGATATTTGGAAGCCCATAGAGGGCTATGGTGAAAAAGGAAGTATCTTCCGTTCAAAACTGAAAACAAGCTTTCTGAGAAACTGCTCTGTGTTCTGTTAATTCATCTCACAGAGTTACATCTTTCACTTCAACAAGTCTTTCGCTAAGGCTGTTCTTGTGGAATTGGCAAAGGGATATTTGGAAGCCCATAGAGGGCTCTGGTGAAAAAGGAAATATCTTTCGTTCAAAACTCGAAAGAAGCTTTCTGAGAAACTGCTCTGTGTTCTGTTAATTCATCTCACAGAGTTACATCTTTCGCTTCAAGAAGCCTTTCGCTAAGGCTGTTCTTGTGGAATTGGAAAAGCGATATTTGGAAGCCCATAGTGGTCTATGGTGAAAAATGAAGTATCTTCCGTTCAAAACTGAAAACAAGATTTCTGAGAAACTGCTCTGTGTTCTGTTAATTCATCTCACAGAGTTACATCTTTCCCTTCAAGAAGCCTTTCGCTAAGGCTGTTCTTGTGGAATTTGAAAAGGGATGTTTGGAAGCCCATAGAGGGCTATGGTGAAAAAGGAAATATCTTCCGTTCAAAACTGGAAAGAAGCTTTCTGAGAAACTGCTCTGTGTTCTGTTAATTCATCTCACAGAGTTACATCTTTCCCTTCAAGAAGCCTTTCGCTAAGGCTGTTCTTGTGGAATTGGCAAAGGGAAATTTGGAAGCCCATAGAGGGCTATGGTGAAAAAGGAAATATCTTCCGTTGAAAACTGGAAAGAAGCTTTCTTAGAAACTGCTCTGGATTCTGTGAATTCATCTCACAGATTTTCATCTTTCCCTTCAAGAAGCCTTTCGCTAAGGCTGTTCTTGTGGAATTGGCGAAGGGATATTTGGAAACCCATAGAGGGCTATGGTGAAAAAGGAAATATCTTCCGTTCAAAACTGGAAAGAAGCTTTCTGAGAAACTGCTCTGTGTTCTGTTAATTCATCTCACAGAGTTACATCTTTCCCTTCAAGAAGACTTTCGCTAAGGCGGTTTTGTCGAATTGGCAAAGGGATATTTGGAAGCCCATAGAGGGCTATGGTGAAAAAGGAAATATCTTCCGTTCAAAACTGGAAAGAAGCTTTCTGAGAAACTGCTCTGTATTCTGTGAATTCATCTCACAGAGTTACATCTTTCCCTTCAAGAAGCCTTTCACTAAGGCTGTTCTTGTGGAATTGGCAAAGTTATATTGTGAAGCCCATAGAGGGCTAGGGTGAAAAAGGAAATATCTTCCGTCAAAACTGGAAAGAAGCTTTCTGAGAAACTGCTCTGTGTTCTGTGAATTCATCTCACAGAGTTACATCTTTCCCTTCAAGAAGCCTTTCGCTAAGGCTGTTCTTGTGGAATTGGCAGGGGGATATTTGGAAGCCCATAGAGGGCTCTGGTGAAAAAGGAAATATCTTCCGTTCAAAACTGGAAAGAAGCTTTCTGAGAAACTGCTCTGTGTTCTGTGAATTCATCTCACAGAGTTACATCTTTCCCTTCAAGAAGCCTTTCGCTAAGGCTGTTCTTGTGGAATTGGCAAAGGGATATTTGGAAGCCCATAGAGGGCTATGGTGAAAAAGGAAATAAATATCTTCCATTCAAAACTGGAAAGAAGCTTTCTGAGAAACTGCTCTGTGTTCTGTAAATTCATCTCACAGAGTTACATCTTTCCCTTCAAGAAGCCTTTCGCTAAGGCTGTTCTTGTGTAATTGGAAAAGGGATATTTGAAGCCCATAGAGGGCTATGGTGAAAAAGGAAATATCTTCCGTTCAAAACTGGAAAGAATCTTTCTGAGAAACTGCTCTGTGTTCTGTAAAATCATCTCACAGAGTTAAATCTTTCCCTTCAAGAAGCCTTTCGCTAAGGCTGTTCTTGTGGAATTGGCGAAGGGATATTTGGAAACCCATAGAGGGCTATGGTGAAAAAGGAAATATCTTCCGTTCAAAACTGGAAAGAAGCTTTCTGAGAAACTGCTCTGTGTTCTGTTAATTCATCTCACAGAGTTACATCTTTCCCTTCAAGAAGACTTTCGCTAATGCGGTTTTGTCGAATTGGCAAAGGGATATTTGGAAGCCCATAGAAGGCTATGGTGAAAAAGGAAATATCTTCCGTTCAAAACTGGAAAGAAGCTTTCTGAGAAACTGCTTTGTGTTCTGTGAATTCATCTCACAGAGTTACATCTTTCCCTTCAAGAAGCCTTTCGCTAAGGCTGTTCTTGTGGAATTGGCAAAGGGATATTTGGAAGCCCATAGAGGGCTATGGTGAAAAAGGAAATATCTTCCGTTCAAAACTGGAAACAAGCCTTCTTAGAAACTGCTCTGTGTTCTGTTAATTCATCTCACAGAGTTACATCTTTCCCTTCAAGAAGCCTTTCGCTAAGGCTGTTTTGTGGAATTGGCAAAGGGATATTTGGAAGCCCATAGAGAGCTATGGTGAAAAAGAAAATATCTTCCGTTCAAAACTGGAAAGAAGCTTTCTGAGAAACTGCTCTGTGTTCTGTTAATTCATCTCACAGAGTTACATCTTTCCCTTCAATAAGCTTTTCGCTAAGGCTGTTCTTGTGGAATTGGCAATGGGATATTTGGAAGCCCATAGAGGGCTATGGTGAAAAAGGAAATATCTTCCGTTCAAAACTGGAAAGAAGCTTTCTGAGAAACTGCTCTGTGTTCTGTTAATTCATCTCACAGAGTTACATCTTTCACTTCAACAAGTCTTTCGCTAAGGCTGTTCTTGTGGAATTGGCAAAGGGATATTTGGAAGCCCATAGAGGGCTCTGGTGAAAAAGGAAATATCTTTCGTTCAAAACTCGAAAGAAGCTTTCTGAGAAACTGCTCTGTGTTCTGTTAATTCATCTCACAGAGTTACATCTTTCCATTCAAGAAGCCTTTCGCTAAGGCTGTTCTTGTGGAATTGGAAAAGCGATATTTGGAAGCCCATAGTGGTCTATGGTGAAAAAGGAAGTGTCTTCCGTTCAAAACTGAAAACAAGATTTCTGAGAAACTGCTCTGTGTTCTGTTAATTCATCTCACAGAGTTACATCTTTCCCTTCAAGAAGCCTTTCGCTAAGGCTGTTCTTGTGGAATTTGAAAAGGGATGTTTGGAAGCCCATAGAGGGCTATGGTGAAAAAGGAAATATCTTCCGTTCAAAACTGGAAAGAAGCTTTCTGAGAAACTGCTCTGTGTTCTGTTAATTCATCTCACAGAGTTACATCTTTCCCTTCAAGAAGCCTTTCGCTAAGGCTGTTCTTGTGGAATTGGCAAAGGGATATTTGGAAGCCCATAGAGGGCTATGGTGAAAAAGGAAATATCTTCCGTTCAAAACTGAAAACAAGCTTTCTGAGAAACTGCTCTGTGTTCTGTTAATTCATCTCACAGAGTTACTTCTTTCCCTTCAAGAAGACTTTCGCTAAGGCGGTTTTGTCGAATTGGCAAAGGGATATTTGGAAGCCCATAGAGGGCTATGGTGAAAAAGGAAATATCTTCCGTTCAAAACTGGAAAGAAGCTTTCTGAGAAAGTGCTTTGTATTCTGTGAATTCATCTCACAGAGTTACATCTTTCCCTTCAAGAAGCCTTTCGCTAAGGCTGTTCTTGTGGAATTGGCAAAGGGATATTTGGAAGCCCATAGAGGGCTATGGTGAAAAAGGAAATATCTTCCGTTCAAAACTGGAAAGAAGCTTTCTGAGAAACTGCTCTGTGTTCTGTTAATTCATCTCACTGAGTTACATCTTTCCCTTCAAGAAGCCTTTCGCTAAGGCTGTTTTGTGGAATTGGAAAGGGATATTTGGAAGCCCATAGAGGGCTATGGTGAAAAAGAAAATATCTTCCGTTCAAAACTGGAAAGAAGCTTTCTGAGAAACTGCTCTGTGTTCTGTTAATTCATCTCACAGAGTTACATCTTTCCCTTCAAGAAGCCTTTCGCTAAGGCTGTTCTTGTGGAATTGGCAAAGGGATATTTGGAAGCCCATAGAGGGCTATGGTGAAAAAGGAAATATCTTCCGTTCAAAACTGCAAAGAAGCTTTCTGAGAAACTGCTCTGTGTTCTGTTAATTCATCTCACAGAGTTACATCTTTCACTTCAACAAGTCTTTCGCTAAGGCTGTTCTTGTGGAATTGGCAAAGGGATATTTGGAAGCCCATAGTGGGCTCTGGTGAAAAAGGAAATATCTTCCGTTCAAAACTGGAAGGAAGCTTTCTGAGCAACTGCTCTGTGTTCTGTTAATTCATCTCACATAGTTACATCTTTCCCTTCAAGAAGCGTTTCGCTAAGGCTTTTCTTGTGGAATTGGAAAAGTGATATTAGGAAGCCCATAGAGGGCAATGGTGAAAAAGGAAATATCTTCCGTTCAAAACTGGAAAGAAGCTTTCTGAGAAACTGCTCTGTGTTCTGTTAATTCATCTCACAGAGTTACATCTTTCCCTTCAAGAAGCCTTTCGCTAAGGCTGTTCTTGTGTAATTGGAAAAGGGATATTTGGAAGCCCATAGAGGGCTACGGTGAAAAAGGAAATATCTTCCGTTCAAAACTGGAAAGAATCTTTCTGAGAAACTGCTCTGTGTTCTGTTAAATCATCTCACAGAGTTACATCTTTCCCTTCAAGAAGCCTTTCGCTAAGGCTGTTTTGTGGAATTGGCAAAGGGATATTTGGAAGCCCAGAGAGGGCTATGGTGAAAAGGAAATATCTTCCGTTCAATACTGGAAAGAAGCTTTAAGAGAAACTGCTCTGTGTTCTGTTAATTCATCTCACCGAGTTACAACTTTCCCTTCAAGAAGCCTTTCGCTAAGGCTGTTCTTGTGGAATTGGCAAAGGGATATTTGGAATCCCATAGAGGGCTATGGTGAAAAAGGAAATATCTTCCGTTCAAAACTGGAAAGAAGCTTTAAAAGAAACTGCTCTGTGTTCTGTTAATTCATCTCTCAGAGTTACATCTTTCCCTTCAAGAAGCCTTTCGCTAAGGCTGTTCTTGTGGAATTGGCAAAGGAATATTTGGAAGCCCATAGAGGGCTATGGTGAAAAAGGAAATATCTTCCGTTCAAAACTGGAAAGAAGCTTTCTGAGAAACTCCTCTGTGTTCTGTGAATTCATCTCACAGAGTTACATCTTTCTCTTCAAGAAGCCTTTCGCTCAGGCTGTTCTTCTGGAATTGGCAAAGTTATATTGTGAAGCCCATAGAGGGCTATGGTGAAAAAGGAAATATCTTCCGTTCAAAACTGGAAGGAAGCTTTCTGAGAAACTGCTCTGTGTTCTGTTAATTCATCTCACAGAGTTACATCTTTCCCTTCAAGAAGCCTTTCGCTAAGGCTGTTCTTGTGGAATTGGCAAAGGGATATTTGGAAGCCCATAGAGGGCTCTGGTGAAAAAGGAAATATCTTCCGTTCAAAACTGGAAAGAAGCTTTCTGAGAAACTGCTCTGTGTTCTGTGAATTCATCTCACAGAGTTACATCTTTCCCTTCAAGAAGCCTTTCGCTAAGGCTGTTCTTGTGGAATTGGCAAAGGGATATTTGGAAGCCCATAGAGGGCTATGGTGAAAAAGGAAATATCTTCCGTTCAATACTGGAAAGAAGCTTTAAGAGAAACTGCTCTGTGTTCTGTTAATTCATCTCACAGAGTTACATCTTTCCCTTCAAGAAGCCTTTCGCTAAGGCTGTTCTTGTGGAATTGGAAAAGGGATATTTGGAAGCCCATAGAGGGCTATGGTGAAAAAGGTAATATCTTCCGTTCAAAACTGGAAAGAAGTTTTCTGAGAAACTGTTCTGTGTTCTGTGAATTCATCTCACAGAGTTACATCTTTCCCTTCAAGAAGCCTTTCGCTAAGGCTGTTCTTGTGGAATTGGCAAAGTGATATTTGGAAGCCCATAGAGGGCTATGGTGAAAAAGGAAATATCTTCCGTTCAATACTGGAAAGAAGCTTTAAGAGAAACTGCTTTGTGTTCTGTTAATTCATCTCACAGAGTTACACCTTTCCCTTCAAGAAGCCTTTCGCTAAGGCTGTTCTTGTGGATTTGGCAAAGGGATATTTGGAAGCCCATAGAAGGCTATGGTGAAAAAGGAAATATCATCCGTTCAAAACTGGAAAGAAGGTTTCTGAGAAACTGCTCTGTGTTCTGTGAATTCATCTCACAGTTACATCTTTCCCTTCAAGAAACCTTTCACTAAGGCTGTTCTTGTGGAATTGGCAAAGTTATATTGTGAAGCCCATAGAGGGCTATGGTGAAAAAGGAAATATCTTCCGTTCAAAACTGGAAAGAAGTTTTCTGAGAAACTGCTCTGTGTTCTGTTAATTCATCTCACAGAGTTACATCTTTCCCTTCAAGAAGCCTTTCGCTAAGGCTTTTCTTGTGGAATTGGCAAAAGGATATTTGGAAGCCCATAGAGGGCTGTGGTGAAAAAGGAAATATCTTCCGTTCAAAACTGGAAAGAAGCTTTCTGAGAAACTGCTCTGTGTTCTGTTAATTCATCTCACAGAGTTACATCTTTCCCTTCAAAAAGCCTTTTGCTAAGGCTGTTCTTCTGTAATTGGAAAAGGGATATTTGGAAGCCCATAGAGTGCTATGGTGAAAAACGAAATATCTTCCGTTCAAAACTGCAAAGAAGCTTTCTGAGAAACTGCTCTGTGTTCTGTTAAATCATCTCACAGAGTTACATCTTTCCCTTCAAGAAGCCTTTCGCTAAGGCTGTTCTTGTGGAATTGGCGAAGGGATATTTGGAAACCCATAGAGGGCTATGGTGAAAAAGGAAATATCTTCCGTTCAAAACTGGAAAGAAGCTTTCTGAGAAACTGCTCTGTGTTCTGTTAATTCATCTCACAGAGTTACATCTTTCCCTTCAAGAAGACTTTCGCTAAGGCTGTTTTGTCGAATTGGCAAAGGGATATTTGGAAGCCCATAGAGGGCTATGGTGAAAGAGGAAATATCTTCCGTTCAAAACTGGAAAGAAGCTTTCTGAGAAACTGCTCTGTGTTCTGTGAATTCATCTCACAGAGTTACATATTTCCCTTCAAGAATCCTTTCGCTAAGGCTGTTCTTGTGGAATTGGCAAAGGGATATTTGGAAGCCCATAGAGGGCTATGGTGAAAAAGGAAATATCTTCCGTTCAAAATTGGAAAGAAGTTTTCTGAGAAACTGCTCTGTGTTCTGAGAATTCATCTCACAGAGTTACATCTTTCCCTTCAAGAAGCCTTTCGCTAAGGCTGTTCTTGTGGAATTGGCAAAGGGATATTTGGAAGCCCATAGAGGGCTATGGTGAAAAAGGAAATATCTTCCGTTCAAAACTGGAAAGAAGCTTTCTGAGAAACTGCTCTGTGTTCTGTGAATTCATCTCACAGAGTTACATCTTTCCCTTCAAGAAGCCTTTCGCTCAGGCTGTTCTTCTGGAATTGGCAAAGTTATATTTTGAAGCCCATAGAGGGCTATGGTGAAAAAGGAAATATCTTCCGTTCAAAACTGGAAGGAAGCTTTCTGAGAAACTGCTCTGTGTTCTGTTAATTCATCTCACAGAGTTACATCTTTCCCTTCAAGAAGCCTTTCGCTAAGGCTGTTCTTGTGGAATTGGCAAAGGGATATTTGGAAGCCCATAGAGGGCTCTGGTGAAAAAGGAAATATCTTCCGTTCAAAACTGGAAAGAAGCTTTCTGAGAAACTGCTCTGTGTTCTGTGAATTCATCTCACAGAGTTACATCTTTCCCTTCAAGAAGCCTTTCGCTAAGGCTGTTCTTGTGGAATTGGCAAAGGGATATTTGGAAGCCCATAGAGGGCTATGGTGAAAAAGGAAATATCTTCCGTTCAAAACTGGAAAGAAGTTTTCTGAGAAACTGTTCTGTGTTCTGTGAATTCATCTCACAGAGTTACATCTTTCCCTTCAAGAAGCCTTTCGCTAAGGCTGTTCTTGTGGAATTGGCAAAGTGATATTTGGAAGCCCATAGAGGGCTATGGTGAAAAAGGAAATATCTTCCGTTCAATACTGGAAAGAAGCTTTAAGAGAAACTGCTCTGTGTTCTGTTAATTCATCTCACAGAGTTACATCTTTCCCTTCAAGAAGCCTTTCGCTAAGGCTGTTCTTGTGGAATTGGAAAAGGGATATTTGGAAGCCCATAGAGGGTTATGGTGAAAAAGGAAATATCTTCCGTTCAAAACTGGAAAGAAGTTTTCTGAGAAACTCTTCTGTGTTCTGTGAATTCATCTCACAGAGTTACATCTTTCCCTTCAAGAAGCCTTTCGCTAAGGCTGTTCTTGTGGAATTGGCAAAGTGATATTTGGAATCCCATAGAGGGCTATGGTGAAAAAGGAAATATCTTCCGTTCAATACTGGAAAGAAGCTTTAAGAGAAACTGCTTTGTGTTCTGTTAATTCATCTCACAGAGTTACATCTTTCCCTTCAAGAAGCCTTTCGCTAAGGCTGTTCTTGTGGAATTGGCAAAGGGATATTTGGAAGCCCATAGAAGGCTATGGTGAAAAAGGAAATATCATCCGTTCAAAACTGGAAAGAAGCTTTCTGAGAAACTGCTCTGTGTTCTGTGAATTCATCTCACAGAGTTACATCTTTCCCTTCAAGAAGCCTTTCACTAAGGCTGTTCTTGTGGAATTGGCAAAGTTATATTGTGAAGCCCATAGAGGGCTATGGTGAAAAAGGAAATATCTTCCGTTCAAAACTGGAAAGAAGCTTTCTGAGAAACTGCTCTGTGTTCTGTTAATTCATCTCACAGAGTTACATCTTTCCCTTCAAGAAGCCTTTCGCTAAGGCTGTTCTTGTGGAATTGGCAAAGGGATATTTGGAAGCCCATAGAGGGCTCTGGTGAAAAAGGAAATATCTTCCGTTCAAAACTGGAAAGAAGCTTTCTGAGAAACTGCTCTGTGTTCTGTGAATTCATCTCACAGAGTTACATCTTTCCCTTCAAGAAGCCTTTCGCTAAGGCTGTTCTTGTGGAATTGGCAAAGGGATATTTGGAAGCCCATAGAGGGCTATGGTGAAAAAGGAAATATCTTCCGTTCAAAACTGGAAAGAAGTTTTCTGAGAAACTGTTCTGTGTTCTGTGAATTCATCTCACAGAGTTACATCTTTCCCTTCAAGAAGCCTTTCGCTAAGGCTGTTCTTGTGGAATTGGCAAAGTGATATTTGGAAGCCCATAGAGGGCTATGGTGAAAAAGGAAATATCTTCCGTTCAATACTGGAAAGAAGCTTTAAGAGAAACTGCTCTGTGTTCTGTTAATTCATCTCACAGAGTTACATCTTTCCCTTCAAGAAGCCTTTCACTAATGCTGTTCTTGTGGAATTGGCAAAGTTATATTGTGAAGCCCATAGAGGGCTATGGTGAAAAAGGAAATATCTTCCGTTCAAAACTGGAAAGAAGCTTTCTGAGAAACTGCTCTGTGTTCTGTTAATTCATCTCACAGAGTTACATCTTTCCCTTCAAGAAGACTTTCGCTAAGGCGGTTTTGTCGAATTGGCAAAGGGAAATTTGGAAGCCCATAGAGGGCTATGGTGAAAAAGGAAATATCTTCCGTTCAAAACTGGAAAGAAGCTTTCTGAGAAACTGCTTTGTGTTCTGTGAATTCATCTCACAGAGTTACATCTTTCCCTTCAAGAAGCCTTTCGCTAAGGCTGTTCTTGTGGAATTGGCAAAGGGATATTTGGAAGCCCATAGAGGGCTATGGTGGAAAAGGAAATATCTTCCGTTCAAAACTGGAAAGAAGCTTTCTGAGAAACTGCTCTGTGTTCTGTTAATTCATCTCACAGAGTTACATCTTTCCCTTCAAGAAGCCTTTCGCTAAGGCTGTTTTGTGGAATTGGCAAAGGGATATTTGGAAGCCCATAGAGGGCTATGGTGAAAAAGAAAATATCTTCCGTTCAAAACTGGAAAGAAGCTTTCTGAGAAACTGCTCTGTGTTCTGTTAATTCATCTCACAGAGTTACATCTTTCCCTTCAAGAAGCTTTTCGCTAAGGCTGTTCTTGTGGAATTGGCAAAGGGATATTTGGAAGCCCATAGAGGGCTATGGTGAAAAAGGAAATATCTTCCGTTCAAAACTGGAAAGAAGCTTTCTGAGAAACTGCTCTGTGTTCTGTTAATTCATCTCACAGAGTTACATCTTTCACTTCAACAAGTCTTTCGCTAAGGCTGTTCTTGTGGAATTGGCAAAGGGATATTTGGAAGCCCATAGAGGGCTCTGGTGAAAAAGGAAATATCTTTCGTTCAAAACTCGAAAGAAGTTTTCTGAGAAACTGCTCTGTGTTCTGTTAATTCATCTCACAGAGTTACATCTTTCCCTTCAAGAAGCCTTTCGCTAAGGCTGTTCTTGTGGAATTGGAAAAGCGATATTTGGAAGCCCATAGTGGTCTATGGTGAAAAAGGAAGTATCTTCCGTTCAAAACTGAAAACAAGATTTCTGAGAAACTGCTCTGTGTTCTGTTAATTCATCTCACAGAGTTACATCTTTCCCTTCAAGAAGCCTTTCGCTAAGGCTGTTCTTGTAGAATTTGAAAAGGGATGTTTGGAAGCCCATAGAGAGCTATGGTGAAAAAGGAAATATCTTCCGTTCAAAACTGGAAAGAAGCTTTCTGAGAAACTGCTCTGTGTTCTGTTAATTCATCTCACAGAGTTACATCTTTCCCTTCAAGAAGCCTTTCGCTAAGGCTGTTCTTGTGGAATTGGCAAAGGGATATTTGCAAGCCCATAGAGGGCTATGGTGAAAAAGGAAATATCTTCCGTTGAAAACTGGAAAGAAGCTTTCTGAGAAACTGCTCTGTGTTCTGTTAATTCATCTCACAGAGTTACATCTTTCCCTTCAAGGAGCCTTTCGCTAAGGCTGTTCTTGTGGAATTGGAAAAGGGATATTTGGAAGCCCATAGAGGGCTATGGTGAAAAAGGAAATATCTTCCGTTCAAAACTGGAAAGAAGCTTTCTGAGAAACTGCTCTGTGTTCTGTTAATTCATCTCACAGAGTTACATCTTTCCCTTCAAGAAGCCTTTCGCTAAGGCTGTTCTTGTGGAATTGGCAAAGGGATATTTGGAAGCCCATAGAGGGCTATGGTGAAAAGGAAATATCTTCCGTTCAATACTGGAAAGAAGCTTTAAGAGAAACTGCTCTGTGTTCTGTTAATTCATCTCACAGAGTTACATCTTTCCCTTCAAGAAGCCTTTCGCTAAGGCTGTTCTTGTGGAATTGGCAAAGGGATATTTGGAAGCCCATAGAGGGCTATGGTGAAAAAGGAAATATCTTCCGTTCAAAACTGGAAAGAAGCTTTAAGAGGAACTGCTCTGTGTTCTGTTAATTCATCTCACAGAGTTACATCTTTCCCATCAAGAAGCCTTTCGCTAAGGCTGTTCTTGTGGAATTGGCAAAGGGATATTTCGAAGCCCATAGAGGGCTATGGTGAAAAAGGAAATATCTTCCGTTCAAAACTGGAAAGAAGCTTTCTGAGAAACTGCTCTGTGTTCTGTTAATTCATCTCACAGAGTTACATCTTTCCCTTCAAGAAGCCTTTCGCTAAGGCTGTTCTTGTGGAGTTGGAAAAGGGATATTGTGAAGCCCATAGAGGGCTATGGTGAAAAAGGAAATATCTTCCGTTCAAAACTGGAAAGAAGCTTTCTGAGAAACTGCTCTGTGTTCTGTGAATTCATCTCACAGAGTTACATCTTTCCCTTCAAGAAGCCTTTCGCTAAGGCTGTTCTTGTGGAATTGGCAAAGGGATATTTGGAAGCCAATAGAGGGCTCTGGTGAAAAAGGAAATATCTTCCGTTCAAAACTGGAAAGAAGCTTTCTGAGAAACTGCTCTGTGTTCTGTGAATTCATCTCACAGAGTTACATCTTTCCCTTCAAGAAGCCTTTCGCTAAGGCTGTTCTTGTGGAATTGGCAAAGGGATATTTGGAAGCCCATAGAGGGCTATGGTGAAAAAGGAAATATCTTCCGTTCAAAACTGGAAAGAAGCTTTCTGAGAAACTGCTCTGTGTTCTGTTAATTCATCTCACAGAGTTACATCTTTCCCTTCAAGAAGCCTTTCGCTAAGGCTGTTCTTGTGGAATTGGCAAAGGGATATTTGGAAGCCCATAGAGGGCTATGGTGAAAAAGGAAATATCTTCCGTTCAAAACTGGAAAGAAGCTTTCTGAGAAACTGCTCTGTGTTCTGTGAATTCATCTCACAGAGTTACATCTTTCCCTTCAAGAAGCCTTTCACTAAGGCTGTTCTTGTGGAATTGGCAAAGTTATATTATGAAGCCCATAGAGGGCTATGGTGAAAAAGGAAATATCTTCCGTTCAAAACTGGAAAGAAGCTTTCTGAGAAACTGCTCTGTGTTCTGTGAATTCATGTCACAGAGTTACATCTTTCCCTTCAAGAAGCCTTTCGCTAAGGCTGTTCTTGTGAAATTGGCAAGGGGATATTTGGAAGCCCATAGAGGGCTGTGGTGAAAAAGGAAATATCTTCCGTTCAAAACTGGAAAGAAGCTTTCTGAGAAACTGCTCTGTGTTCTGTGAATTCATCTCACAGAGTTACATCTTTCCCTTCAAGAAGAGTTTCGCTAAGGCGGTTTTGTCGAAATGGCAAAGGGATATTTGGAAGCCCATAGAGGGCTATGGTGAAAAAGGAAATATCTTCCGTTCAAAACTGGAAAGAAGCTTTCTGAGAAACTGCTTTGTGTTCTGTGAATTCATCACACAGAGTTACATCTTTCCCTTCAAGAAGCCTTTCGCTAAGGCTGTTCTTGTGGAATTGGCAAAGGGATATTTGGAAGCCCATAGAGGGCTATGGTGAAAAAGGAAATATCTTCCGTTCAAAACTGGAAAGAAGCTTTCTGAGAAACTGCTCTGTGTTCTGTTAATTCATCTCACAGAGTTACCTCTTTCACTTCAACAAGTCTTTCGCTAAGGCTGTTCTTGTGGAATTGGCAAAGGGATATTTGGAAGCCCATAGAGGGCTATGGTGAAAAAGGAAATATCTTCCGTTCAAAACTGCAAAGAAGCTTTCTGAGAAACTGCTCTGTGTTCTGTTAATTCATCTCACAGAGTTACATCTTTCACTTCAACAAGTCTTTCGCTAAGGCTGTTCTTGTGGAATTGGCAAAGGGATATTTGGAAGCCCATAGTGGGCTCTGGTGAAAAAGGAAATATCTTCCGTTCAAAACTGGAAGGAAGCTTTCTGAGCAACTGCTCTGTGTTCTGTTAATTCATCTCACATAGTTACATCTTTCCCTTCAAGAAGCGTTTCGCTAAGGCTTTTCTTGTGGAATTGGAAAAGTGATATTAGGAAGCCCATAGAGGGCAATGGTGAAAAAGGAAATATCTTCCGTTCAAAACTGGAAAGAAGCTTTCTGAGAAACTGCTCTGTGTTCTGTTAATTCATCTCACAGAGTTACATCTTTCCCTTCAAGAAGCCTTTCGCTAAGGCTGTTCTTGTGTAATTGGAAAAGGGATATTTGGAAGCCCATAGAGGGCTACGGTGAAAAAGGAAATATCTTCCGTTCAAAACTGGAAAGAATCTTTCTGAGAAACTGCTCTGTGTTCTGTTAAATCATCTCACAGAGTTACATCTTTCCCTTCAAGAAGCCTTTCGCTAAGGCTGTTTTGTGGAATTGGCAAAGGGATATTTGGAAGCCCAGAGAGGGCTATGGTGAAAAGGAAATATCTTCCGTTCAATACTGGAAAGAAGCTTTAAGAGAAACTGCTCTGTGTTCTGTTAATTCATCTCACCGAGTTACAACTTTCCCTTCAAGAAGCCTTTCGCTAAGGCTGTTCTTGTGGAATTGGCAAAGGGATATTTGGAATCCCATAGAGGGCTATGGTGAAAAAGGAAATATCTTCCGTTCAAAACTGGAAAGAAGCTTTAAAAGAAACTGCTCTGTGTTCTGTTAATTCATCTCTCAGAGTTACATCTTTCCCTTCAAGAAGCCTTTCGCTAAGGCTGTTCTTGTGGAATTGGCAAAGGAATATTTGGAAGCCCATAGAGGGCTATGGTGAAAAAGGAAATATCTTCCGTTCAAAACTGGAAAGAAGCTTTCTGAGAAACTCCTCTGTGTTCTGTGAATTCATCTCACAGAGTTACATCTTTCTCTTCAAGAAGCCTTTCGCTCAGGCTGTTCTTCTGGAATTCGCAAAGTTATATTGTGAAGCCCATAGAGGGCTATGGTGAAAAAGGAAATATCTTCCGTTCAAAACTGGAGGGAAGCTTTCTGAGAAACTGCTCTGTGTTCTGTGAATTCATCTCACAGAGTTACATCTTTCCCTTCAAGAAGCCTTTCGCTAAGGCTGTTCTTGTGGAATTGGCAAAGGGATATTTGGAAGCCCATAGAGGGCTCTGGTGAAAAAGGAAATATCTTCCGTTCAAAACTGGAAAGAAGCTTTCTGAGAAACTGCTCTGTGTTCTGTGAATTCATCTCACAGAGTTACATCTTTCCCTTCAAGAAGCCTTTCGCTAAGGCTGTTCTTGTGGAATTGGCAAAGGGATATTTGGAAGCCCATAGAGGGCTATGGTGAAAAAGGAAATATCTTCCGTTCAATACTGGAAAGAAGCTTTAAGAGAAACTGCTCTGTGTTCTGTTAATTCATCTCACAGAGTTACATCTTTCCCTTCAAGAAGCCTTTCGCTAAGGCTGTTCTTGTGGAATTGGAAAAGGGATATTTGGAAGCCCATAGAGGGCTATGGTGAAAAAGGTAATATCTTCCGTTCAAAACTGGAAAGAAGTTTTCTGAGAAACTGTTCTGTGTTCTGTGAATTCATCTCACAGAGTTACATCTTTCCCTTCAAGAAGCCTTTCGCTAAGGCTGTTCTTGTGGAATTGGCAAAGTGATATTTGGAAGCCCATAGAGGGCTATGGTGAAAAAGGAAATATCTTCCGTTCAATACTGGAAAGAAGCTTTAAGAGAAACTGCTTTGTGTTCTGTTAATTCATCTCACAGAGTTACACCTTTCCCTTCAAGAAGCCTTTCGCTAAGGCTGTTCTTGTGGATTTGGCAAAGGGATATTTGGAAGCCCATAGAAGGCTATGGTGAAAAAGGAAATATCATCCGTTCAAAACTGGAAAGAAGCTTTCTGAGAAACTGCTCTGTGTTCTGTGAATTCATCTCACAGTTACATCTTTCCCTTCAAGAAACCTTTCACTAAGGCTGTTCTTGTGGAATTGGCAAAGTTATATTGTGAAGCCCATAGAGGGCTATGGTGAAAAAGGAAATATCTTCCGTTCAAAACTGGAAAGAAGCTTTCTGAGAAACTGCTCTGTGTTCTGTTAATTCATCTCACAGAGTTACATCTTTCCCTTCAAGAAGCCTTTCGCTAAGGCTTTTCTTGTGGAATTGGCAAAAGGATATTTGGAAGCCCATAGAGGGCTGTGGTGAAAAAGGAAATATCTTCCGTTCAAAACTGGAAAGAAGCTTTCTGAGAAACTGCTCTGTGTTCTGTTAATTCATCTCACAGAGTTACATCTTTCCCTTCAAAAAGCCTTTTGCTAAGGCTGTTCTTCTGTAATTGGAAAAGGGATATTTGGAAGCCCATAGAGTGCTATGGTGAAAAACGAAATATCTTCCGTTCAAAACTGCAAAGAAGCTTTCTGAGAAACTGCTCTGTGTTCTGTTAAATCATCTCACAGAGTTACATCTTTCCCTTCAAGAAGCCTTTCGCTAAGGCTGTTCTTGTGGAATTGGCGAAGGGATATTTGGAAACCCATAGAGGGCTATGGTGAAAAAGGAAATATCTTCCGTTCAAAACTGGAAAGAAGCTTTCTGAGAAACTGCTCTGTGTTCTGTTAATTCATCTCACAGAGTTACATCTTTCCCTTCAAGAAGACTTTCGCTAAGGCTGTTTTGTCGAATTTGCAAAGGGATATTTGGAAGCCCATAGAGGGCTATGGTGAAAAAGGAAATATCTTCCGTTCAAAACTGGAAAGAAGCTTTCTGAGAAACTGCTCTGTGTTCTGTGAATTCATCTCACAGAGTTACATATTTCCCTTCAAGAATCCTTTCGCTAAGGCTGTTCTTGTGGAATTGGCAAAGGGATATTTGGAAGCCCATAGAGGGCTATGGTGAAAAAGGAAATATCTTCCGTTCAAAATTGGAAAGAAGTTTTCTGAGAAACTGCTCTGTGTTCTGTGAATTCATCTCACAGAGTTACATCTTTCCCTTCAAGAAGCCTTTCGCTAAGGCTGTTCTTGTGGAATTGGCAAAGGGATATTTGGAAGCCCATAGAGGGCTATGGTGAAAAAGGAAATATCTTCCGTTCAAAACTGGAAAGAAGCTTTCTGAGAAACTGCTCTGTGTTCTGTGAATTCATCTCACAGAGTTACATCTTTCCCTTCAAGAAGCCTTTCGCTCAGGCTGTTCTTCTGGAATTGGCAAAGTTATATTTTGAAGCCCATAGAGGGCTATGGTGAAAAAGGAAATATCTTCCGTTCAAAACTGGAAGGAAGCTTTCTGAGAAACTGCTCTGTGTTCTGTTAATTCATCTCACAGAGTTACATCTTTCCCTTCAAGAAGCCTTTCGCTAAGGCTGTTCTTGTGGAATTGGCAAAGGGATATTTGGAAGCCCATAGAGGGCTCTGGTGAAAAAGGAAATATCTTCCGTTCAAAACTGGAAAGAAGCTTTCTGAGAAACTGCTCTGTGTTCTGTGAATTCATCTCACAGAGTTACATCTTTCCCTTCAAGAAGCCTTTCGCTAAGGCTGTTCTTGTGGAATTGGCAAAGGGATATTTGGAAGCCCATAGAGGGCTATGGTGAAAAAGGAAATATCTTCCGTTCAAAACTGGAAAGAAGTTTTCTGAGAAACTGTTCTGTGTTCTGTGAATTCATCTCACAGAGTTACATCTTTCCCTTCAAGAAGCCTTTCGCTAAGGCTGTTCTTGTGGAATTGGCAAAGTGATATTTGGAAGCCCATAGAGGGCTATGGTGAAAAAGGAAATATCTTCCGTTCAATACTGGAAAGAAGCTTTAAGAGAAACTGCTCTGTGTTCTGTTAATTCATCTCACAGAGTTACATCTTTCCCTTCAAGAAGCCTTTCGCTAAGGCTGTTCTTGTGGAATTGGAAAAGGGATATTTGGAAGCCCATAGAGGGTTATGGTGAAAAAGGAAATATCTTCCGTTCAAAACTGGAAAGAAGTTTTCTGAGAAACTCTTCTGTGTTCTGTGAATTCATCTCACAGAGTTACATCTTTCCCTTCAAGAAGCCTTTCGCTAAGGCTGTTCTTGTGGAATTGGCAAAGTGATATTTGGAATCCCATAGAGGGCTATGGTGAAAAAGGAAATATCTTCCGTTCAATACTGGAAAGAAGCTTTAAGAGAAACTGCTTTGTGTTCTGTTAATTCATCTCACAGAGTTACATCTTTCCCTTCAAGAAGCCTTTCGCTAAGGCTGTTCTTGTGGAATTGGCAAAGGGATATTTGGAAGCCCATAGAAGGCTATGGTGAAAAAGGAAATATCATCCGTTCAAAACTGGAAAGAAGCTTTCTGAGAAACTGCTCTGTGTTCTGTGAATTCATCTCACAGAGTTACATCTTTCCCTTCAAGAAGCCTTTCACTAAGGCTGTTCTTGTGGAATTGGCAAAGTTATATTGTGAAGCCCATAGAGGGCTATGGTGAAAAAGGAAATATCTTCCGTTCAAAACTGGAAAGAAGCTTTCTGAGAAACTGCTCTGTGTTCTGTTAATTCATCTCACAGAGTTACATCTTTCCCTTCAAGAAGCCTTTCGCTAAGGCTGTTCTTGTGGAATTGGCAAAGGGATATTTGGAAGCCCATAGAGGGCTCTGGTGAAAAAGGAAATATCTTCCGTTCAAAACTGGAAAGAAGCTTTCTGAGAAACTGCTCTGTGTTCTGTGAATTCATCTCACAGAGTTACATCTTTCCCTTCAAGAAGCCTTTCGCTAAGGCTGTTCTTGTGGAATTGGCAAAGGGATATTTGGAAGCCCATAGAGGGCTATGGTGAAAAAGGAAATATCTTCCGTTCAAAACTGGAAAGAAGTTTTCTGAGAAACTGTTCTGTGTTCTGTGAATTCATCTCACAGAGTTACATCTTTCCCTTCAAGAAGCCTTTCGCTAAGGCTGTTCTTGTGGAATTGGCAAAGTGATATTTGGAAGCCCATAGAGGGCTATGGTGAAAAAGGAAATATCTTCCGTTCAATACTGGAAAGAAGCTTTAAGAGAAACTGCTCTGTGTTCTGTTAATTCATCTCACAGAGTTACATCTTTCCCTTCAAGAAGCCTTTCACTAATGCTGTTCTTGTGGAATTGGCAAAGTTATATTGTGAAGCCCATAGAGGGCTATGGTGAAAAAGGAAATATCTTCCGTTCAAAACTGGAAAGAAGCTTTCTGAGAAACTGCTCTGTGTTCTGTTAATTCATCTCACAGAGTTACATCTTTCCCTTCAAGAAGACTTTCGCTAAGGCGGTTTTGTCGAATTGGCAAAGGGAAATTTGGAAGCCCATAGAGGGCTATGGTGAAAAAGGAAATATCTTCCGTTCAAAACTGGAAAGAAGCTTTCTGAGAAACTGCTTTGTGTTCTGTGAATTCATCTCACAGAGTTACATCTTTCCCTTCAAGAAGCCTTTCGCTAAGGCTGTTCTTGTGGAATTGGCAAAGGGATATTTGGAAGCCCATAGAGGGCTATGGTGGAAAAGGAAATATCTTCCGTTCAAAACTGGAAAGAAGCTTTCTGAGAAACTGCTCTGTGTTCTGTTAATTCATCTCACAGAGTTACATCTTTCCCTTCAAGAAGCCTTTCGCTAAGGCTGTTTTGTGTAATTGGCAAAGGGATATTTGGAAGCCCATAGAGGGCTATGGTGAAAAAGAAAATATCTTCCGTTCAAAACTGGAAAGAAGCTTTCTGAGAAACTGCTCTGTGTTCTGTTAATTCATCTCACAGAGTTACATCTTTCCCTTCAAGAAGCTTTTCGCTAAGGCTGTTCTTGTGGAATTTGCAAAGGGATATTTGGAAGCCCATAGAGGGCTATGGTGAAAAAGTAAATATCTTCCGTTCAAAACTGGAAAGAAGCTTTCTGAGAAACTGCTCTGTGTTCTGTTAATTCATCTCACAGAGTTACATCTTTCACTTCAACAAGTCTTTCGCTAAGGCTGTTCTTGTGGAATTGGCAAAGGGATATTTGGAAGCCCATAGAGGGCTCTGGTGAAAAAGGAAATATCTTTCGTTCAAAACTCGAAAGAAGTTTTCTGAGAAACTGCTCTGTGTTCTGTTAATTCATCTCACAGAGTTACATCTTTCCCTTCAAGAAGCCTTTCGCTAAGGCTGTTCTTGTGGAATTGGAAAAGCGATATTTGGAAGCCCATAGTGGTCTATGGTGAAAAAGGAAGTATCTTCCGTTCAAAACTGAAAACAAGATTTCTGAGAAACTGCTCTGTGTTCTGTTAATTCATCTCACAGAGTTACATCTTTCCCTTCAAGAAGCCTTTCGCTAAGGCTGTTCTTGTGGAATTTGAAAAGGGATGTTTGGAAGCCCATAGAGAGCTATGGTGAAAAAGGAAATATCTTCCGTTCAAAACTGGAAAGAAGCTTTCTGAGAAACTGCTCTGTGTTCTGTTAATTCATCTCACAGAGTTACATCTTTCCCTTCAAGAAGCCTTTCGCTAAGGCTGTTCTTGTGGAATTGGCAAAGGGATATTTGCAAGCCCATAGAGGGCTATGGTGAAAAAGGAAATATCTTCCGTTGAAAACTGGAAAGAAGCTTTCTGAGAAACTGCTCTGTGTTCTGTTAATTCATCTCACAGAGTTACATCTTTCCCTTCAAGGAGCCTTTCGCTAAGGCTGTTCTTGTGGAATTGGAAAAGGGATATTTGGAAGCCCATAGAGGGCTATGGTGAAAAAGGAAATATCTTCCGTTCAAAACTGGAAAGAAGCTTTCTGAGAAACTGCTCTGTGTTCTGTTAATTCATCTCACAGAGTTACATCTTTCCCTTCAAGAAGCCTTTCGCTAAGGCTGTTCTTGTGGAATTGGCAAAGGGATATTTGGAAGCCCATAGAGGGCTATGGTGAAAAGGAAATATCTTCCGTTCAATACTGGAAAGAAGCTTTAAGAGAAACTGCTCTGTGTTCTGTTAATTCATCTCACAGAGTTACATCTTTCCCTTCAAGAAGCCTTTCGCTAAGGCTGTTCTTGTGGAATTGGCAAAGGGATATTTGGAAGCCCATAGAGGGCTATGGTGAAAAAGGAAATATCTTCCGTTCAAAACTGGAAAGAAGCTTTAAGAGGAACTGCTCTGTGTTCTGTTAATTCATCTCACAGAGTTACATCTTTCCCATCAAGAAGCCTTTCGCTAAGGCTGTTCTTGTGGAATTGGCAAAGGGATATTTCGAAGCCCATAGAGGGCTATGGTGAAAAAGGAAATATCTTCCGTTCAAAACTGGAAAGAAGCTTTCTGAGAAACTGCTCTGTGTTCTGTTAATTCATCTCACAGAGTTACATCTTTCCCTTCAAGAAGCCTTTCGCTAAGGCTGTTCTTGTGGAATTGGAAAAGGGATATTGTGAAGCCCATAGAGGGCTATGGTGAAAAAGGAAATATCTTCCGTTCAAAACTGGAAAGAAGCTTTCTGAGAAACTGCTCTGTGTTCTGTGAATTCATCTCACAGAGTTACATCTTTCCCTTCAAGAAGCCTTTCGCTAAGGCTGTTCTTGTGGAATTGGCAAAGGGATATTTGGAAGCCAATAGAGGGCTCTGGTGAAAAAGGAAATATCTTCCGTTCAAAACTGGAAAGAAGCTTTCTGAGAAACTGCTCTGTGTTCTGTGAATTCATCTCACAGAGTTACATCTTTCCCTTCAAGAAGCCTTTCGCTAAGGCTGTTCTTGTGGAATTGGCAAAGGGATATTTGGAAGCCCATAGAGGGCTATGGTGAAAAAGGAAATATCTTCCGTTCAAAACTGGAAAGAAGCTTTCTGAGAAACTGCTCTGTGTTCTGTTAATTCATCTCACAGAGTTACATCTTTCCCTTCAAGAAGCCTTTCGCTAAGGCTGTTCTTGTGGAATTGGCAAAGGGATATTTGGAAGCCCATAGAGGGCTATGGTGAAAAAGGAAATATCTTCCGTTCAAAACTGGAAAGAAGCTTTCTGAGAAACTGCTCTGTGTTCTGTGAATTCATCTCACAGAGTTACATCTTTCCCTTCAAGAAGCCTTTCACTAAGGCTGTTCTTGTGGAATTGGCAAAGTTATATTATGAAGCCCATAGAGGGCTATGGTGAAAAAGGAAATATCTTCCGTTCAAAACTGGAAAGAAGCTTTCTGAGAAACTGCTCTGTGTTCTGTGAATTCATGTCACAGAGTTACATCTTTCCCTTCAAGAAGCCTTTCGCTAAGGCTGTTCTTGTGAAATTGGCAAGGGGATATTTGGAATCCCATAGAGGGCTGTGGTGAAAAAGGAAATATCTTCCGTTCAAAACTGGAAAGAAGCTTTCTGAGAAACTGCTCTGTGTTCTGTGAATTCATCTCACAGAGTTACATCTTTCCCTTCAAGAAGAGTTTCGCTAAGGCGGTTTTGTCGAATTGGCAAAGGGATATTTGGAAGCCCATAGAGGGCTATGGTGAAAAAGGAAATATCTTCCGTTCAAAACTGGAAAGAAGCATTCTGAGAAACTGCTTTGTGTTCTGTGAATTCATCTCACAGAGTTACATCTTTCCCTTCAAGAAGCCTTTCGCTAAGGCTGTTCTTGTGGAATTGGCAAAGGGATATTTGGAAGCCCATAGAGGGCTATGGTGAAAAAGGAAATATCTTCCGTTCAAAACTGGAAAGAAGCTTTCTGAGAAACTGCTCTGTGTTCTGTTAATTCATCTCACAGAGTTACCTCTTTCACTTCAACAAGTCTTTCGCTAAGGCTGTTCTTGTGGAATTGGCAAAGGGATATTTGGAAGCCCATAGAGGGCTCTGGTGAAAAAGGAAATATCTTTCGTTCAAAACTGGAAAGAAGCTTTCTGAGAAACTGCTCTGTGTTCTGTTAATTCATCTCACAGAGTTACATCTTTCCCTTCAAGAAGCCTTTCGCTAAGGCTTTTCTTGTGGAATTGGCAAAAGGATATTTGGAAGCCCACAGAGGGCTGTGGTGAAAAAGGAAATATCTTCCGTTCAAAACTGGAAAGAAGCTTTCTGAGAAACTGCTCTGTGTTCTGTTAATTCATCTCACAGAGTTACATCTTTCCCTTCAAAAAGCCTTTCGCTAAGGCTGTTCTTCTGTAATTGGAAAAGGGATATTTGGAAGCCCATAGAGTGCTATGGTGAAAAACGAAATATCTTCTGTTCAAAACTGCAAAGAAGCTTTCTGAGAAACTGCTCTGTGTTCTGTTAAATCATTTCACAGAGTTACATCTTTCCCTTCAAGAAGCTTTTCGCTAAGGCTGTTCTTGTGGAATTGGCGAAGGGATATTTGGAAACCCATAGAGGGCTATGGTGAAAAAGGAAATATCTTCCGTTCAAAACTGGAAAGAAGCTTTCTGAGAAACTGCTCTGTGTTCTGTTAATTCATCTCACAGAGTTACATCTTTCCCTTCAAGAAGACTTTCGCTAAGGCTGTTTTGTCGAATTGGCAAAGGGATATTTGGAAGCCCATAGAGGGCTATGGTGAAAAAGGAAATATCTTCCGTTTAAAACTGGAAAGAAGCTTTCTGAGAAACTGCTTTGTGTTCTGTGAATTCATCTCACAGAGTTACATCTTTCCCTTCAAGAAGCCTTTCGCTAAGGCTGTTCTTGTGGAATTGGCAAAGGGTTATTTGGAACCCCTAGAGTGCTATGGTCAAAAAGGAAATATCTTCCGTTCAAAACTGGAAAGAAGCTTTCTGAGAAACTGCTCTGTGTTCTGTGAATTCATCTCACAGAGTTACATATTTCCCTTCAAGAATCCTTTCGCTAAGGCTGTTCTTGTGGAATTGGCAAAGGGATATTTGGAAGCCCATAGAGGGCTATGGTGAAAAAGGAAATATCTTCCGTTCAAAACTGGAAAGAAGTTTTCTGAGAAACTGCTCTGTGTTCTGTGAATTCATCTCACAGAGTTACATCTTTCCCTTCAAGAAGCCTTTCGCTAAGGCTGTTCTTGTGGAATTGGCTAAGGGATATTTGGAAGCCCATAGAGGGCTATGGTGAAAAGGAAATATCTTCCGTTCAATACTGGAAAGAAGCTTTAAGAGAAACTGCTCTGTGTTCTGTTAATTCATCTCACCGAGTTACAACTTTCCCTTCAAGAAGCCTTTCGATAAGGCTGTTCTTGTGGAATTGGCAAAGGGATATTTGGAAGCCCATAGAGGGCTATGGTGAAAAAGGAAATATCTTCCGTTCAAAACTGGAAAGAAGCTTTAAAAGAAACTGCTCTGTGTTCTGTTAATTCATCTCTCAGAGTTACATCTTTCCCTTCAAGAAGCCTTTCGCTAAGGCTGTTCTTGTGGAATTGGCAAAGGAATATTTGGAAGCCCATAGAGGGCTATGGTGAAAAAGGAAATATCTTCCGTTCAAAACTGGAAAGAAGCTTTCTGAGAAACTGCTCTGTGTTCTGTGAATTCATCTCACAAAATTACTTCTTTCCCTTCAAGAAACCATTCGCTAAGGCTATTCTTGTGCAATTGGCAAAGGGATATTTTGAATCCCATAGAGGGCTATGGTGAAAAAGGAAATAACTTCCGTTCAAAACTGGAAAGAAGCTTTCTGAGAAACTGCTCTGTGTTCTGTGAATTCATCTCACAGAGTTACATCTTTCCCTTCAAGAAGCCTTTCGATAAGTCTGTTCCTGTGGAATTGGAAAAGGGATATTTGGAAGCCCATAGAGGGCTATGGTGAAAAAGGAAATATCTTCCGTTCAAAACTGCAAAGAAGCTTTCTGAGAAACTGCTCTGTGTTCTGTGAATTCATCTCACAGAGTTACATCTTTCCCTTCAAGAAGCCTTTCGCTAAGGCTGTTCTTGTGGAATTGGCAAAGGGATATTTGGAAGCCCATAGAGGGCTATGGTGAAAAAGGAAATATGTTCCGTTCAAAACTGGAAAGAAGCTTTCTGAGAAAATGCTCTGTGTTCTGTTACTTCATCTCACAGAGTTACATCTTTCCCTTCAAGAAGCCTTTCGCTAAGGCTGTTCTTGTGTAATTGGCAAAGGGATATTTGGAAGCCCATAGAGGGCTATGGTGAAAAAGGAAATATCTTCCGTTCAAAACTGCAAAGAAGCTTTCTGAGAAACGGCTCTGTGTTCTGTGAATTCATCTCACAGAGTTACATCTTTCCCTTCAAGAAGCCTTTCGCTAAGGCTGTTCTTGTGGAATTGGCAAAGGGATATTTGGAAGCCCATGGAGGGCTATGTTGAAAAAGGAAATATCTTCCGTTCAAAACTGGAAACAAGCTTTCTGAGAAACTGCTCTGTGTCCTGTTAATTCATCTCAAAGAGTTACATCTTTCCCTTCAAGAAGATTTTCGCTAAGGGTGTTTTGTCGAATTGGCAAAGGGATATTTGGAAGCCCATAGAGGTCTATGGTGAAAAAGGAAATATCTTCCGTTCAAAACTGAAAAGAAGCTTTCTGAGAAACTGCTCTGTGTTCTGTGAATTCATCTCACAGAGTTACTTCTTTCCCTTCAAGAAACCTTTCGCTAAGGCTGTTCTTGTGCAATTGGCAAAGGGATATTTTGAATCCCATAGAGGGCTATGGTGAAAAAGGAAATATCTTCCGTTCAAAACTGGAAAGAAGCTTTCTGAGAAACTGCTCTGTGTTCTGTGAATTCATCTCACAGAGATACATCTTTCCCTTCAAGAAGCCTTTCGATAAGGCTGTTCCTGTGGAATTGGAAAAGGGATATTTGGAAGCCCATAGAGGGCTATGGTGAAAAAGGAAATATCTTCCGTTCAAAACTGGAAAGAAGCTTTCTGAGAAACTGCTCTGTGTTCTGTTAATTCATCTCACAGTGTTACATCTTTCCCTTCAAGAAGCCTTTCGCTAAGGCTGTTCTTGTGGAATTGGAAAAGGGATATTTGGAAGCCCATAGAGGGCTATGGTGAAAAAGGAAATATCTTCCGTTCAAAACTGGAAAGAAGCTTTCTGAGAAACTGCTCTGTGTTCTGTTAATTCATCTCACAGAGTTACATCTTTCCCTTCAAGAAGCCTTTCGCTAAGGCTGTTCTTGTGGAATTGGCAAAGGGATATTTGGAAGCCCATAGAGGGCTATGGTGAAAAAGGAAATATCTTCCGTTCAAAACTGGAAAGAAGCTTTCTGAGAAACTGCTCTGTGTTCTATTACTTCATCTCACAGAGTTACATCTTTCCCTTCAAGAAGCCTTTCGCTAAGGCTGTTCTTGTGGAATTGGCAAAGGGATATTTGGAAGCCCATAGAGGGCTATGGTGAAAAAGGAAATATCTTCCGTTCAAAACTGCAAAGAAGCTTTCTGAGAAACGGCTCTGTGTTCTGTGAATTCATCTCACAGAGTTACATCTTTCCCTTCAAGTCGCCTTTCGCTAAGGCTGTTCTTGTGGAATTGGCAAAGGGATATTTGGAAGCCCATGGAGGGCTATGGTGAAAAAGGAAATATCTTCCGTTCAAAACTGGAAACAAGCTTTCTGAGAAACTGCTCTGTGTCCTGTTAATTCATCTCACAGAGTTACATCTTTCCCCTCAAGAAGATTTTCGGTAAGGCTGTTTTGTCGAATTGGCAAAGGGATATTTGGAAGCCCATAGAGGGCTATGGTGAAAAAGGAAATATCTTCCATTCAAAACTGGAAAGAAGCTTTCTGAGAAACTGCTCTGTGTTCTGTGAATTCATCTCACAGAGTTACTTCTTTCCCTTCAAGAAACCTTTCGCTAAGGCTGTTCTTGTGCAATTGGCAAAGGGATATTTTGAATCCCATAGAGGGCTATGGTGAAAAAGGAAATATCTTCCGTTCAAAACTGGAAAGAAGCTTTCTGAGAAACTGTTCTGTGTTCTGTGAATTCATCTCACAGAGTTACATCTTTCCTTTCAAGAAGCCTTTCGATAAGGCTGTTCTTGTGGAATTGGAAAAGGGATATTTGGAAGCCCATCGAGGGCTATGGTGAAAAAGGAAATATCTTCCGTTCAAAACTGGAAAGATGCTTTCTGAGAAACTGCTCTGTGTTCTGTTAATTCATCTCACAGAGTTACATCTTTCCCTTCAAGAAGCCTTTCGCTAAGGCTGTTCTTGTGGAATTGGCAAAGGGATATTTGGAAGCCCATAGAGGGCTACGGTGAAAAAGGAAATATCTTCCGTTCAAAACTGGAAATAAGCTTTCTGAGAAATGCTCTGTGTTCTGTTAATTCATCTCACAGAGTTACATCTTTCCCTTCAAGAAGCCTTTCGCTAAGGCTGTTCTTGTGGAATTGGCAAAGGGATATTTGGAAGCCCATAGAGGGCTATGGTGAAAAAGGAAATATCTTCCGTTCAAAACTGTAAAGAAGCTTTCTGAGAAACTGCTCTGTGTTCTGTGAATTCATCTCACAGAGTTACATCTTTCCCTTCAAGAAGCCTTTCGCTAAGGCTGTTCTTGTGCAATTGGCAAAGGGATATTTGGAAGCCCATAGAGGGCTATGGTGAAAAAGGAAGTATCTTCCGTTCAAAACTGAAAACAAGATTTCTGAGAAAGTAATCTGTGTTCTGTTAATTCATCTCACAGAGTTACATCTTTCCCTTCAAGAAGCCTTTCGCTAAGGCTGTTCTTGTGGAATTGGAAAAGGGACATTTGGAAGCCCATAGAGGGCTATGGTGAAAAAGGAAATATCTTCCGTTCAAAACTGGAAAGAAGCTTTCTGAGAAACTGCTCTGTGTTTTGTGAATTCATCTCACAGAGTTACATCTTTCCATTCAAGAAGCCATTCCCTAAGGCTGTTCTTGTGGAAATGGCAAAGGGATATTTGGAAGCCCGTAGAGGGCTATGGTGAAAAAGGAAATATCTTCCGTTTAAAACTGGAAAGAAGCTTTCTGAGAAACTGCTTTGTGTTCTGTGAATTCATCTCACAGAGTTACATTTTTCCCTTCAAGAAGCCTTTCGCTAAGGCTGTTCTTGTGGAATTGGCAAAGGGATATTTGGAAGCCCATAGAGGGCTATGGTGAAAAAGGAAATATCTTCCGTTCAAAACTGGAAAGAAGATTTCTGAGAAATTGCTCTGTGTTCTGTGAATTCATCTCACAGAGTTACATCTTTCCCTTCAAGAAGCCTTTCGCTAAGGCTGTTCTTGTGGAATAGGAAAAGGGATATTTGGAAGCCCATAGAGGGCTATGGTGAAAAAGGAAATATCTTCCGTTCAAAACTGGAAAGAAGCTTTCTGAGAAACTGCTTTGTGTTCTGTGAATTCATCTCACAGAGTTACATCTTTCCCTTCAAGAAGCCTTTCGCTAAGGCTGTTCTTGTGGAATTGGCAAAGGGATATTTGGAAGCCCATAGAGGGCTATGGTGAAAAAGGAAATATCTTCCGTTCAAAACTGGAAAGAAGCTTTCTGAGAAACTGCTCTGTGTTCTGTTAATTCATCTCACAGAGTTACCTCTTTCACTTCAACAAGTCTTTCGCTAAGGCTGTTCTTGTGGAATTGGCAAAGGGATATTTGGAAGCCCATAGAGGGCTCTGGTGAAAAAGGAAATATCTTTCGTTCAAAACTGGAAAGAAGCTTTCTGAGAAACTGCTCTGTGTTCTGTTAATTCATCTCACAGAGTTACATCTTTCCCTTCAAGAAGCCTTTCGCTAAGGCTTTTCTTGTGGAATTGGCAAAAGGATATTTGGAAGCCCACAGAGGGCTGTGGTGAAAAAGGAAATATCTTCCGTTCAAAACTGGAAAGAAGCTTTCTGAGAAACTGCTCTGTGTTCTGTTAATTCATCTCACAGAGTTACATCTTTCCCTTCAAAAAGCCTTTCGCTAAGGCTGTTCTTCTGTAATTGGAAAAGGGATATTTGGAAGCCCATAGAGTGCTATGGTGAAAAACGAAATATCTTCCGTTCAAAACTGCAAAGAAGCTTTCTGAGAAACTGCTCTGTGTTCTGTTAAATCATCTCACAGAGTTACATCTTTCCCTTCAAGAAGCTTTTCGCTAAGGCTGTTCTTGTGGAATTGGCGAAGGGATATTTGGAAACCCATAGAGGGCTATGGTGAAAAAGGAAATATCTTCCGTTCAAAACTGGAAAGAAGCTTTCTGAGAAACTGCTCTGTGTTCTGTTAATTCATCTCACAGAGTTACATCTTTCCCTTCAAGAAGACTTTCGCTAAGGCTGTTTTGTCGAATTGGCAAAGGGATATTTGGAAGCCCATAGAGGGCTATGGTGAAAAAGGAAATATCTTCCGTTTAAAACTGGAAAGAAGCTTTCTGAGAAACTGCTTTGTGTTCTGTGAATTCATCTCACAGAGTTACATCTTTCCCTTCAAGAAGCCTTTCGCTAAGGCTCTTCTTGTGGAATTGGCAAAGGGTTATTTGGAACCCCTAGAGTGCTATGGTCAAAAAGGAAATATCTTCCGTTCAAAACTGGAAAGAAGCTTTCTGAGAAACTGCTCTGTGTTCTGTGAATTCATCTCACAGAGTTACATATTTCCCTTCAAGAATCCTTTCGCTAAGGCTGTTCTTGTGGAATTGGCAAAGGGATATTTGGAAGCCCATAGAGGGCTATGGTGAAAAAGGAAATATCTTCCGTTCAAAACTGGAAAGAAGTTTTCTGAGAAACTGCTCTGTGTTCTGTGAATTCATCTCACAGAGTTACATCTTTCCCTTCAGGAAGCCTTTCGCTAAGGCTGTTCTTGTGGAATTGGCTAAGGGATATTTGGAAGCCCATAGAGGGCTATGGTGAAAAGGAAATATCTTCCGTTCAATACTGGAAAGAAGCTTTAAGAGAAACTGCTCTGTGTTCTGTTAATTCATCTCACCGAGTTACAACTTTCCCTTCAAGAAGCCTTTCGATAAGGCTGTTCTTGTGGAATTGGCAAAGGGATATTTGGAAGCCCATAGAGGGCTATGGTGAAAAAGGAAATATCTTCCGTTCAAAACTGGAAAGAAGCTTTAAAAGAAACTGCTCTGTGTTCTGTTAATTCATCTCTCAGAGTTACATCTTTCCCTTCAAGAAGCCTTTCGCTAAGGCTGTTCTTGTGGAATTGGCAAAGGAATATTTGGAAGCCCATAGAGGGCTATGGTGAAAAAGGAAATATCTTCCGTTCAAAACTGGAAAGAAGCTTTCTGAGAAACTGCTCTGTGTTCTGTGAATTCATCTCACAAAGTTACTTCTTTCCCTTCAAGAAACCTTTCGCTAAGGCTGTTCTTGTGCAATTGGCAAAGGGATATTTTGAATCCCATAGAGGGCTATGGTGAAAAAGGAAATAACTTCCGTTCAAAACTGGAAAGAAGCTTTCTGAGAAACTGCTCTGTGTTCTGTTAATTCATCTCACAGAGTTACATCTTTCCCTTCAAGAAGCCTTTCGCTAAGGCTGTTCTTGTGGAATTGGCAAAGGGATATTTGGAAGCCCATAGAGGGCTACGGTGAAAAAGGAAATATCTTCCGTTCAAAACTGGAAATAAGCTTTCTGAGAAACTGCTCTGTGTTCTGTTAATTCATCTCACAGAGTTACATCTTTCCCTTCAAGAAGCCTTTCGCTAAGGCTGTTCTTGTGGAATTGGCAAAGGGATATTTGGAAGCCCATAGAGGGCTATGGTGAAAAAGGAAATATCTTCCGTTCAAAACTGTAAAGAAGCTTTCTGAGAAACTGCTCTGTGTTCTGTGAATTCATCTCACAGAGTTACATCTTTCCCTTCAAGAAGCCTTTCGCTAAGGCTGTTCTTGTGGAATTGGCAAAGGGATATTTGGAAGCCCATAGAGGGCTATGGTGAAAAAGGAAGTATCTTCCGTTCAAAACTGAAAACAAGATTTCTGAGAAAGTAATCTGTGTTCTGTTAATTCATCTCACAGAGTTACATCTTTCCCTTCAAGAAGCCTTTCGCTAAGGCTGTTCTTGTGGAATTGGCAAAGGGACATTTGGAAGCCCATAGAGGGCTATGGTGAAAAAGGAAATATCTTCCGTTCAAAACTGGAAAGAAGCTTTCTGAGAAACTGCTCTGTGTTTTGTGAATTCATCTCACAGAGTTACATCTTTCCATTCAAGAAGCCATTCCCTAAGGCTGTTCTTGTGGAAATGGCAAAGGGATATTTGGAATCCCGTAGAGGGCTATGGTGAAAAAGGAATTATCTTCCGTTCAAAACTGGAAAGAAGCTTTCTGAGAAACTGCTCTGTGTTCTGTGAATTCATCTCACAGAGTTACATCTTTCCCTTCAAGAAGCCTTTCGCTAAGGCTGTTCTTGTGGAATTGGCAAAGGGATATTTGGAAGCCCATAGAGGGCTATGGTGAAAAAGGAAATATCTTCCGTTCAAAACTGGAAAGAAGCTTTCTGAGAAACTGCTCTGTGTTCTGTTAATTCATCTAACATAGTTACATCTTTCCCTTCAAGGAGCCTTTCGCTAAGGCTGTTCTTGTGGAATCGGCAAAGGGATATTTGGAAGCCCAAGGAGGGCTATGGTGAAAAAGGAACTATCTTCCGTTCAAAACTGGAAAGAAGCTTTCTGAGAAACTGCTCTGTGTTCTGTGAATTCATCTCACAGAGTTACATCTTTCCCTTCAAGAAGCCTTTCGCTAAGGCTGTTCTTGTGGAATAGGCAAAGGGATATTTGGAAGCCCATAGAGGGCTATGGTGAAAAAGGAATTATCTTCCGTTCAAAACTGGAAAGAAGTTTTCTGAGAAACTGTTCTGTGTTCTGTGAATTCATCTCACAGAGTTACATCTTTCCCTTCAAGAAGCCTTTCGCTAAGGCTGTTCTTGTGGAATTGGCAAAGTGATATTTGGAAGCCCATAGAGGGCTATGGTGAAAAAGGAAATATCTTCCGTTCAATACTGGAAAGAAGCTTTAAGAGAAACTGCTTTGTGTTCTGTTAATTCATCTCACAGAGTTACATCTTTCCCTTCAAGAAGCCTTTCGCTAAGGCTGTTCTTGTGGAATTGGCAAAGGGATATTTGGAAGCCCATAGAAGGCTATGGTGAAAAAGGAAATATCATCCGTTCAAAACTGGAAAGAAGCTTTCTGAGAAACTGCCCTGTGTTCTGTGAATTCATCTCACAGAGTTACATCTTTCCCTTCAAGAAGCCTTTCACTAAGGCTGTTCTTGTGCAATTGGCAAAGTTATATTGTGAAGCCCATAGAGGGCTATGGTGAAAAAGGAAATATCTTCCGTTCAAAACTGGAAAGAAGCTTTCTGAGAAACTGCTCTGTGTTCTGTTAATTCATCTCACAGAGTTACATCTTTCCCTTCAAGAAGCCTTTCGCTAAGGCTGTTCTTGTGGAATTGGCAAAGGGATATTTGGAAGCCCATAGAGGGCTCTGGTGAAAAAGGAAATATCTTCCGTTCAAAACTGGAAAGAAGCTTTCTGAGAAACTGCTCTGTGTTCTGTGAATTCATCTCACAGAGTTACATCTTTCCCTTCAAGAAGAGTTTCGCTAAGGCGGTTTTGTCGAATTGGCAAAGGGATATTTGGAAGCCCATAGAGGGCTATGGTGAAAAAGGAAATATCTTCCGTTCAAAACTGGAAAGAAGCTTTCTGAGAAACTGCTTTGTGTTCTGTGAATTCATCTCACAGAGTTACATCTTTCCCTTCAAGAAGCCTTTCGCTAAGGCTGTTCTTGTGGAATTGGCAAAGGGATATTTGGAAGCCCATAGAGGGCTATGGTGAAAAAGGAAATATCTTCCGTTCAAAACTGGAAAGAAGCTTTCTGAGAAACTGCTCTGTGTTCTGTTAATTCATCTCACAGAGTTACCTCTTTCACTTCAAGAAGTCTTTCGCTAAGGCTGTTCTTGTGGAATTGGCAAAGGGATATTTGGAAGCCCATAGAGGGCTCTGGTGAAAAAGGAAATATCTTTCGTTCAAAACTGGAAAGAAGCTTTCTGAGAAACTGCTCTGTGTTCTGTTAATTCATCTCACAGAGTTACATCTTTCCCTTCAAGAAGTCTTCCGCTAAGGCTGTTCTTGTGGAATTGGAAAAGCGATATTTGGAAGCCCATATTGGGCTATGGTGAGAAAGGAAGTATCTTCCGTTCAAAACTGAAAACAAGATTTCTGAGAAACTGCTCTGTGTTCTGTTAATTCATCTCACAGAGTTACATCTTTCCCTTCAAGAAGCCTTTCGCTAAGGCTGTTCTTGTGGAATTGGCAAAGGGATATTTGGAGGCCCATAGAGGGCTATGGTGAAAAAGGAAATATCTTCCGTTCAAAACTGCAAAGAAGCTTTCTGAGAAACTGCTCTGTGTTCTGTGAATTCATCTCACAGAGTTACATCTTTCCCTTCAAGAAGCCTTTCGCTAAGGCTGTTCTTGTGGAATTGGCAAAGGGATATTTGGAAGCCCATGGAGGGCTATGGTGAAAAAGGAAATATGTTCCGTTCAAAACTGGAAAGAAGCTTTCTGAGAAAATGCTCTGTGTTCTGTTACTTCATCTCACAGAGTTACATCTTTCCCTTCAAGAAGCCTTTCGCTAAGGCTGTTCTTGTGTAATTGGCAAAGGGATATTTGGAAGCCCATAGAGGGCTATGGTGAAAAAGGAAATATCTTCCGTTCAAAACTGCAAAGAAGCTTTCTGAGAAACGGCTCTGTGTTCTGTGAATTCATCTCACAGAGTTACATCTTTCCCTTCAAGAAGCCTTTCGCTAAGGCTGTTCTTGTGGAATTGGCAAAGGGATATTTGGAAGCCCATGGAGGGCTATGTTGAAAAAGGAAATATCTTCCGTTCAAAACTGGAAACAAGCTTTCTGAGAAACTGCTCTGTGTCCTGTTAATTCATCTCACAGAGTTACATCTTTCCCTTCAAGAAGATTTTCGCTAAGGGTGTTTTGTCGAATTGGCAAAGGGATATTTGGAAGCCCATAGAGGTCTATGGTGAAAAAGGAAATATCTTCCGTTCAAAACTGAAAAGAAGCTTTCTGAGAAACTGCTCTGTGTTCTGTGAATTCATCTCACAGAGTTACTTCTTTCCCTTCAAGAAACCTTTCGCTAAGGCTGTTCTTGTGCAATTGGCAAAGGGATATTTTGAATCCCATAGAGGGCTATGGTGAAAAAGGAAATATCTTCCGTTCAAAACTGGAAACAAGCTTTCTGAGAAACTGCTCTGTGTCCTGTTAATTCATCTCACAGAGTTACATCTTTCCCTTCAAGAAGATTTTCGGTAAGGCTGTTTTGTCGAATTGGCAAAGGGATATTTGGAAGCCCATAGAGGGCTATGGTGAAAAAGGAAATATCTTCCATTCAAAACTGGAAAGAAGCTTTCTGAGAAACTGCTCTGTGTTCTGTGAATTCATCTCACAGAGTTACTTCTTTCCCTTCAAGAAACCTTTCGCTAAGGCTGTTCTTGTGCAATTGGCAAAGGGATATTTTGAATCCCATAGAGGGCTATGGTGAAAAAGGAAATATCTTCCGTTCAAAACTGGAAAGAAGCTTTCTGAGAAACTGTTCTGTGTTCTGTGAATTCATCTCACAGAGTTACATCTTTCCTTTCAAGAAGCCTTTCGATAAGGCTGTTCTCGTGGAATTGGAAAAGGGATATTTGGAAGCCCATCGAGGGCTATGGTGAAAAAGGAAATATCTTCCGTTCAAAACTGGAAAGATGCTTTCTGAGAAACTGCTCTGTGTTCTGTTAATTCATCTCACAGAGTTACATCTTTCCCTTCAAGAAGCCTTTCGCTAAGGCTGTTCTTGTGGAATTGGCAAAGGGATATTTGGAAGCCCATAGAGGGCTACGGTGAAAAAGGAAATATCTTCCGTTCAAAACTGGAAATAAGCTTTCTGAGAAATGCTCTGTGTTCTGTTAATTCATCTCACAGAGTTACATCTTTCCCTTCAAGAAGCCTTTCGCTAAGGCTGTTCTTGTGGAATTGGCAAAGGGATATTTGGAAGCCCATAGAGGGCTATGGTGAAAAAGGAAATATCTTCCGTTCAAAACTGTAAAGAAGCTTTCTGAGAAACTGCTCTGTGTTCTGTGAATTCATCTCACAGAGTTACATCTTTCCCTTCAAGAAGCCTTTCGCTAAGGCTGTTCTTGTGGAATTGGCAAAGGGATATTTGGAAGCCCATAGAGGGCTATGGTGAAAAAGGAAGTATCTTCCGTTCAAAACTGAAAACAAGATTTCTGAGAAAGTAATCTGTGTTCTGTTAATTCATCTCACAGAGTTACATCTTTCCCTTCAAGAAGCCTTTCGCTAAGGCTGTTCTTGTGGAATTGGAAAAGGGACATTTGGAAGCCCATAGAGGGCTATGGTGAAAAAGGAAATATCTTCCGTTCAAAACTGGAAAGAAGCTTTCTGAGAAACTGCTCTGTGTTTTGTGAATTCATCTCACAGAGTTACATCTTTCCATTCAAGAAGCCATTCCCTAAGGCTGTTCTTGTGGAAATGGCAAAGGGATATTTGGAAGCCCGTAGAGGGCTATGGTGAAAAAGGAAATATCTTCCGTTCAAAACTGGAAAGAAGCTTTCTGAGAAACTGCTCTGTGTTCTGTTAATTCATCTCACAGAGTTACATTTTTCCCTTCAAGAAGCCTTTCGCTAAGGCTGTTCTTGTGGAATTGGCAAAGGGATATTTGGAAGCCCATAGAGGGCTATGGTGAAAAAGGAAATATCTTCCGTTCAAAACTGGAAAGAAGATTTCTGAGAAATTGCTCTGTGTTCTGTGAATTCATCTCACAGAGTTACATCTTTCCCTTCAAGAAGCCTTTCGCTAAGGCTGTTCTTGTGGAATAGGAAAAGGGATATTTGGAAGCCCATAGAGGGCTATGGTGAAAAAGGAAATATCTTCCGTTCAAAACTAGAAAGAAGCTTTCTTAGAAACTGCTCTGTGTTCTGTGAATTCATCTCACAGAGTTACATCTTTCCCTTTAAGAAAGCTTTCGCTAAGGCTGTTCTTGTATAATTGTCAAAGGATATTTGGAAGCCCATAGAGGGCTATGGTGAAAAAGTAAATATCTTCCGTTCAAAACTAGAAAGAAGCTTTCTGAGAAACTGATCTGTGTTCTGTTAATACATCTCACAGAGTTATTTCTTTCCCTTCAAGAAGCCATTCGCTAAGGCTGCTCTTGTGGAATTGGCAAAGGGATATTTGGAAGCCCATAGAGGGCTATGGTGAAAAAGGAAATAAATATCTTCCATTCAAAACTGGAAAGAAGATTTCTGAGAAACTGCTCGGTGTTCTGTAAATTCATCTCACAGAGTTACATCTTTCCCTTCAAGAAGCCTTTCGCTAAGGCTGTTCTTGTGGAATTGGCAAAGGGATATTTGGAAGCCCATAGAGGGCTATGGTGAAAAAGGAAATAAATACCTTACGTTCAAAACTGGAAAGAAGCTTTCTGAGAAACTGCTCTGTGTTCTGTAAATTCATCTCACAGAGTTACATCTTTCCCTTCAAGAAGCCTTTCGCTAAGGCTGTTCTTGTGGAATTGGCAAAGGGATATTTGGAAGCCCATAGAGGGCTATGGTGAAAAAGGAAATATCTTCCGTTCAATACTGGAAAGAAGCTTTAAGAGAAACTGCTCTGGGTTCTGTTAATTCGTCTAACAGAGTTACATCTTTCCCTTCAAGAAGCCTTTCGCTAAGGCTGTTCTTGTGGAATTGGCAAAGGGATATTTGGAAGCCCATAGAGGGCTATGGTGAAAAAGGAAATATCTTCCGTTCAAAACTGGAAAGAAGCTTTCTGAGAAACTGCTCTGTGTTCTGTTAATTCATCTCACAGAGTTACATCTTTCCCTTCAAGAAGCCTTTCACTAAGGCTGTTCTTGTGGAATTGGCAAAGGGACATTTGGAAGCCCATAGAGGGCTATGGTGAAAAAGGAAATATCTTCCGTTCAAAACTGGAAAGAAGCTTTCTGAGAAACTGCTCTGTGTTTTGTGAATTCATCTCACAGGGTTACATCTTTCCATTCAAGAAGCCATTCCCTAAGGCTGTTCTTGTGGAAATGGCAAAGGGATATTCGGAAGCCCATAGAGGGCTATGGTGAAAAAGGAAATATCTTCCGTTCAAAACTGGAAAGAAGCTTTCTGAGAAACTGCTCTGTGTTCTGTGAATTCATCTCACAGAGTTACATCTTTCCCTTCAAGAAGACTTTCGCTAAGGCTGTTCTTGTGGAATAGGCAAAGGGATAATTGGAAGCCCATAGAGGGCTATGGTGAAAAAGGAAATATCTTCCGTTCAAAACTGGAAAGAAGCTTTCTGAGAAACTGCTCTGTGTTCTGTTAATTCATCTAACAGAGTTACATCTTTCCCTTCAAGGAGCCTTTCGCTAAGGCTGTTCTCGTGGAATCGGCAAAGGGATATTTGGAAGCCCATGGAGGGCTATGGTGAAAAAGGAACTATCTTCCGTTCAAAACTGGAAAGAAGCTTTCGGAGAAACTGCTCTGTGTTCTGTGAATTCATCTCACAGAGTTACATCTTTCCCTTTAAGAAACCTTTCGCTAAGGCTGTTCTTGTATAATTGGCAAAGGGATATTTGGAAGCCCATAGAGGGCTATGGTGAAAAAGGAAATATCTTCCGTTCAAAACTAGAAAGAAGCTTTCTGAGAAACTGCTCTGTGTTCTGTTAATACATCTCACAGAGTTACATCTTTCCCTTCAAGAAGCCTTTCGCTAAGGCTGTTCTTGTGGAATTGGCAAAGGGATATTTGGAAGCCCATAGAGGGCTATGGTGAAAAAGGAAATAATTATCTTCCGTTCAAAACTGGAAAGAAGATTTCTGAGAAACTGCTCGGTGTTCTGTAAATTCATCTCACAGAGTTACATCTTTCCCTTCAAGAAGCCTTTCGCTAAGGCTGTTCTTGTGGAATTGGCAAAGGGATATTTGGAAGCCCATAGAGGGCTATGGTGAAAAAGGAAATAAATACCTTACGTTCAAAACTGGAAAGAAGCTTTCTGAGAAACTGCTCTGTGTTCTGTAAATTCATCTCACAGAGTTACATCTTTCCCTTCAAGAAGCCTTTCGCTAAGGCTGTTCTTGTGGAATTGGCAAAGGGATATTTGGAAGCCCATAGAGGGCTATGGTGAAAAAGGAAATATCTTCCGTTCAATACTGGAAAGAAGCTTTAAGAGAAACTGCTCTGTGTTCTGTTAATTCATCAAACAGAGTTACATCTTTCCCTTCAAGAAGCCTTTCGCTAAGGCTGTTCTTGTGGAATTGGCAAAGGGATATTTGGAAGCCCATAGGGGGCTATGGTGAAAAAGGAAATATATTCCGTTCAAAACTGGAAAGAAGCTTTCTGAGAAACTGCTCTGTGTTCTGTTAATTCATCTAACAGAGTTACATCTTTCCCTTCAAGAAGCCTTTCCCTAAGGCTGTTCTTGTGGAATTGGCAAAGGGATATTTGGAAGCCCATGGAGGGCTATGGTGAAAAAGGAAATATCTTCCGTTGAAAACTGGAAACAAGCTTTCTGAGAAACTGCTCTGTGTTCTGTTAATTCATCTCACAGAGTTACATCTTTCGCTTCAAGAAGCCTTTCGCTAAGGCTGTTCTTGTGGAATTGGCAAAGGGATATTTGGAAGCCCATAGAGGGCTATGGTGAAAAAGGAAATATCTTCCGTTCAAAATGGAAAGAAGCTTTCTGAGAAACTGCTCTGTGTTCTGTGAATTCATCTCACAGAGTTACATCTTTCCCTTCAAGAAGCCTTTCGCTAAGGCTGTTCTTGTGGAATTGTCAAAGGGATATTTGGAAGCCCATAGAGGGCTATGGTGAAAAAGGAAATATCTTCCGTTCAAAACTAGAAAGAAGCTTTCTGAGAAACTGCTCTGTGTTCTGTGAATTCATCTCACAGAGTTACATCTTTCCCTTCAAGAAGCCTTTCGCTAAGGCTGATCTTGTGGAATTGGAAAAGGGATATTTGGAAGCCCATGGAGGGCTATGGTGAAAAAGGAAATATCTTCTTTCAAAAATGGAAAGAAGCTTTCTGAGAAACTGCTCTGTGTTCTGTTAAATCATCTCACAGAGTTACATCTTTCCCTTCAAGAAGCCTTTCGCTAAGGCTGTTCTTGTGGAATTGGCAAAGGGATATTTGGAAGCCCATTTAGGGCTATGGAGAAAAAGGAAATATCTTCCGTTCAAAACTGGAAAGAAGCTTTCTGAGAAACTCCTCTGTGTTCTGTTAATTCATCTCACAGAGTTACATCTTTCCCTACCAGAAGCCTTTCGCTAAGGCTGTTCTTGTGGAATTGGCAAAGGGATATTTGGAAGCCCATAGAGGGCTATGGTGAAAAAGGAAATATCTTCCGTTCGAAACTGGAAAGAAGCTTTCTGAGAAACTGCTCTGTGTTCTGTTAATACATCTCACAGAGTTACATCTTTCCCTTCAAGAAGCCTTTCGCTAAGGCTGTTCTTGTGCAATTGGCAAAGGGATATTTGGAAGCCCATAGAGGGCTATGGTGAAAAAGGAAATATCTTCCGTTCAAAACTGGAAAGAAGCTTTCTGAGAAACTTCTCTGTGTTCTGTTAATTCATCTCACAGAGTTACATCTTTCCCTTCAAGAAGCCTTTCGCTAAGGCTTTTCTTGTGGAATTGGCAAAGGGATATTTGGAAGCCCATAGAGGGCTGTGGTGAAAAAGGAAATATCTTCCGTTCAAAACTGGAAAGAAGCTTTCCGAGAAACTGCTCTGTGTTCTGTTAAATCATCTCACAGAGTTACATCTTTCCCTTCAAGAAGACTTTCGCTGAGGCTGTTTTGTCGAATTGGCAAAGGGATATTTGGAAGCCCCTAGAGGGCTATGGTGAAAAAGGAAATATCTTCCGTTCAAAACTGGAAAGAAGCTTTCTGTGAAACTGCATTGTGTTCTGTGAATTCATCTCACAGAGTTACATCTTTCCCTTCAAGAAGCCTTTGGCTAAGTCTGTTCTTGTGGAATTAGCGAAGGGATATTTGGAAACCCATAGAGGGCTATGGTGAAAAAGGAAATATCTTCCGTTCAAAACTGGAAAGAAGCTTTCTGAGAAACTGCTCTGTGTTCTGTTAATTCATCTCACAGAGTTACATCTTTCCCTTCAAGAAGCCTTTGGCTAAGGCTGTTCTTGTGGAATTGGCGAAGGGATATTTGGAAAACCATAGAGGGCTATGGCGAAAAAGGAAATATCTTCCGTTCAAAACTGGAAAGAAGCTTTCTGAGAAACTGCTCTGTGTTCTGTTAATTCATCTCACAGAGTTACATCTTTCCCTTCAAGAAGCCTTTCGCTAAGGCTGTTCTTGTGGAATTGGCAAAGGGACATTTGGAAGCCCATAGAGGGCTATGGTGAAAAAGGAAATATCTTCCGTTCAAAACTGGAAAGAAGCTTTCTTAGAAACTGCTCTGTGTTCTGTGAATTCATCTCACAGAGTTACATCTTTCCCTTCAAGAAGCCTTTCGCTAAGGCTGTTCTTGTGGAATTGGCAAAGGGATATTTGGAAGCCCATGGAGGGCTATGGTGAAAAAGGAAATATCTTCCGTTCAAAACTGGAAAGAAGCTTTCTGAGAAACTGCTCTGTGTTCTGTTAATTCATCTCACAGAGTTACATCTTTCCCTTCAAGAAGCCTTTCGCTAAGGCTGTTCTTGTGGAATTGGCAAAGGGATATTTGGAAGCCCATAGAGAGCTATGGTGAAAAAGGAAATATCTTCCGTTCAAAACTGGAAAGAAGCTTTCTGAGAAACTGCTCAGTGTTTTGTGAATTCATCTCACAGAGTTACATCTTTCCCTTCAAGAAGCCTTTCCTAAGGCTGTTCTTGTGGAAATGGCAAAGGGATATTTGGAAGCCCATAGAGGGCTATGGTGAAAAAGGAAATATCTTCCGTTTAAAACTGGAAAGAAGCTTTCTGAGAAACTGCTCTGTGTTCTGTGAATTCATCTCACAGAGTTACATCTTTCCCTTCAAGAAGCCTTTCGCTAAGGCTGTTCTTGTGGAATTGGCAAAGGGATATTTGGAAGCCCATAGAGAGCTATGGTGAAAAAGGAAATATCTTCCGTTCAAAACTGGAAAGAAGCTTTCTGAGAAACTGCTCTGTGTTTTGTGAATTCATCTCACAGAGTTACATCTTTCCCTTCAAGAAGCCTTTCTTAAGGCTGTTCTTGTGGAAATGGCAAAGGGATATTTGGAAGCCCATAGAGGGCTATGGTGAAAAAGGAAATATCTTCCGTTCAAAACTGGAAAGAAGCTTTCTGAGAAACTGCTCTGTGTTCTGTTAATTCACCTCACAGAGTTACATCTTTCCCTTCAAGAAGCCTTTCGCTAAGGCTGTTCTTGTGGAATTGGCAAAGGGATATTTGGAAGCCCATAGAGGGCTATGGTGAAAAAGGAAATATCTTCCGTTCAAAACTGGAAAGAAGCTTTCTGAGAAACTGCTCTGTGTTCTGTTAATTCATCTCACAGAGTTACATCTTTCCCTTCAAGAAGCCTTTCGCTAAGGCTGTTTTTGTGGAATTGGAAAAGGGATATTTGGAAGCCCATAGAGGGCTATGGTGAAAAAGGAAATATCTTCCGTTCAAAACTGGAAAGACGCTTTCTTAGAAACTGCTCTGTGTTCTGTTAATTCATCTCACCGAGTTACATCTTTCCCTTCAAGAAGCCTTTCGCTAAGGCTGTTCTTGTGCAATTGGCAAAGGGATATTTGGAAGCCCTTAGAGGGCTATGGTGAAAAAGGAAATATCTTCCGTTCAAAACTGGAAAGAAGCATTCTGAGAAACTGCTCTGTGTTCTGTGAATTCATCTCACAGAGTTACATCTTTCCCTTCAAGAAGCCTTTCGCTAAGGCTGTTCTTGTGCAATTGACAAAGGGATATATGGAAGCCCATAGAGGGCTATGGTGAAAAAGGAAATAAATATCTTCCGTTCAAAACAGGAAAGAAGCTTTCTGAGAAACTGCTCTGTGTTCTGTAAATTCATCTCACAGTGTTACATCTTTCCCTTCAAGAAGCCTTTCGCTAAGGCTGTTCTTGTGGAATTGGCAAAGGGATATTTGGAAGCCCATAGAGGGCTATGGTGAAAAAGGAAATATCTTCCGTTCAAAACTGGAAAGAAGCTTTCTGAGAAACTGCTCTGTGTTCTGTGAATTCATCTCACAGAGTTACATCTTTCCCTTCAAGAAGCCTTTCGCTAAGGCTGTTCTTGTGGAATTGGAAAAGGGATATTTGGAAGCCCATAGAGGGCTATGGTGAAAAAGGAAATATCTTCCGTTCAAAACTGGAAAGAAACTTTCTGAGAAACTGCTCTGTGTTCTGTGAATTCATCTCACAGAGTTACATCTTTCCCTTCAAGAAGCCTTTCGCTAAGGCTGTTCTTGTGGAATTGGCAAAGGGATATTTGGAAGCCCATAGAGGGCTATGGTGAAAAAGGAAATATCTTCCGTTCAAAACTGGAAAGAAGCTTTCTGAGAAACTGCTCTGTGTTCTGTTAATTCATCTCACAGGGTTACATCTTTCCCTTCAAGAAGCCTTTCGCTAAGGCTGTTCTTGTGGAATTGGCAAAGGGATATTTGGAAGCCCCTAGAGGGCTAAGGTGAAAAAGGAAATATCATCCGTTCAAAACTGGAAAGAAGCTTTCTGAGAAACTGCTCTGTGTTCTGTTAATTCATCTCACAGAGTTACATCTTTCCCTTCAAGAAGCCTTTCGCTAAGGCTGTTCTTGTGGAATTGGCAAAGGGATATTTGGAAGCACATAGAGGGCTATGGTGAAAAAGGAAATATCTTCCGTTCAAAACTGGAAAGAAGCTTTCTGAGAAACTGCTCTGTGTTCTATTAATTCATGTCACAAAGTTACATCTTTCCCTTCAAGAAGCCTTTCGCTAAGGCTGTTTTGTGGAATTGGCAAAGGGATACTTGGAAGCCCATAGAGGGCTATGGTGAAAAAGGAAATATCTTCCGTTCAAAACTGGAAAGAAGCTTTCTGAGAAACTGCTCTGTGTTCTGTTAATTCATCTCACAGAGTTACATCTTTCCCTTCAAGAAGCCTTTCGCTAAGGCTGTTCTTGTGGAATTGGCAAAGGGATATTTGGAATCCCATAGAGGGCTATGGTGAAAAAGGAAATATCTTCCGTTCAAAACTGGAAAGAAGCTTTCTGAGAAACTGCTCTGTGTTCTGTGAATTCATCTCACAGAGTTACATCTTTCCCTTCAAGAAGCCTTTCGCTAAGGCTGTTCTTGTGGAATTGGAAAAGGGATATTTGGAAGCCCATAGAGGGCTATGGTGAAAAAGGAAATATCTTCCGTTCAAAACTGGAAAGAAACTTTCTGAGAAACTGCTCTGTTTTCTGTGAATTCATCTCACAGAGTTACATCTTTCCCTTCAAGAAGCCTTTCGCTAAGGCTGTTCTTGTGGAATTGGCAAAGGGATATTTGGAAGCCCATAGAGGGCTATGGTGAAAAAGGAAATATCTTCCGTTCAAACCTGGAAAGAAGCTTTCTGAGAAACTGCTCTGTGTTCTGTTAATTCATCTCACAGAGTTACATCTTTCATTTCAAGAAGCCTTTCGCTAAGGCTGTTCTTGTGTAATTGGCAAAGGGATATTTGGAAGCCCATAGAGGGCTAAGGTGAAAAAGGAAATATCTTCCGTTCAAAACTGGAAAGAAGCTTTCTGAGAAACTGCTCTGTGTTCTGTTAATTCATCTCACAGAGTTACATCTTTCCCTTCAAGAAGCCTTTCGCTAAGGCTGTTCTTGTGCAATTGGCAAAGGGATATTTGGAAGCCCTTACAGGGCTATGGTGAAAAAGGAAATATCTTCCGTTCAAAACTGGAAAGAAGCTTTCTGAGAAACTGCTCGGTGTTCTGTGAATTCATCTCACAGAGTTACATCTTTCCCTTCAAGAAGCCTTTCGCTAAGGCTGTTCTTGTGGAATTGGCAAAGGGATATTTGGAAGCCCAGAGAGGGCTATGGTGAAAAAGGAAATATCTTCCGTTCAAAACTGGAAAGAAGCTTTCTGAGAAACTGCTCTGTGTTCTGTTAATTCATCTCACAGAGTTACATCTTTCCCTTCAAGAGCTTTTCGCTAAGGCTGTTCTTGTGGAATTGGCAAAGGGATATTTGGAAGCCCATAGAGGGCTAAGGTGAAAAAAGAAATATCTTCCATTCAAAACTGGAAAGAAGCTTTCTGAGAAACTGCTCTGTGTTCTGTTAATTCATCTCACAGAGTTACATCTTTCCCTTCAAGAAGCCTTTCGCTAAGGCTGTTCTTGTGGAATTGGCAAAGGGATATTTGGAAGACCATAGAGGGCTATGGTGAAAAAGGAAATATCTTCCGTTCAAAACTGGAAAGAAGCTTTCTTAGAAACTGCTCTGTGTTCTGTTAATTCATCTCACAGAGTTACATCTTTCCCTTCAAGAAGACTTTCGCTAAGGCTGTTCTTGTGCAATTGGTAAAGGGATATTTGGAAGCCCTTAGAGGGCTATGCTGAAAAAGGAAATATCTTCCGTTCAAAACTGGAAAGAAGCTTTCTGAGAAACTGCTCTGTGTTCTGTGAATTCATCTCTCAGAGTTACATCTTTCCCTTCAAGAAGCCTTTCGCTAAGGCTGTTCTTGTGGAATTGGCAAAGGGATATTTGGAAGCCCATAGAGGGCTATGGTGAAAAAGGAATTAATTTCCGTTCAAAACTGGAAAGAAGCTTTCTGAGAAACTGCTCTGTGTTCTGTGAATTCATCTCACAGAGTTACATCTTTCCCTTCAAGAAGCCTTTTGCTAAGGCTGTTCTTGTGGAATTGGCAAAGGGATATTTGGAACCCCATAGAGGGCTAAGGTGAAAAAGGAAATATCTTCCGTTCAAAACTGGAAAGAAGCTTTCTGAGAAACTGCTCTGTGTTCTGTGAATTCATCTCACAGAGTTACATCTTTCCCTTCAAGAAGCCTTTCGCTAAGGCTGTTCTTGTGGAATTGGCAAAGGGATATTTGGAAGCCCATAGAGGGCTATGGTGAAAAAGGAAATATCTTCCGTTCAAAACTGGAAACAAGCTTTCTGAGAAACTGCTCTGTGTCCTGTTAATTCATCTCACAGTGTTACATCTTTCCCTTCAAGAAGACTTTCGCTAAGGCAGTTCTTGTGCAATTGGCAAAGGGATATTTGGAAGCCCTTAGAGGGCTATGGTGAAAAAGGAAATATCTTCCGTTCAAAACTGGAAAGAAGCTTTCTGAGAAACTGCTCTGTTTTCTGTTAATTCATCTCACAGAGTTACATCTTTCCCTTCAAGAAGCCTTTCGCTAAGGCTGTTCTTGTGGAATTGGCAAAGGGATATTTGGAAGCCCATAGAGCGCTAAGGTGAAAAAGGAAATATCTTCCGTTCAAAACTGGAAAAAAACTTTCTGAGAAACTGCTCTGTGTTCTGTTAATTCATCTCACAGAGTTACATCTTTCCCTTCAAGAAGCCTTTCGCTAAGGCTGTTCTTGTGGAATTGGCAAAGGGATATTTGGAAGCCCATAGAGGGCTATGGTGAAAAAGGAAATATCTTTCGTTCAAAACTGGAAAGAAGCTTTCTGAGAAACTGCTCTGTGTTCTGTTAATTCATCTCACAGAGTTACATCTTTCCCTTCAAGAAGTTTTTCGCTAAGGCTGTTCTTGTGCAATTGGCAAAGGGATACTTGGAAGCCCTTAGAGGGCTATGGTGAAAAAGGAAATATCTTCCGTTCAAAACTGGAAAGAAGCTTTCTGAGAAACTGCTCTGTGTTCTGTTAATTCATTTCACAGAGTTACATCTTTCCCTTCAAGAAGTCTTTCGCTAAGGCTGTTCTTGTGGAATTGGCAAAGGGATATTTGGAAGCCCATAGAGGGCTATGGTGAAAAAGGAAATATCTTCCGTTCAAAACTGGAAAGAAGCTTTCTGAGAAACTGCTCTGTGTTCTGTGAATTCATCTCACAGAGTTACATCTTTCCCTTCAAGAAGCCTTTCGCTAAGGCTGTTCTTGTGGAATTGGCAAAGGGATATTTGGAAGCCCATAGAGGGCTATGGTGAAAAAGGAATTATCTTCCGTTCAAGCTGGAAAGAAGCTTTCTGAGAAACTGCTCTGTGTTCTGTTAATTCATCTCACAGAGTTACATCTTTCCCTTCAAGAAGCCTTTCGCTAAGGCTGTTCTTGTGGAATTGGCAAAGGGATATTTGGAAGCCGAAAGAGGGCTATGCTGAAAAAGGAAATATCTTCCGTTCAAAACTGGAAACAAGCTTTCTAAGAAACGGCCCTGTGTTCTCTATATTTATATCACAGAGTTACATCTTTCCCTTCAAGAAGCCTTTCGCTAAGGCTGTTCTTGTGTAATTGGCAAAGGGATATTTGGAAGCCCATAGAGGGCTATGGTGAAAAAGGAAATATCTTCCGTTCAAAACTGGAAAGAAGCTTTCTGAGAAACTGCTCTGTGTTCTATTAATTCATGTCACAAAGTTACATCTTTCCCTTCAAGAAGCCTTTCGCTAAGGCTGTTTTGTGGAATTGGCAAAGGGATATTTGGAAGCCCATAGAGGGCTATGGTGAAAAAGGAAATATCATCCGTTCAAAACTGGAAAGAAGCTTTCTGAGAAACTGCTCTGTGTTCTGTTAATTCATCTCACAGAGTTACATCTTTCCCTTCAAGAAGCCTTTCGCTAAGGCTGTTCTTGTGGAATTGGCAAAGGGATATTTGGAAGCCCATAGAGGGCTATGGTGAAAAAGGAAATATCTTCCGTTCAAAACTGGAAAGAAGCTTTCTGAGAAACTGCTCTGTTTTCTGTTAATTCATCTCACAGAGTTACATCTTTCCCTTCAAGAAGCCTTTCGCTAAGGCTGTTCTTGTGGAATTGGCAAAGGGATATTTGGAAGCCCATAGAGCGCTAAGGTGAAAAAGGAAATATCTTCCGTTCAAAACTGGAAAAAAACTTTCTGAGAAACTGCTCTGTGTTCTGTTAATTCATCTCACAGAGTTACATCTTTCCCTTCAAGAAGCCTTTCGCTAAGGCTGTTCTTGTGGAATTGGCAAAGGGATATTTGGAAGCCCATAGAGGGCTATGGTGAAAAAGGAAATATCTTTCGTTCAAAACTGGAAAGAAGCTTTCTGAGAAACTGCTCTGTGTTCTGTTAATTCATCTCACAGAGTTACATCTTTCCCTTCAAGAAGTTTTTCGCTAAGGCTGTTCTTGTGCAATTGGCAAAGGGATACTTGGAAGCCCTTAGAGGGCTATGGTGAAAAAGGAAATATCTTCCGTTCAAAACTGGAAAGAAGCTTTCTGAGAAACTGCTCTGTGTTCTGTTAATTCATTTCACAGAGTTACATCTTTCCCTTCAAGAAGTCTTTCGCTAAGGCTGTTCTTGTGGAATTGGCAAAGGGATATTTGGAAGCCCATAGAGGGCTATGGTGAAAAAGGAAATATCTTCCGTTCAAAACTGGAAAGAAGCTTTCTGAGAAACTGCTCTGTGTTCTGTGAATTCATCTCACAGAGTTACATCTTTCCCTTCAAGAAGCCTTTCGCTAAGGCTGTTCTTGTGGAATTGGCAAAGGGATATTTGGAAGCCCATAGAGGGCTATGGTGAAAAAGGAATTATCTTCCGTTCAAGCTGGAAAGAAGCTTTCTGAGAAACTGCTCTGTGTTCTGTTAATTCATCTCACAGAGTTACATCTTTCCCTTCAAGAAGCCTTTCGCTAAGGCTGTTCTTGTGGAATTGGCAAAGGGATATTTGGAAGCCGAAAGAGGGCTATGCTGAAAAAGGAAATATCTTCCGTTCAAAACTGGAAACAAGCTTTCTAAGAAACGGCCCTGTGTTCTCTATATTTATATCACAGAGTTACATCTTTCCATTCAAGAAGCCTTTCGCTAAGGCTGTTCTTGTGTAATTGGCAAAGGGATATTTGGAAGCCCATAGAGGGCTATGGTGAAAAAGGAAATATCTTCCGTTCAAAACTGGAAAGAAGCTTTCTGAGAAACTGCTCTGTGTTCTATTAATTCATGTCACAAAGTTACATCTTTCCCTTCAAGAAGCCTTTCGCTAAGGCTGTTTTGTGGAATTGGCAAAGGGATATTTGGAAGCCCATAGAGGGCTATGGTGAAAAAGGAAATATCATCCGTTCAAAACTGGAAAGAAGCTTTCTGAGAAACTGCTCTGTGTTCTGTTAATTCATCTCACAGAGTTACATCTTTCCCTTCAAGAAGCCTTTCGCTAAGGCTGTTCTTGTGGAATTGGCAAAGGGATATTTGGAAGCCCATAGAGGGCTATGGTGAAAAAGGAAATATCTTCCGTTCAAAACTGGAAAGAAACTTTCTGAGAAACTGCTCTGTGTTCTGTGAATTCATCTCACAGAGTTACATCTTTCCCTTCAAGAAGCCTTTCGCTAAGGCTGTTCTTGTGGAATTGGCAAAGGGATATTTGGAAGCCCATAGAGGGCTATGGTGAAAAAGGAATTATCTTCCGTTCAAGCTGGAAAGAAGCTTTCTGAGAAACTGCTCTGTGTTCTGTTAATTCATCTCACAGAGTTACATCTTTCCCTTCAAGAAGCCTTTCGCTAAGGCTGTTCTTGTGGAATTGGCAAAGGGATATTTGGAAGCCGAAAGAGGGCTATGCTGAAAAAGGAAATATCTTCCGTTCAAAACTGGAAACAAGCTTTCTAAGAAACGGCCCTGTGTTCTCTATATTTATATCACAGAGTTACATCTTTCCCTTCAAGAAGCCTTTCGCTAAGGCTGTTCTTGTGTAATTGGCAAAGGGATATTTGGAAGCCCATAGAGGGCTATGGTGAAAAAGGAAATATCTTCCGTTCAAAACTGGAAAGAAGCTTTCTGAGAAACTGCTCTGTGTTCTATTAATTCATGTCACAAAGTTACATCTTTCCCTTCAAGAAGCCTTTCGCTAAGGCTGTTTTGTGGAATTGGCAAAGGGATATTTGGAAGCCCATAGAGGGCTATGGTGAAAAAGGAAATATCATCCGTTCAAAACTGGAAAGAAGCTTTCTGAGAAACTGCTCTGTGTTCTGTTAATTCATCTCACAGAGTTACATCTTTCCCTTCAAGAAGCCTTTCGCTAAGGCTGTTCTTGTGGAATTGGCAAAGGGATATTTGGAAGCCCATAGAGGGCTATGGTGAAAAAGGAAATATCTTCCGTTCAAAACTGGAAAGAAGCTTTCTGAGAAACTGCTCTGTGTTCTGTGAATTCATCTCACAGAGTTACATCTTTCCCTTCAAGAAGCCTTTCGCTAAGGCTGTTCTTGTGGAATTGGAAAAGGGATATTTGGAAGCCCATAGAGGGCTATGGTGAAAAAGGAAATATCTTCCGTTCAAAACTGGAAAGAAACTTTCTGAGAAACTGCTCTGTATTCTGTGAATTCATCTCACAGAGTTACATCTTTCCCTTCAAGAAGCCTTTCGCTAAGGCTGTTCTTGTGGAATTGGCAAAGGGATATTTGGAAGCCCATAGAGGGCTATGGTGAAAAAGGAAATATCTTCCGTTCAAAACTGGAAAGAAGCTTTCTGAGAAACTGCTCTGTGTTCTGTTAATTCATCTCACAGAGTTACATCTTTCATTTCAAGAAGCCTTTCGCTAAGGCTGTTCTTGTGGAATTGGCAAAGGGATATTTGGAAGCCCATAGAGGGCTAAGGTGAAAAAGGAAATATCTTCCGTTCAAAACTGGAAAGAAGCTTTCTGAGAAACTGCTCTGTGTTCTGTGAATTCATCTCACAGAGTTACATCTTTCCCTTCAAGAAGCCTTTCGCTAAGGCTGTTCTTGTGGAATTGGCAAAGGGATATTTGGAAGCCCATAGAGGGCTATGGTGAAAAAGGAAATATCTTCCGTTCAAAACTGGAAAGAAGCTTTCTGAGAAACTGCTCTGTGTTCTGTTAATTCATCTCACAGAGTTACATCTTTCCCTTCAAGAAGCCTTTCGCTAAGGCTGTTCTTGTGGAATTGGCAAAGGGATATTTGGAAGCCCATAGAGGGCTAAGGTGAAAAAGGAAATATCTTCCGTTCAAAACTGGAAAAAAACTTTCTGAGAAACTGCTCTGTGTTCTGTTAATTCATCTCACAGAGTTACATCTTTCCCTTCAAGAAGCCTTTCGCTAAGGCTGTTCTTGTGGAATTGGCAAAGGGATATTTGGAAGCCCATAGAGGGCTATGGTGAAAAAGGAAATATCTTCCGTTCAAAACTGGAAAGAAGCTTTCTGAGAAACTGCTCTGTGTTCTGTTAATTCATCTCACAGAGTTACATCTTTCCCTTCAAGAAGTTTTTCGCTAAGGCTGTTCTTGTGCAATTGGCAAAGGGATATTTGGAAGCCCTTAGAGGGCTATGGTGAAAAAGGAAATATCTTCCGTTCAAAACTGGAAAGAAGCTTTCTGAGAAACTGCTCTGTGTTCTGTTAATTCATTTCACAGAGTTACATCTTTCCCTTCAAGAAGTCTTTCGCTAAGGCTGTTCTTGTGGAATTGGCAAAGGGATATTTGAAAGCCCATAGAGGGCTATGGTGAAAAAGGAAATATCTTCCGTTCAAAACTGGAAAGAAGCTTTCTGAGAAACTGCTCTGTGTTCTGTGAATTCATCTCACAGAGTTACATCTTTCCCTTCAAGAAGCCTTTCGCTAAGGCTGTTCTTGTGGAATTGGCAAAGGGATATTTGGAAGCCCATAGAGGGCTATGGTGAAAAAGGAATTATCTTCCGTTCAAGCTAGAAAGAAGCTTTCTGAGAAACTGCTCTGTGTTCTGTTAATTCATCTCACAGAGTTACATCTTTCCCTTCAAGAAGCCTTTCGCTAAGGCTGTTCTTGTGGAATTGGCAAAGGGATATTTGGAAGCCGATAGAGGGCTATGCTGAAAAAGGAAATATCTTCCGTTCAAAACTGGAAACAAGCTTTCTAAGAAACTGCCCTGTGTTCTCTATATTTATATCACAGAGTTACATCTTTCCCTTCAAGAAGCCTTTCGCTAAGGCTGTTCTTGTGTAATTGACAAAGGGATATTTGGAAGCCCATAGAGTTCTATGGTGCAAAAGGAAATATCTTCCGTTCAAAACTGGAAAGAAGCTTTCTGAGAAACTGCTCTGTGTTCTGTGAATTCATCTCACAGAGTTACATCTTTCCCTTCAAGAAACCTTTCGCTAAGGCTGTTCTTGTGGAATTGGAAAAGGGATATTTGGAAGCCCATAGTGGGCTAGGGTGAAAAGGGAAATATCTTCCGTTCAAAACTGGAAAGAAGCTTTCTGAGAAACTGCTCTGTGTTCTGTTAATTCATCTCACAGAGTTACATCTTTCCCTTCAAGAAGCCTTTCGCTAAGGCTGTTTTGTGGAATTGGCAAAGGGATATTTGGAAGCCCATAGAGGGCTATGGTGAAAAAGGAATTATCTTCCGTTCAAAACTGGAAAGAAGCTTTCTGAGAAACTGCTCTGTGTTCTGTGAATTCATCTCACAGAGTTACACCTTTCCCTTCAAGAAGCCTTTTGCTAAGGCTGTTCTTGTGGAATTGAAAAAGGGATATTTGGAAGCCCATAGAGGGCTATGGTGAAAAAGGAAATATCTTCCGTTCAAAACTGGAAAGAAGCTTTCTGAGAAACTGCTCTGTGTTCTGTGAATTCATCTCACAGAGTTACATCTTTCCCTTCAAGAAGCCTTTCGCTAAGGCTGTTCTTGTGGAATTGGCAAAGGGATATTTGGAAGCCCCTAGAGGGCTATGGTGAAAAAGGAAATATCTTCCGTTCAAAACTGGAAAGAAGCTTTCTGAGAAACTGCTCTGTGTTCTGTTAATTCATCTCACAGAGTTACATCTTTCCCCTCAAGGAGCCTTTCGCTAAGTCTGTTCTTGTGGATTTGGCAAAGCGATATTTGGAAGCCCATAGAGGGCTGTGGTGAAAAAGGAAATACCTTCCGTTCAAAACTGGAAACAAGCTTTCTGAGAAACTGCTCTGTATCCTGTTAATTCATCTCACAGAGTTACATCTTTCCCTTCAAGAAGACTTTCGCTGAGGCTGTTTTTCGAATTGGCAAAGGGATATTTGGAAGCCCATAGAGGGCTCTGGTGAAAAAGGAAATATCTTCCTTTCAAAACTGGAAAGAAGCTTTGTGAGAAACTGCTCTGTGTTCTGTTAATTCATCTCACTGAGTTACATCTTCCCCTTCAAGAAGCCTTTCGCTAAGGCTGTTCTTCTGGAATTGGAAAAGCGATATTTGGAAGCCCTTAGAGGGCTATGGTGAAAAAGGAAATATCTTCCGTTCAAAACTAAAAACAAGGTTTCTGGGAAACTGCTCTGTGTTCTGTTAATTCATCTCACAGAGTTACATCTTTCCCTTCAAGAAGCCTTTCGCTAAGGCTGTTATTGTGGAATTGGAAAAGGGATATTTGGAAGCCCATAGAGGGCTATGGTGAAAAAGGAAATATCTTCAGTTCAAAACTGGAAAGAAGCTTTCTGAGAAACTGCTCTGTGTTCTGTTAATTCATCTCATAGAGTTACATCTTTCCCTTCAAGAAGCCTTTCGCTAAGGCTGTTCTTGTGGAATTGGCAAAGGGATATTTGGAAGCCCATAGAGGTCTATGGTGAAAAAGGAAATATCTCCCGTTCAAAACTGCAAAGAAGCTTTCTGAGAAACTGCTCTGTGTTCTGTTAATTCATCTCACAGAGTTACATCTTTCCCTTCAAGAAGCCTTTCGCTAAGGCTGTTCTTGTGGAATTGGCAAAGGGATATTTGGAAGCCCATAGAGGTCTATGGTGAAAAACGAAATATCTTCCGTTCAAAACTGCAAAGAAGCTTTCTGAGAAACTGCTCTGTGTTCTGTTAATTCATCTCACAGAGTTACATCTTTCCCTTCAAGAAGCCTTTCGCTAAGGCTGTTCTTGTGGAATTGGCAAAGGGATATTTGGAAGCCCATGGAGGGCTATGGTGAAAAAGGAAATATCTTCCGTTCAAAACTGGAAACAAGCTTTCTGAGAAACTGCTCTGTGTCCTGTTAATTCATCTCACAGAGTTACATCTTTCCCTTCAAGAAGACTTTCGCTAAGGCTGTTCTTGTGGAATTGGCAAAGGGATATTTGGAAGCCCATACAGGGCTATGGTGAAAAAGGAAATATCTTCCGTTCAAAACTGGAAAGAAGCTTTCTGAGAAACTGCTCTGTGTTCTGTTAATTCATCTCACAGTGTTACTTCTTTCCCTTCAAGAAACCTTCCGCTAAGGCTGTTCTTGTGCAATTGGCAAAGGGATACTTTGAAGCCCATAGAGGGCTATGGTGAAAAAGGAAATATCTTCCGTTCAAAACTGGAAAGAAGCTTTCTGAGAAACTGCTCTGTGTTCTGTTAATTCATCTCACAGAGTTACTTCTTTCCCTTCAAGAAACCTTTCGCTAAGGCTGTTCTTGTGCAATTGGCAAAGGGATATTTTGAAGAACATAGAGGGCTATGGTGAAAAAGGAAATATCTTCCGTTCAAAACTGGAAAGAAGCTTTCTGAGAAACTGCTCTGTGTTCTGTGAATTCATCTCACAGAGTTACATCTTTCCCTTCAAGAAGCCTTTCGCTAAGGCTGTTCTTGTGGAATTGGCAAAGGGATATTTGGAAGCCCCTAGAGGGCTATGGTGAAAAAGGAAATATCTTCCGTTCAAAACTTGAAAGAAACTTTCTGAGAAACTGCTCTGTGTTCTGTTAATTCATCTCACAGAGTTACATCTTTCCCTTCAGGAAGCCTTTCGCTAAGACAGTTCTTGTGGAATTGGCAAAGGGATATTTGGAAGCCCATAGAGGGCTATGGTGAAAAAGGAAATATCTTCCGTTCAAAACTGGAAAGAAGCTTTCTGAGAAACTGCTCTGTGTTCTGTTAATTCATCTCACAGAGTTACATCTTTCCCTTCAAGAAGCCTTTCGCTAAGGCTGTTCTTGTGGAATTGGCAAAGGGATATTTGGAAGCCCATAGAGGGCTATGGTGAAAAAGGAAATATCTTCCGTTCAAAACTGGAAACAAGCTTTCTGAGAAACTGCTCTGTATCCTGTTAATTCATCTCACAGAGTTACATCTTTCCCTTCAAGAAGACTTTCGCTAAGGCTGTTTTTTCGAATTGGCAAAGGGATATTTGGAAGCCCATAGAGGGCTCTGGTGAAAAAGGAAATATCTTCCGTTCAAAACTGGAAAGAAGCTTTCTGAGAAACTGCTCTGTGTTCTGTTAATTCATCTCACTGAGTTACATCTTTCCCTTCAAGAAGCCTTTCGCTAAGGCTGTTCTTGTGGAATTGGAAAAGCGATATTTGGAAGCCCATAGAGGGCTATGGTGAAAAAGGAAATATCTTCCGATCAAAACTTAAAACAATCTTTCTGAGAAACTGCTCTGTGTTCTGTTAATTCATCACACAGAGTTACATCTTTCCCTTCAAGAAGCCTTTCGCTAAGGCTATTCTTGTGGAATTGGAAAAGGGATGTTTGGAAAACCATAGAGGGCTATGGTGAAATAGGAAATATCTTCAGTTCAAAACTGGAAAGAAGCTTTCTGAGAAACTGCTCTGTGTTCTGTTAATTCATCTCACAGAGTTACATCTTTCCCTTCAAGAAGCCTTTCGCTAAGGCTGTTCTTGTGGAATTGGAAAAGGGATACTTGGAAGCCCATAGAGGGCTATGGTGAAAAAGGAAATATCTTCAGTTCAAAACTGGAAAGAAGCTTTCTGAGAAACTGCTCTGTGTTCTGTTAATTCATCTCAAAGAGTTACATCTTTCCCTTCAAGAAGCCTTTCGCTAATTCTGTTCTTCTGTAATAGGCAAAGGGATATTTGGAAGCCCATAGAGGGCTATGGTGAAAAAGGAAATATCTTCCGTTCAAAACTGGAAAGAAGCTTTCTGAGAAACTGAGAAACTGCTCTGTGTTCTGTGAATTCATCTCACAGAGTTACATCTTTCCCTTCAAGAAGCCTTTCGCTAAGGCTGTTCTTGTGGAATTGGAAAAGGGATATTTGGAAGCCCATAGAGGGCTATGGTGAAAAAGGAAATATCTTCCGTTCAAAACTGGAAAGAAGCATTATGAGAAACTGCTCTGTGTTCTGTTAACTCATCTCACAGAGTTACATCTTTCCCTTCAAGAAGCCTTTCGCTAAGGCTGTTCTTGTGGAATTGGCAAAGGGATATTTGGAAGCCCCTAGAGGGCTATGGTGAAAAAGGAAATATCTTCCGTTCAAAACTGGAAAGAAGCTTTCTGAGAAACTGCTCTGTGTTCTGTTAATTCATCTCACAGAGTTACATCTTTCCCCTCAAGGAGCCTTTCGCTAAGTCTGTTCTTGTGGATTTGGCAAAGCGATATTTGGAAGCCCATAGAGGGCTATGGTGAAAAAGGAAATACCTTCCGTTCAAAACTGGAAACAAGCTTTCTGAGAAACTGCTCTGTATCCTGTTAATTCATCTCACAGAGTTACATCTTTCCCTTCAAGAAGACTTTCGCTAAGGCTGTTTTTTCGAATTGGCAAAGGGATATTTGGAAGCCCATAGAGGGCTCTGGTGAAAAAGGAAATATCTTCCTTTCAAAACTGGAAAGAAGCTTTGTGAGAAACTGCTCTGTGTTCTGTTAATTCATCTCACTGAGTTACATCTTTCCCTTCAAGAAGCCTTTCGCTAAGGCTGTTCTTGTGGAATTGGCAAAGGGATATTTGGAAGCCCATAGAGGTCTACGGTGAAAAAGGAAATATCTTCCGTTCAAAACTGCAAAGAAGCTTTCTGAGAAACTGCTCTGTGTTCTGTTAATTCATCTCACAGTGTTACATCTTTCCCTTCAAGAAGCCTTTCGCTAAGGCTGTTCTTGTGGAATTGGCAAAGGGATATTTGGAAGCCCATGGAGGGCTATGGTGAAAAAGGGAATATCTTCCGTTCAAAACTGGAAAGAAGCTTTCTGAGAAACTGCTCTGTGTTCTGTGAATTCATCTCACAGAGTTACATCTTTCCCTTCAAGAAGCCTTTCGCTAAGGCTGTTCTTGTGGAATTGGCAAAGGGATATTTGGAAGCCCATGGAGGGCTATGGTGAAAAACGAAATATCTTCCGTTCAAAACTGGAAACAAGCTTTCTGAGAAACTGCTCTGTATCCTGTTAATTCATCTCACAGAGTTACATCTTTCCCTTAAAGAAGACTTTCGCTAAGGCTGTTATTTCGAATTGGCAAAGGGATATTTGGAAGCCCATAGAGGGCTCTGGTGAAAAAGGAAATATCTTCCGTTCAAAACTGGAAAGAAGCTTTCTGAGAAACTGCTCTGTGTTCTGTTAATTCATCTCACTGAGTTACATCTTCCCCTTCAAGAAGCCTTTCGCTAAGGCTGTTCTTGTGGAATTGGAAAAGCGATATTTGGAAGCCCTTAGAGGGCTATGGTGAAAAAGGAAATATCTTCCGTTCAAAACTAAAAACAAGGTTTCTGGGAAACTGCTCTGTGTTCTGTTAATTCATCTCACAGAGTTACATCTTTCCCTTCAAGAAGCCTTTCGCTAAGGCTGTTATTGTGGAATTGGAAAAGGGATATTTGGAAGCACATAGAGGGCTATGGTGAAAAAGGAAATATCTTCAGTTCAAAACTGGAAAGAAGCTTTCTGAGAAACTGCTCTGTGTTCTGTTAATTCATCTCACAGAGTTACATCTTTCCCTTCAAGAAGCCTTTCGCTAAGGCTGTTCTTGTGGAATTGGCAAAGGGATATTTGGAAGCCCATAGAGGTCTATGGTGAAAAAGGAAATATCTTCCGTTCAAAACTGCAAAGAAGCTTTCTGAGAAACTGCTCTGTGTTCTGTTAATTCATCTCACAGAGTTACATCTTTCCCTTCAAGAAGCCTTTCGCTAAGGCTGTTCTTGTGGAATTGGCAAAGGGATATTTGGAAGCCCATAGAGGTCTGTGGTGAAAAAGGAAATATCTTCCGTTCAAAACTGCAAAGAAGCTTTCTGAGAAACTGCTCTGTGTTCTGTTAATTCATCTCACAGAGTTACATCTTTCCCTTCAAGAAGCCTTTCGCTAAGGCTGTTCTTGTGGAATTGGCAAAGGGATATTTGGAAGCCCATGGAGGGCTATGGTGAAAAAGGAAATATCTTCCGTTCAAAACTGGAAAGAAGCTTTCTGAGAAACTGCTCTGTGTTCTGTTAATTCATCTCACAGAGTTACATCTTTCCCTTCAAGAAGCCTTTCGCTAAGGCTGTTCTTGTGGAATTTTCAATGGGATATTTGGAAGCCCATAGAGGGCTATGGTGAAAAAGGAAATATCTTCCGTTCAAAACTGGAAACAAGCTTTCTGAGAAACTGCTCTGTGTCCTGTTAATTCATCTCACAGAGTTACATCTTTCCCTTCAAGAAGACTTTCGCTAAGGCTGTTCTTGTGGAATTGGCAAAGGGATATTTGGAAGCCCATACAGGGCTATGGTGAAAAAGGAAATATCTTCCGTTCAAAACTGGAAAGAAGCTTTCTGAGAAACTGCTCTGTGTTCTGTTAATTCATCTCACAGTGTTACTTCTTTCCCTTCAAGAAACCTTCCGCTAAGGCTGTTCTTGTGCAATTGGCAAAGGGATACTTTGAAGCCCATAGAGGGCTATGGTGAAAAAGGAAATATCTTCCGTTCAAAACTGGAAAGAAGCTTTCTGAGAAACTGCTCTGTGTTCTGTTAATTCATCTCACAGAGTTACTTCTTTCCCTTCAAGAAACCTTTCGCTAAGGCTGTTCTTGTGCAATTGGCAAAGGGATATTTTGAAGAACATAGAGGGCTATGGTGAAAAAGGAAATATCTTCCGTTCAAAACTGGAAAGAAGCTTTCTGAGAAACTGCTCTGTGTTCTGTGAATTCTTCTCACAGAGTTACATCTTTCCCTTCAAGAAGCCTTTCGCTAAGGCTGTTCTTGTGGAATTGGCAAAGGGATATTTGGAAGCCCCTAGAGGGCTATGGTGAAAAAGGAAATATCTTCCGTTCAAAACTTGAAAGAAACTTTCGAAGAAACTGCTCTGTGTTCTGTTAATTCATCTCACAGAGTTACATCTTTCCCTTCAGGAAGCCTTTCGCTAAGACAGTTCTTGTGGAATTGGCAAAGGGATATTTGGAAGCCCATAGATGGCTATGGTGAAAAAGGAAATATCTTCCGTTCAAAACTGGAAAGAAGCTTTCTGAGAAACTGCTCTGTGTTCTGTTAATTCATCTCACAGAGTTACATCTTTCCCTTCAAGAAGCCTTTCGCTAAGGCTGTTCTTGTGGAATTTTCAAAGGGATATTTGGAAGCCCATAGAGGGCTATGGTGAAAAAGGAAATATCTTCCGTTCAAAACTGGAAAGAAGCTTTCTGAGAAACTGCTCTGTATCCTGTTAATTCATCTCACAGAGTTACATCTTTCCCTTCAAGAAGACTTTCGCTAAGGCTGTTTTTTCGAATTGGCAAAGGGATATTTGGAAGCCCATAGAGGGCTCTGGTGAAAAAGGAAATATCTTCCGTTCAAAACTGGAAAGAAGCTTTCTGAGAAACTGCTCTGTGTTCTGTTAATTCATCTCACTGAGTTACATCTTTCCCTTCAAGAAGCCTTTCGCTAAGGCTGTTCTTGTGGAATTGGAAAAGCGATATTTGGAAGCCCATAGAGGGCTATGGTGAAAAAGGAAATATCTTCCGATCAAAACTTAAAACAATCTTTCTGAGAAACTGCTCTGTGTTCTGTTAATTCATCTCACAGAGTTACATCTTTCCCTTCAAGAAGCCTTTCGCTAAGGCTGTTCTTGTGGAATTGGAAAAGGGATACTTGGAAGCCCATAGAGGGCTATGGTGAAAAAGGAAATATCTTCAGTTCAAAACTGGAAAGAAGCTTTCTGAGAAACTGCTCTGTGTTCTGTTAATTCATCTCAAAGAGTTACATCTTTCCCTTCAAGAAGCCTTTCGCTAAGGCTGTTCTTCTGTAATTGGCAAAGGGATATTTGGAAGCCCATAGAGGGCTATGGTGAAAAAGGAAATATCTTCCGTTCAAAACTGGAAAGAAGCTTTCTGAGAAACTGAGAAACTGCTCTGTGTTCTGTGAATTCATCTCACAGAGTTACATCTTTCCCTTCAAGAAGCCTTTCGCTAAGGCTGTTCTTGTGGAATTGGAAAAGGGATTTTTGGAAGCCCATAGAGGGCTATGGTGAAAAAGGAAATATCTTCCGTTCAAAACTGGAAAGAAGCATTATGAGAAACTGCTCTGTGTTCTGTTAACTCATCTCACAGAGTTACATCTTTCCCTTCAAGAAGCCTTTCGCTAAGGCTGTTCTTGTGGAATTGGCAAAGGGATATTTGGAAGCCCATAGAGGGCTATGGTGAAAAAGGAAATAACTTCCGTTCAAAACTGGAAAGAAGCTTTCTGAGAATCTGCTCTGTGTTCTGTAAATTCATCTCACAGAGTTACATCTTTCCCTTCAAGAAGACTTTCGCTGAGGCTGTTCTTGTGGAATTGGCAAAGGGATATTTGGAAGCCCGTAGAGGGCTATGGTGAAAAAGGAAATATCTTCCGTTCAAAACTGGAAAGAAGCTTTCTGAGAAACTGCTCTGTGTTCTGTTAATTCATCTCACAGAGTTTCATCTTTCCCTTCAAGAAGCCGTTCGCTAAGGCTGTTCTTGTGGAATTGGCAAAGGGATGTTTGGAAGCCCATAGAGGGCTATGGTGAAAAAGGAAATATCTTCCGTTCAAAACTGGAAAGAAGCTTTCTGAGAAACTGCTCTGTGTTCTGTGAATTCATCTCAGAGAGTTACATCTTTCACTTCAAGAAGCCTTTCGCTAAGACTGTTCTTGTGTAATTGGCAAAGGGATATTTGGAAGCCCATAGAGGGCTCTGGTGAAAAAGGAAATATCTTCCGTTCAAAACTGGAAAGAAGCTTTCTGAGAAACTGCTCTGTGTTCTGTGAATTCATCTCACAGAGTTACATCTTTCCCTTCAAGAAGCCTTTCGCTAAGGCTGTTCTTGTGGAATTGGCAAAGGGATATTTGGAAGCCCATAGAGGGCTATGGTGAAAAAGGAAATATCTTCCGTTCAAAACTGGAAAGAAGCTTTCTGAGAAACTGCTCTGTGTTCTGTTAATTCATCTCACAGAGTTACATCTTTCCCTTCAAGGAGCCTTTCGCTAAGTCTGTTCTTGTGGATTTGGCAAAGCGATATTTGGAAGCCCATAGAGGGCTAAGGTGAAAAAGGAAATATCTTCCGTTCAAAACTGGAAACAAGCTTTCTGAGAAACTGCTCTGTATCCTGTTAATTCATCTCACAGAGTTACATCTTTCCCTTCAACAAGACTTTCGCTAAGGCTGTTTTTTCGAATTGGCAAAGGGATATTTGGAAGCCCATAGAGGGCTCTGGTGAAAAAGGAAATATCTTCCTTTCAAAACTGGAAAGAAGCTTTCTGAGAAACTGCTCTGTGTTCTGTTAATTCATCTCACTGAGTTACATCTTTCCCTTCAAGAAGCCTTTCGCTAAGGCTGTTCTTGTGGAATTGGCAAAGGGATATTTGGAAGCCCATAGAGGGCTATGGTGAAAAAGGAAATATCTTCCGTTCAAAACTGCAAAGAAGCTTTCTGAGAAACTGCTCTGTGTTCTGTTAATTCATCTCACAGAGTTACATCTTTCCCTTCAAGAAGCCTTTCGCTAAGGCTGTTCTTGTGGAATTGGCAAAGGGATATTTGGAAGCCCATGGAGGGCTATGGTGAAAAAGGGAATATCTTCCGTTCAAAACTGGAAAGAAGCTTTCTGAGAAACTGCTCTGTGTTCTGTGAATTCATCTCACAGAGTTACATCTTTCCCTTCAAGAAGCCTTTCGCTAAGGCTGTTCTTGTGGAATTGGCAAAGGGATATTTGGAAGCCCATAGAGGGCTATGGTGAAAAAGGAAATATCTTCCGTTCAAAACTGGAAAGAAGCTTTCTGAGAATCTGCTCTGTGTTCTGTAAATTCATCTCACAGAGTTACATCTTTCCCTTCAAGAAGCCTTTCGCTGAGGCTGTTCTTGTGGAATTGGCAAAGGGATATTTGGAAGCCCGTAGAGGGCTATGGTGAAAAAGGAAATATCTTCCGTTCAAAACTGGAAAGAAGCTTTCTGAGAAACTGCTCTGTGTTCTGTTAATTCATCTCACAGAGTTTCATCTTTCCCTTCAAGAAGCCGTTCGCTAAGGCTGTTCTTGTGGAATTGGCAAAGGGATGTTTGGAAGCCCATAGAGGGCTATGGTGAAAAAGGAAATATCTTCCGTTCAAAACTGGAAAGAAGCTTTCTGAGAAACTGCTCTGTGTTCTGTGAATTCATCTCAGAGAGTTACATCTTTCACTTCAAGAAGCCTTTCGCTAAGACTGTTCTTGTGTAATTGGCAAAGGGATATTTGGAAGCCCATAGAGGGCTCTGGTGAAAAAGGAAATATCTTCCGTTCCAAACTGGAAAGAAGCTTTCTGAGAAACTGCTCTGTGTTCTGTGAATTCATCTCACAGAGTTACATCTTTCCCTTCAAGAAGCCTTTCGCTAAGGCTGTTCTTGTGGAATTGGCAAAGGGATATTTGGAAGCCCATAGAGGGCTATGGTGAAAAAGGAAATATCTTCCGTTCAAAACTGGAAAGAAGCTTTCTGAGAAACTGCTCTGTGTTCTGTTAATTCATCTCACAGAGTTACATCTTTCCCTTCAAGGAGCCTTTCGCTAAGTCTGTTCTTGTGGATTTGGCAAAGCGATATTTGGAAGCCCATAGAGGGCTAAGGTGAAAAAGGAAATATCTTCCGTTCAAAACTGGAAACAAGCTTTCTGAGAAACTGCTCTGTATCCTGTTAATTCATCTCACAGATTTACATCTTTCCCTTCAACAAGACTTTCGCTAAGGCTGTTTTTTCGAATTGGCAAAGGGATATTTGGAAGCCCATAGAGGGCTCTGGTGAAAAAGGAAATATCTTCCTTTCAAAACTGGAAAGAAGCTTTCTGAGAAACTGCTCTGTGTTCTGTTAATTCATCTCACTGAGTTACATCTTTCCCTTCAAGAAGCCTTTCGCTAAGGCTGTTCTTGTGGAATTGGCAAAGGGATATTTGGAAGCCCATAGAGGTCTATGGTGAAAAAGGAAATATCTTCGGTTCAAAACTGCAAAGAAGCTTTCTGAGAAACTGCTCTGTGTTCTGTTAATTCATCTCACAGAGGTACATCTTTCCCTTCAAGAAGCCTTTCGCTAAGGCTGTTCTTGTGGAATTGGCAAAGGGATATTTGGAAGCCCATGGAGGGCTATGGTGAAAAAGGGAATATCTTCCGTTCAAAACTGGAAAGAAGCTTTCTGAGAAACTGCTCTGTGTTCTGTTAATTCATCTCACAGAGTTACATCTTTCCCTTCAAGAAGCCTTTCGCTAAGGCTGTTCTTGTGGAATTGGAAAAGGGATACTTGGAAGCCCATAGAGGGCTATGGTGAAAAAGGAAATATCTTCAGTTCAAAACTGGAAAGAAGCTTTCTGAGAAACTGCTCTGTGTTCTGTTAATTCATCTCAAAGAGTTACATCTTTGCCTTCAAGAAGCCTTTCGCTAAGGCTGTTCTTCGGTAATTGGCAAAGGGATATTTGGAAGCCCATGGAGGGCTATGGTGAAAAAGGAAATATCTTCCGTTCAAAACTGGAAAGAAGCTTTCTGAGAAACTGAGAAACTGCTCTGTGTTCTGTGAATTCATCTCACAGAGTTACATCTTTCCCTTCAAGAAGCCTTTCGCTAAGGCTGTTCTTGTGGAATTGGAAAATGGATATTTGGAAGCCCATAGAGGGCTATGGTGAAAAAGGAAATATCTTCCGTTCAAAACTGGAAAGAAGCATTATGAGAAACTGCTCTGTGTTCTGTTAACTCATCTCACAGAGTTACATCTTTCCCTTCAAGAAGCCTTTCGCTAAGGCTGTTCTTGTGGAATTGGCAAAGGGATATTTGGAAGCCCATAGAGGGCTATGGTGAAAAAGGAAATATCTTCCGTTCAAAACTGGAAAGAAGCTTTCTGAGAAACTGCTCTGTGTTCTGTAAATTCATCTCACAGAGTTACATCTTTCCCTTCAAGAAGCCTTTCGCTGAGGCTGTTCTTGTGGAATTGGCAAAGGGATATTTGGAAGCCCGTAGAGGGCTATGGTGAAAAAGGAAATATCTTCCGTTCAAAACTGGAAAGAAGCTTTCTGAGAAACTGCTCTGTGTTCTGTTAATTCATCTCACAGAGTTTCATCTTTCCCTTCAAGAAGCCTTTCGCTAAGGCTGTTCTTGTGGAATTGGCAAAGGGATATTTGGAAGCCCGTAGAGGGCTATGGTGAAAAAGGAAATATCTTCCGTTCAAAACTGGAAAGAAGCTTTCTGAGAAACTGCTCTGTGTTCTGTGAATTCATCTCAGAGAGTTACATCTATCCCTTCAAGAAGCCTTTCGCTAAGACTGTTCTTGTGTAATTGGCAAAGGGATATTTGGAAGCCCATAGAGGGCTCTGGTGAAAAAGGAAATATCTTCCGTTCAAAACTGGAAAGAAGCTTTCTGAGAAACTGCTCTGTGTTCTGTGAATTCATCTCACAGAGTTACATCTTTCCCTTCAGGAAGCCTTTCGCTAAGGCTGTTCTTGTGGAATTGGAAAAGCGATATTTGGAAGCCCTTAGAGGGCTATGGTGAAAAAGGAAATATCTTCCGTTCAAAACTGAAAACAAGATTTCTGAGAAACTGCTCTGTGTTCTGTTAATTCATCTCACAGAGTTACATCTTTCCCTTCAAGAAGCCTTTCGCTAAGGCTGTTCTTGTGGAATTGGGAAAGGGATGTTTGGAAGCCCATAGAGGGCTATGGTGAAAAAGGAAATATCTTCCGTTCAAAACTGGAAAGAAGCTTTCTGAGAAACTGCTCTGTGTTCTGTTATTTCATATCACAGAGTTACATCTTTCCCTTCAAGAAGCCTTTCGCTAAGGCTGTTCTTGTGGAATTGGCAAAGGGATATTTGGAAGCCCATAGAGGGATACGGTGAAAAAGGAAATATCTTCCGTTCAAAACTGGAAAGAAGCTTTCTGAGAAACTGCTCTGTGTTCTGTGAATTCATCTCACAGAGTTACATCTTTCCCTTCAAGAAGCCTTTCGCTAAGGCTGTTCTTGTGGAATTGGCAAAGGGATATTTGGAAGCCCATAGAGGGCTATTTTGAAAAAGGAAATATCTTCCGTTCAAAACTGGAAAGAAGCTTTCTGAGAAACTGCTCTGTGTTTTGTGAATTCATCTCACAGAGTTACATCTTTCCCTTCAAGAAGCCTTTCCCTAAGTCTGTTCTTGTGGAAATGGCAAAGGGATATTTGGAAGCCCTTAGAGGGCTATGGTGAAAAAGGAAATATCTTCCGTTCAAAACTGGAAAGAAGCTTTCTGAGAAACTGCTCTGTGTTCTGTTAATTCATCTCACAGAGTTACATCTTTCCCTTCAAGAAGCCTTTCGCTGAGGCTGTTCTTGTGGAATTGGAAAAGGGATGTTTGGAAAACCATAGAGGGCTATGGTGAAAAAGGAAATATCTTCAGTTCAAAACTGGAAAGAAGCTTTCTGAGAAACTGCTCTGTGTTCTGTTAATTCATCTCACAGAGTTACATCTTTCCCTTCAAGAAGCCTTTCGCTAAGGCTGTTCTTGTGGAATTGGCAAAGGGATATTTGGAAGCCCATAGAGGGCTATGGTGAAAAAGGAAATATCTTCCGTTCAAAACTGCAAAGAAGCTTTCTGAGAAACTGCTCTGTGTTCTGTGAATTCATCTCACAGAGTTACATCTTTCCCTTCAAGAAGCCTTTCGCTAAGGCTGTTCTTGTGGAATTGGCAAAGGGATATTTGGAAGCTCATGGAGGGCTATGGTGAAAAAGGAAATATCTTCCGTTCAAAACTGGAAACAAGCTTTCTGAGAAACTGCTCTGTATCCTGTTAATTCATCTCACAGAGTTACATCTTTCCCTTCAAGAAGACTTTCGCTAAGGCTGTTTTTTCGAATTGGCAAAGGGATATTTGGAAGCCCATAGAGGGCTCTGGTGAAAAAGGAAATATCTTCCGTTCAAAACTGGAAAGAAGCTTTCTGAGAAACTGCTCTGTGTTCTGTTAATTCATCTCACTGAGTTACATCTTTCCCTTCAAGAAGCCTTTCGCTAAGGCTGTTCTTGTGGAATTGGAAAAGCGATATTTGGAAGCCCATAGAGGGCTATGGTGAAAAAGGAAATATCTTCCGATCAAAACTTAAAACAATCTTTCTGAGAAACTGCTCTGTGTTCTGTTAATTCATCTCACAGAGTTACATCTTTCCCTTCAAGAAGCCTTTCGCTAAGGCTATTCTTGTGGAATTGGAAAAGGGATGTTTGGAAAACCATAGAGGGCTATGGTGAAATAGGAAATATCTTCAGTTCAAAACTGGAAAGAACCTTTCTGAGAAACTGCTCTGTGTTCTGTTAATTCATCTCACAGAGTTACATCTTTCCCTTCAAGAAGCCTTTCGCTAAGGCTGTTCTTGTGGAATTGGAAAAGGGATACTTGGAAGCCCATAGAGGGCTATGGTGAAAAAGGAAATATCTTCAGTTCAAAACTGGAAAGAAGCTTTCTGAGAAACTGCTCTGTGTTCTGTTAATTCATCTCAAAGAGTTACATCTTTCCCTTCAAGAAGCCTTTCGCTAAGGCTGTTCTTCTGTAATTGACAAAGGGATATTTGGAAGCCCATAGAGGGCTATGGTGAAAAAGGAAATATCTTCCGTTCAAAACTGGAAAGAAGCTTTCTGAGAAACTGAGAAACTGCTCTGTGTTCTGTGAATTCATCTCACAGAGTTACATCTTTCCCTTCAAGAAGCCTTTCGCTAAGGCTGTTCTTGTGGAATTGGAAAAGGGATATTTGGAAGCCCATAGAGGGCTATGGTGAAAAAGGAAATATCTGCCGTTCAAAACTGGAAAGAAGCATTATGAGAAACTGCTCTGTGTTCTGTTAACTCATCTCACAGAGTTACATCTTTCCCTTCAAGAAGCCTTTCGCTAAGGCTGTTCTTGTGGAATTGGCAAAGGGATATTTGGAAGCCCATAGAGGGCTATGGTGAAAAAGGAAATATCTTCCGTTCAAAACTGGAAAGAAGCTTTCTGAGAAACTGCTCTGTGTTCTGTAAATTCATCTTACAGAGTTACATCTTTCCCTTAAAGAAGCCTTTCGCTGAGGCTGTTCTTGTGGAATTGGCAAAGGGATATTTGGAAGCCCGTAGAGGGCTATGGTGAAAAAGGAAATATCTTCCGTTCAAAACTGGAAAGAAGCTTTCTGAGAAACTGCTCTGTGTTCTGTTAATTCATCTCACAGAGTTTCATCTTTCCCTTCAAGAAGCCTTTCGCTAAGGCTGTTCTTGTGGAATTGGCAAAGGGATATTTGGAAGCCCATAGAGGGCTATGGTGAAAAAGGAAATATCTTCCGTTCAAAACTGGAAAGAAGCTTTCTGAGAAACTGCTCTGTGTTCTGTGAATTCATCTCAGAGGATTACATCTTTCCCTTCAAGAAGCCTTTCGCTAAGACTGTTCTTGTGTAATTGGCAAAGGGATATTTGGAAGCCCATAGAGGGCTCTGGTGAAAAAGGAAATATCTTCCGTTCAAAACTGGAAAGAAGCTTTCTGAGAAACTGCTCTGTGTTCTGTGAATTCATCTCACAGAGTTACATCTTTCCCTTCAGGAAGCCTTTCGCTAAGGCTGTTCTTGTGGAATTGGAAAAGCGATATTTGGAAGCCCATAGAGGGCTATGGTGAAAAAGGAAATATCTTCCGTTCAAAACTGAAAACAAGATTTCTGAGAAACTGCTCTGTGTTCTGTTAATTCATCTCACAGAGTTACATCTTTCCCTTCAAGAAGCCTTTCGCTAAGGCTGTTCTTGTGGAATTGGCAAAGGGACATTTGGAACCTCATAGAGGGCTATGGTGAAAAAGGAAATATCTTCCGTTCAAAACTGGAAAGAAGCTTTCTGAGAAACTGCTCTGTGTTCTGTGAATTCATCTCACAGAGTTACATCTTTCCCTTCAAGAAGCCTATCGCTAAGGCTGTTCTTGTGGAATTGGCAAATGGATATTTGGAAGCCCATAGAGGGCTATGGTGAAAAAGGAAATATCTTCCGTTCAAAACTGGAAAGAAGCTTTCTGAGAAACTGCTCTGTGTTCTGTTAATTCATCTCACAGAGCTACATCTTTCCCTTCAAGAAGACTTTCGCTAAGGCTGTTCTTGTGGAATTGGCAAAGGGATATTTGGAAGCCCATAGAGGGATATGGTGAAAAAGGAAATATCTTCCGTTCAAAACTGGAAAGAAGCTGTCTGAGAAACTGCTCTGTGTTCTGTGAATTCATCTCACAGAGTTACATCTTTCCCTTCAAGAAGCCTTTCGCTAAGGCTGTTCTTGTGGAATTGGCAAAGGGATATTTGGAAGCCCATAGAGGGCGATGGTGAAAAAGGAAATATCTTCCGTTCAAAACTGGAAAGAAGCTTTCTGAGAAACTGCTCTGTGTTTTTTGAATTCATCTCACAGAGTTACATCTTTCCCTTCAAGAAGCCTTTCGCTAAGGCTGTTCTTGTGGAAATGGCAAACGGATATTTGGAAGCCCTTAGAGGGCTATGGTGAAAAAGGAAATATCTTCCGTTCAAAACTGGAAAGAAGCTTTCTGAGAAACTGCTCTGTGTTCTGTTAATTCATCTCACAGAGTTACATCTTTCCCTTCAAGGAGCCTTTCGCTAAGGCTGTTCTTCTGGAATTGGCAAAGGGATATTTGGAAGCCCATAGAGGGCTATGGTGAAAAAGGAAATATCTTCCGTTCAAAACTGGAAACAAGCTTTCTGAGAAACTGCTCTGTGTTCTTTTAATTCATCTCACAGAGTTACATCTTTCCCTTCAAGAAGCCTTTCGCTAAGGCTGTTCTTCTGGAATTGGCAAAGGGATATTTGGAAGCCCATAGAGGGCTATGGTGAAAAAGTAAATATTTTCCGTTCAAAACTGGAAACAAGATTTCTGAGAAACTGCTCTGTGTTCTGTTAATTCATCTCAGAGAGTTACATCTTTCCCTTCAAGAAGCCTTTCGCTAAGGCTGTTCTTGTGGAATTGGCAAAGGGATATTTGGAAGCCCATAGAGGGCTATGGTGAAAAAGGAAATATCTTCCGTTCAAAACTGGAAAGAAGCTTTCTGAGAAACTGCTCTGTGTTCTGTAAATTTATATCACAGAGTTACATCCTTCCCTTCAAGAAGCCTTTCGTTAAGGCTGTTCTTGTGGAATTGGCAAAGGGATATTTGGAAGCCCATAGAGGGCTATGGTGAAAAAGGAAATATCTTCCGTTCAAAACTGGAAAGAAGCTTTCTGAGAAACTGCTCTGTGTTTTGTGAATTCATCTCACAGAGTTACATCTTTCCCTTCAAGAAGCCTTTCCCTAAGTCTGTTCTTGTGGAAATGGCAAAGGGATATTTGGAAGCCCTTAGAGGGCTATGGTGAAAAAGGAAATATCTTCCGTTCAAAACTGGAAAGAAGCTTTCTGAGAAACTGCTCTGTGTTCTGTTAATTCATCTCACAGAGTTACATCTTTCCCTTCAAGAAGCCTTTCGCTGAGGCTGTTCTTGTGGAATTGGAAAAGGGATGTTTGGCAAACCATAGAGGGCTATGGTGAAAAAGGAAATATCTTCAGTTCAAAACTGGAAAGAAGCTTTCTGAGAAACTGCTCTGTGTTCTGTTAATTCATCTCACAGAGTTACATCTTTCCCTTCAAGAAGCCTTTCGCTAAGGCTGTTCTTGTGGAATTGGCAAAGGGATATTTGGAAGCCCATAGAGGGCTATGGTGAAAAAGGAAATATCTTCCGTTCAAAACTGCAAAGAAGCTTTCTGAGAAACTGCTCTGTGTTCTGTGAATTCATCTCACAGAGTTACATCTTTCCCTTCAAGAAGCCTTTCGCTAAGGCTGTTCTTGTGGAATTGGCAAAGGGATATTTGGAAGCTCATGGAGGGCTATGGTGAAAAAGGAAATATCTTCCGTTCAAAACTGGAAACAAGCTTTCTGAGAAACTGCTCTGTATCCTGTTAATTCATCTCACAGAGTTACATCTTTCCCTTCAAGAAGACTTTCGCTAAGGCTGTTTTTTCGAATTGGCAAAGGGATATTGGAAGCCCATAGAGGGCTCTGGTGAAAAAGGAAATATCTTCCGTTCAAAACTGGAAAGAAGCTTTCTGAGAAACTGCTCTGTGTTCTGTTAATTCATCTCACTGAGTTACATCTTTCCCTTCAAGAAGCCTTTCGCTAAGGCTGTTCTTGTGGAATTGGAAAAGCGATATTTGGAAGCCCATAGAGGGCTATGGTGAAAAAGGAAATATCTTCCGATCAAAACTTAAAACAATCTTTCTGAGAAACTGCTCTGTGTTCTGTTAATTCATCTCACAGAGTTACATCTTTCCCTTCAAGAAGCCTTTCGCTAAGGCTATTCTTGTGGAATTGGAAAAGGGATGTTTGGAAAACCATAGAGGGCTATGGTGAAATAGGAAATATCTTCAGTTCAAAACTGGAAAGAAGCTTTCTGAGAAACTGCTCTGTGTTCTGTTAATTCATCTCACAGAGTTACATCTTTCCCTTCAAGAAGCCTTTCGCTAAGGCTGTTCTTGTGGAATTGGAAAAGGGATACTTGGAAGCCCATAGAGGGCTATGGTGAAAAAGGAAATATCTTCAGTTCAAAACTGGAAAGAAGCTTTCTGAGAAACTGCTCTGTGTTCTGTTAATTCATCTCAAAGAGTTACATCTTTCCCTTCAAGAAGCCTTTCGCTAAGGCTGTTCTTCTGTAATTGGCAAAGGGATATTTGGAAGCCCATAGAGGGCTATGGTGAAAAAGGAAATATCTTCCGTTCAAAACTGGAAAGAAGCTTTCTGAGAAACTGAGAAACTGCTCTGTGTTCTGTGAATTCATCTCACAGAGTTACATCTTTCCCTTCAAGAAGCCTTTCGCTAAGGCTGTTCTTGTGGAATTGGAAAAGGGATATTTGGAAGCCCATAGAGGGCTATGGTGAAAAAGGAAATATCTTCCGTTCAAAACTGGAAAGAAGCATTATGAGAAACTGCTCTGTGTTCTGTTAACTCATCTCACAGAGTTACAACTTTCCCTTCAAGAAGCCTTTCGCTAAGGCTGTTCTTGTGGAATCGGCAAAGGGATATTTGGAAGCCCATAGAGGGCTATGGTGAAAAAGGAAATATCTTCCGTTCAAAACTGGAAAGAAGCTTTCTGAGAAACTGCTCTGTGTTCTGTAAATTCATCTCACAGAGTTACATCTTTCCCTTCAAGAAGCCTTTCGCTGAGGCTGTTCTTGTGGAATTGGCAAAGGGATATTTGGAAGCCCGTAGAGGGCTATGGTGAAAAAGGAAATATCTTCCGTTCAAAACTGGAAAGCAGCTTTCTGAGAAACTGCTCTGTGTTCTGTTAATTCATCTCACAGAGTTTCATCTTTCCCTTCAAGAAGCCTTTCGCTAAGGCTGTTCTTGTGGAATTGGCAAAGGGATATTTGGAAGCCCATAGAGGGCTATGGTGAAAAAGGAAATATCTTCCGTTCAAAACTGGAAAGAAGCTTTCTGAGAAACTGCTCTGTGTTCTGTGAATTCATCTCAGAGAGTTACATCTTTCCCTTCAAGAAGCCTTTCGCTAAGACTGTTCTTGTGTAATTGGCAAAGGGATATTTGGAAGCCCATAGAGGGCTCTGGTGAAAAAGGAAATATCTTCCGTTCAAAACTGGAAAGAAGCTTTCTGAGAAACTGCTCTGTGTTCTGTGAATTCATCTCACAGAGTTACATCTTTCCCTTCAGGAAGCCTTTCGCTAAGGCTGTTCTTGTGGAATTGGAAAAGCGATATTTGGAAGCCCATAGAGGGCTATGGTGAAAAAGGAAATATCTTCCGTTCAAAACTGAAAACAAGATTTCTGAGAAACTGCTCTGTGTTCTGTTAATTCATCTCACAGAGTTACATCTTTCCCTTCAAGAAGCCTTTCGCTAAGGCTGTTCTTGTGGAATTGGGAAAGGGATGTTTGGAAGCCCATAGAGGGCTATGGTGAAAAAGGAAATATATTCCGTTCAAAACTGGAAAGAAGCTTTCTGAGAAACTGCTCTGTGTTCTGTTAATTCATATCACAGAGTTACATCTTTCCCTTCAAGAAGCCTTTCGCTAAGGCTGTTCTTGTGGAATTGGAAAAGGGTTATTTGGAAGCCCACAGAGGGCTATGGTGAAAAAGGAAATATCTTATGTTCAAAACTGGAAAGAAGCTTTCTGAGAAACTGCTCTGTGTTCTGTTAATACATCTCACAGAGTTACATCTTTCCCTTCAAGAAGCCTTTCGCTAAGGCTCTTCTTGTGCAATTGGCAAAGGGATATTTGGAAGCCCATAGAGGGCTATGGTGAAAAAGGAAATAAATATCTTCCGTTCAAAACTGGAAAGAAGCTTTCTGAGAAACTGCTCTGTGTTCTGTAAATTCATCTCACAGAGTTACATCTTTCCCTTCAAGAAGCCTTTCACAAAGGCTGTTCTTGTTCAATTGGCAAAGGGATATTTGGAAGCCCATAGTGGGCTCTGGTGAGAAAGGAAATATCTTCCGTTCAAAAGTGGAAAGAAGCTTTCTGAGAAACTGCTCTGTGTTCTGTTAATTCATCTCACAGAGTTACATCTTTCCCTTCAAGAAGCCTTTCGCTAAGGCTTTTCTTGTGGAATTGGCAAAGGGATATTTGGAAGCCCATAGAGGGCTGTGGTGAAAAAGGAAATATCTTCCGTTCAAAACTGGAAAGAAGCTTTCTGAGAAACTGCTCTGTGTTCTGTGAATTCATCTCACAGAGTTACATCTTTCCCTTCAAGAAGCCTTTCGCTAAGGCTGTTCTTGTGGAATTGGCAAAGGGATATTTGGAAGCCCATAGAGGGATACGGTGAAAAAGGAAATATCTTCCGTTCAAAACTGGAAAGAAGCTGTCTGAGAAACTGCTCTGTGTTCTGTGAATTCATCTCACAGAGTTACATCTTTCCCTTCAAGAAGCCTTTCGCTAAGGCTGTTCTTGTGGAATTGGCGAAGGGATATTTGGAAGCCCATAGAGGGCTATGGTGAAAAAGGAAATATCTTCCGTTCAAAACTGGAAAGAAGCTTTCTGAGAAACTGCTCTGTGTTTTGTGAATTCATCTCAGAGAGTTACATCTTTCCCTTCAAGAAGCCTTTCCCTAAGTCTGTTCTTGTGGAAATGGCAAAGGGATATTTGGAAGCCCTTAGAGGGCTATGGTGAAAAAGGAAATATCTTCCGTTCAAAACTGGAAAGAAGCTTTCTGAGAAACTGCTCTGTGTTCTGTTAATTCATCTCACAGAGTTACATCTTTCCCTTCAAGAAGCCTTTCGCTGAGGCTGTTCTTGTGGAATTGGAAAAGGGATGTTTGGCAAACCATAGAGGGCTATGGTGAAAAAGGAAATATCTTCAGTTCAAAACTGGAAAGAAGCTTTCTGAGAAACTGCTCTGTGTTCTGTTAATTCATCTCACAGAGTTACATCTTTCCCTTCAAGAAGCCTTTCGCTAAGGCTGTTCTTGTGGAATTGGCAAAGGGATATTTGGAAGCCCATAGAGGGCTATGGTGAAAAAGGAAATATCTTCCGTTCAAAACTGCAAAGAAGCTTTCTGAGAAACTGCTCTGTGTTCTGTGAATTCATCTCACAGAGTTACATCTTTCCCTTCAAGAAGCCTTTCGCTAAGGCTGTTCTTGTGGAATTGGCAAAGGGATATTTGGAAGCCCATGGAGGGCTATGGTGAAAAATGAAATATCTTCCGTTCAAAACTGGAAACAAGCTTTCTGAGAAACTGCTCTGTGTCCTGTTAATTCATCTCACAGAGTTACATCTTTCCCTTCAAGAAGACTTTCGCTAAGGCTGTTCTGTCAAATTGGCAAAGGGATATTTGGAAGCCCATACAGGGCTATGGTGAAAAAGGAAATATCTTCCGTTCAAAACTGGAAAGAAGCTTTCTGAGAAACTGCTCTGTGTTCTGTTAATTCATCTCACAGTGTTACTTCTTTCCCTTCAAGAAACCTTCCGCTAAGGCTGTTCTTGTGCAATTGGCAAAGGGATACTTTGAAGCCCATAGAGGGCTATGGTGAAAAAGGAAATATCTTCCGTTCAAAACTGGAAAGAAGGTTTCTGAGAAACTGCTCTGTGTTCTGTGAATTCATCTCACAGAGTTACATCTTTCCCTTCAAGAAGCCTTTCGCTAAGGCTGTTCTTGTGGAATTGGCAAAGGGATATTTGGAAGCCCATAGAGGGCTATGGTGAAAAAGGAAATATCTTCCGTTCAAAACTGGAAAGAAGCATTCTGAGAAACTGCTCTGTGTTGTGTTAATTTATCTCACAGAGTTACATCTTTCCCTTAAAGAAGCCTTTCGCTAAGGCTGTTCTTGTGGAATTGGCAAAGGGATATTTGGAAGCCCATAGAGGGCTATGGTGAAAAAGTAAATATCTTCCGTTCAAAACTGGAAACAACTTTCTGAGAAACTGCTCTGTGTTCTGTTAATTCATCTCAGAGAGTTACATCTTTCCCTTCAAGAAGCCTTTCGCTAAGGCTGTTCTTGTGGAATTGGCAAAGGGATATTTGGAAGCCCATAGATGGCTATGGTGAAAAAGGAAATATCTTCCGTTCAAAACTGGAAAGAAGCTTTCTGAGAAACTGCTCTGTGTTCTGTTAATTCATCTCACAGAGTTACATCTTTCCCTTCAAGAAGCCTTTCGCTAAGGCTGTTCTTGTGCAATTGGCAAAGGGATATTTTGAAGCCCATAGAGGGCTATGGTGAAAAAGGAAATATCTTCCGTTCAAAACTGGAAAGAAGCTTTCTGAGAAACTGCTCTGTGTTCTGTGAATTCATCTCACAGAGTTACATCTTTCCCTTCAAGAAGCCTTTCGCTAAGGCTGTTCTTGTGGAATTGGCAAAGGGATATTTGGAAGCCCATAGAGGGCTATGGTGAAAAAGGAAATATCTTCCGTTCAAAACTTGAAAGAAACTTTCTGAGAAACTGCTCTGTGTTCTGTTAATTCATCTCACAGAGTTACATCTTTCCCTTCAAGAAGCCTTTCGCTAAGACAGTTCTTGTGGAATTGGCAAAGGGATATTTGGAAGCCCATAGAGGGCTATGGTGAAAAAGGAAATATCTTCCGTTCAAAACTGGAAACAAGCTTTCTGAGAAACTGCTCTGTGTTCTGTAAATTCATCTCACAGAGTTACATCTTTCCCTTCAAGAAGCCTTTCGCTAAGGCTGTTCTTGTGGAATTGGAAAAGGGATACTTGGAAACCCATAGAGGGCTATGGTGAAAAAGGAAATATCTTCAGTTCAAAACTGGAAAGAAGCTTTCTGAGAAACTGCTCTGTGTTCTGTGAATTCATCTCACAGAGTTACATCTTTCCCTTCAAGAAGCCTTTCGCTAAGGCTGTTCTTGTGGAATTGGCAAAGGGATATTTGGAAGCCCATAGAGGTCTATGGTGAAAAAGGAAATATCTTCCGTTCAAAACTGCAAAGAAGCTTTCTGAGAAACTGCTCTGTGTTCTGTTAATTCATCTCACAGAGTTACATCCTTCCCTTCAAGAAGCCTTTCGCTAAGGCTGTTCTTGTGGAATTGGCAAAGGGATATTTGGAAGCCCATGGAGGGCTATGGTGAAAAAGGAAATATCTTCCGTTCAAAACTGGAAACAAGCTTTCTGAGAAACTGCTCTGTGTCCTGTTAATTCATCTCACAGAGTTACATCTTTCCCTTCAAGAAGACTTTCGCTAAGGCTGTTTTGTCAAATTGGCAAAGGGATATTTGGAAGCCCATAGAGGGCTATGGTGAAAAAGGAAATATCTTCCGTTCAAAACTGGAAATAAGCTTTCTGAGAAACTGCTCTGTGTTCTGTTAATTCATCTCACAGTGTTACTTCTTTCCCTTCAAGAAACCTTCCTCTAAGGCTGTTCTTGTGGAATTGGCAAAGGGATATTTGGAAGCCCATAGAGGGCTATGGTGAAAAAGGAAATATCTTTCGTTCAAAACTTGAAAGAAGCTTTCTGAGAAACTGCTCTGTGTTCTGTTAATTCATCTCACAGAGTTACATCTTTCCCTTCAAGAAGCCTTTCGCTAAGACTGTTCTTGTGGAATTGGCAAAGGGATATTTGGAAGCCCATAGAGGGCTATGGTGAAAAAGGAAATATCTTCCGTTCAAAACTGGAAAGAAGCTTTCTGAGAAACTGCTCTGTGTTCTGTTAATTCATCTCACTGAGTTACATCTCTCCCTTCAAGAAGCCTTTCGCTAAGGCTGTTCTTGTGGAATTGGAAAAGCGATATTTGGAAGCCCTTAGAGGGCTACGGTGAAAAAGGAAATATCTTCCGTTCAAAACTGAAAACAAGGTTTTGAGAAACTGCTCTGTGTTCTGTTAATTCATCTCACAGAGTTACATCTTTCCCTTCAAGAAGCCTTTCGCTAAGGCAGTTGTTGTGGAATTGGCAAAGGGATATTTGGAAGCCCATAGAGGTCTATGGTGAAAAAGGAAATATCTTCCGTTCAAAACTGCAAAGAAGCTTTCTGAGAAACTGCTCTGTGTTCTGTGAATTCATCTCACAGAGTTACATCTTTCCCTTCAAGAAGCCTTTCGCTAAGGCTGTTCTTGTGGAATTGGCAACGGGATATTTGGAAACCCATGGAGGGCTATGGTGAAAAAGGAAATATCTTCCGTTCAAAACTGGAAACAAGCTTTCTGAGAAACTGCTCTGTGTCCTGTTAATTCATCTCACAGAGTTACATCTTTCCCTTCAAGAAGATTTTCGCTAAGGCTGTTTTGTCAAATTGGCAAAGGGATATTTGGAAGCCCATAGAGGGCTCTGGTGAAAAAGGAAATATCTTCCGTTCAAAACTGGAAAGAAGCTTTCTGAGAAACTGCTCTGTGTTCTGTGAATTCATCTAACAGAGTTACATCTTTCCCTTCAAGAAGCCTTTCGCTAAGGCTGTTCTTGTGGAATTGGCAAAGGGATATTTGGAAGCCCATAGAGGGCTATGGTGAAAAAGGAAATATCTTCCGTTCAAAACTGGAAAGAAGCTTTCTGAGAAACTGCTCTGTGTTCTGTTAATTCATCTCACAGAGATACATCTTTCCCTTCAACAAAAATTTCGCTAAGGCTGTTCTTGTGGAATTGGCAAAGGGATATTTGGAAGCCCATAGAGGGCTCTGGTGAAAAAGGAAATATCTTCCGTTCAAAACTGGAAAGAAGCTTTCTGAGAAACTGCTCTGTGTTCTGTTAATTCATCTCACTGAGTTACATCTTTCCCTTCAAGAAGCCTTTCGCTAAGGCTGTTCTTGTGGAATTGGAAAAGCGATATTTGGAAGCCCATAGAGGGCTATGGTGAAAAAGGAAGTATCTTCCGATCAAAACTGAAAACAAACTTTCTGGGGAACTGCTCTGTGTTCTGTTAATTCATCTCACAGAGTTACATCATTCCCTTCAAGAAGCCTTTCGCTGAGGCTGTTCTTGTGGAATTGGAAAAGGGATGTTTGGAAAACCATAGAGGGCTATGGTGAAAAAGGAAATATCTTCAGTTCAAAACTGGAAAGAAGCTTTCTGAGAAACTGCTCTGTGTTCTGTTAATTCATCTCACAGAGTTACATCTTTCCCTTCAAGAAGCCTTTCGCTAAGGCTGTTCTTGTGGAATTGGGAAAGGGATATTTGGAAGCCCATAGAGGGCTATGGTGAAAAAGGAAATATCTTCCGTTCAAAACTGCAAAGAAGCTTTCTGAGAAACTGCTCTGTGTTCTGTGAATTCATCTCACAGAGTTACATCTTTCCCTTCAAGAAGCCTTTCGCTAAGGCTGTTCTTGTGGAATTGGCAAAGGGATATTTGGAAGCTCATGGAGGGCTATGGTGAAAAAGGAAATATCTTCCGTTCAAAACTGGAAACAAGCTTTCTGAGAAACTGCTCTGTATCCTGTTAATTCATCTCACAGAGTTACATCTTTCCCTTCAAGAAGACTTTCGCTAAGGCTGTTTTTTCGAATTGGCAAAGGGATATTTGGAAGCCCATAGAGGGCTCTGGTGAAAAAGGAAATATCTTCCGTTCAAAACTGGAAAGAAGCTTTCTGAGAAACTGCTCTGTGTTCTGTTAATTCATCTCACTGAGTTACATCTTTCCCTTCAAGAAGCCTTTCGCTAAGGCTGTTCTTGTGGAATTGGAAAAGCGATATTTGGAAGCCCATAGAGGGCTACGGTGAAAAAGGAAATATCTTCCGATCAAAACTTAAAACAATCTTTCTGAGAAACTGCTCTGTGTTCTGTGAATTCATCTCACAGAGTTACATTTTTCCCTTCAAGAAGCCTTTCGCTAAGGCTATTCTTGTGGAATTGGAAAAGGGATGTTTGGAAAACCATAGAGGGCTATGGTGAAAAAGGAAATATCTTCAGTTCAAAACTGGAAAGAAGCTTTCTGAGAAACTGCTCTGTGTTCTGTTAATTCATCTCACAGAGTTACCTCTTTCCCTTCAAGAAGCCTTTCGCTAAGGCTGTTCTTGTGGAATTGGAAAAGGGATACTTGGAAGCCCATAGAGGGCTATGGTGAAAAAGGAAATATCTTCAGTTCAAAACTGGAAAGAAGCTTTCTGAGAAACTGCTCTGTGTTCTGTTAATTCATCTCACAGAGTTACATCATTCCCTTCAAGAAGCCTTTCGCTAAGGCTGTTCTTGTGGAATTGGCAAAGGGATATTTGGAAGCCCATAGAGGTCTATGGTGAAAAAGGAAATATCTTCCGTTCAAAACTGCAAAGAAGCTTTCTGAGAAACTGCTCTGTGTTCTGTTAATTCATCTCACAGAGTTACATCTTTCCCTTCAAGAAGCCTTTCGCTAAGGCTGTTCTTGTGGAATTGGCAAAGGGATATTTGGAAGCCCATGGAGGGCTATGGTGAAAAAGGAAATATCTTCCGTTCAAAACTGGAAACCAGCTTTCTGAGAAACTGCTCGGTGTCCTGTTAATTCATCTCACAGAGTTACATCTTTCCCTTCAAGAAGACTTTCGCTAAGGCTGTTTTGTCAAATTGGCAAAGGGATATTTGGAAGCCCATAGAGGGCTATGGTGAAAAAGGAAATATCTTCCGTTCAAAACTGGAAATAAGCTTTCTGAGAAACTGCTCTGTGTTCTGTTAATTCATCTCACAGTGTTACTTCTTTCCCTTCAAGAAACCTTCCGCTAAGGCTGTTCTTGTGCAATTGGCAAAGGGATATTTGGAAGCCCATAGAGGGCTATGGTGAAAAAGGAAATATCTTCCGTTCAAAACTGGAAAGAAGCTTTCTGAGAAACTGCTCTGTGTTCTGTGAATTCATCTCACAGAGTTACATCTTTCCCTTCAAGAAGCCTTTCGCTAAGGCTGTTCTTGTGGAATTGGCAAAGGGATATTTGGAAGCCCATAGAGGGCTATGGTGAAAAAGGAAATATCTTCCGTTCAAAACTGGAAAGAAGCCTTCTGAGAAACTGCTCTGTGTTCTGTTAATTCATCTCACAGAGTTACATCTTTCCCTTCAAGAAGCCTTTCGCTAAGGCTGTTCTTCTGGAATTGGCAAAGGGATATTTGGAAGCCCATAGAGGGCTATGGTGAAAAACGAAATATCTTCCGTTCAAAACTGGAAACAAGCTTTCTGAGAAACTGCTCTGTGTTCGGTTAATTCATCTCAGAGAGTTACATCTTTCCCTTCAAGAAGCCTTTCGCTAAGGCTGTTCTTGTGGAATTGGCAAAGGGATATTTGGAAGCCCATAGAGGGCTATGGTGAAAAAGGAAATATCTTCCGTTCAAAACTGGAAAGAAGCTTTCTGAGAAACTGCTCTGTGTTCTGTAAATTTATCTCACAGAGTTACATCCTTCCCTTCAAGAAGCCTTTCGTTAAGGCTGTTCTTGTGGAATTGGCAAAGGAATATTCGGAAGCCCATAGAGTTCTATGGTGAAAAAGGAAATATCTTCCGTTCAAAACTGGAAAGAAGCTTTCTGAGAAACTGCTTTGTGTTCTGTTAATTCATCTCACAGAGTTACATCTTTCCCTTCAAGAAGCCTTTCGCTAAGGCTGTTTTGTGGAATTGGCAAAGGGATATTTGGAAGCCCATAGAGGGCTATGGTGAAAAAGAAAATATCTTCCGTTCAAAACTGGAAAGAAGCTTTCTGAGAAACTGCTCTGTGTTCTGTTAATTCATCTCACAGAGTTACATCTTTCCCTTCAAGAAGCCTTTCGCTAAGGCTGTTCTTCTGTAATTGGCAAAGGGATATTTGGAAGCCCATAGAGGGCTATGGTGAAAAAGGAAATATCTTCCGTTCAAAACTGGAAAGAAGCTTTCTGAGAAACTGAGAAACTACTCTGTGTTCTGTGAATTCATCTCACAGAGTTACATCTTTCCCTTCAAGAAGCCTTTCGCTAAGGCTGTTCTTGTGGAATTGGAAAAGGGATATTTGGAAACCCATAGAGGGCTATGGTGAAAAAGGAAATATCTTTCGTTCAAAACTGGAAAGAAGCATTATGAGAAACTGCTCTGTGTTCTGTTAATTCATCTCACAGAGTTACATCTTTCCCTTCAAGAAGCCTTTCGCTAAGGCTGTTCTTGTGGAATTGGCAAAGGGATATTTGGAAGCCCATAGAGGGCTATGGTGAAAAAGGAAATATCTTCCGTTCAAAACTGGAAAGAAGCTTTCTGAGAAACTGCTCTGTGTTCTGTAAATTCATCTCACAGAGTTACATCTTTCCCTTCAAGAAGCCTTTCTCTGAGGCTGTTCTTGTGGAATTGGCAAAGGGATATTTGGAAGCTCGTAGAGGGCTATGGTGAAAAAGGAAATATCTTCCGTTCAAAACTGGAAAGAAGCTTTCTGAGAAACTGCTCTGTGTTCTGTTAATTCATCTCACAGAGTTTCATCTTTCCCTTCAAGAAGCCTTTCGCTAAGGCTGTTCTTGTGGAATTGGCAAAGGGATATTTGGAAGCCCATAGAGGGCTATGGTGAAAAAGGAAATATCTTCCGTTCAAAACTGGAAAGAAGCTTTCTGAGAAACTGCTCTGTGTTCTGTGAATTCATCTCAGAGAGTTACATCTTTCCCTTCAAGAAGCCTTTCGCTAAGACTGTTCTTGTGTAATAGGCAAAGGGATATTTGGAAGCCCATAGAGGGCTCTGGTGAAAAAGGAAATATCTTCCGTTCAAAACTGGAAAGAAGCTTTCTGAGAAACTGCTCTGTGTTCTGTGAATTCATCTCACAGAGTTACATCTTTCCCTTCAGGAAGCCTTTCGCTAAGGCTGTTCTTGTGGAATTGGAAAAGCGATATTTGGAAGCCCATAGAGGGCTATGGTGAAAAAGGAAATATCTTCCGTTCAAAACTGAAAACAAGATTTCTGAGAAACTGCTCTGTGTTCTGTTAATTCATCTCACAGAGTTACATCTTTCCCTTCAAGAAGCCTTTCGCTAAGGCTGTTCTTGTGGAATTGGAAAAGGGATGTTTGGAAGCCCATAGAGGGCTATGGTGAAAAAGGAAATATCTTCCGTTCAAAACTGGAAAGAAGCTTTCTGAGAAACTGCTCTGTGTTCTGTTAATTCATCTCACAGAGTTACATCTTTCCCTTCAAGAAGCCTTTCGCTAAGGCTGTTCTTGTGGAATTGGCAAAGGGACATTTGGAAGCTCATAGAGGGCTATGGTGAAAAAGGAAATATCTTCCGTTCAAAACTGGAAAGAAGCTTTCTTAGAAACTGCTCTGTGTTCTGTGAATTCATCTCACAGAGTTACATCTTTCCCTTCAAGAAGCCTTTCGCTAAGGCTGTTCTTGTGGAATTGGCAAAGGGATATTTGGAAGCCCATGGAGGGCTATGGTGAAAAAGGAAATATCTTCCGTTCAAAACTGGAAAGAAGCTTTCTGAGAAACTGCTCTGTGTTCTGTTAATTCATCTCACAGAGCTACATCTTTCCCTTCAAGAAGACTTTCGCTAAGGCTGTTCTTGTGGAATTGGCAAAGGGATATTTGGAAGCCCATAGAGGGCTATGGTGAAAAAGGAAATATCTTCCGTTCAAAACTGGAAAGAAGCTTTCTGAGAAACTGTTCTGTGTTTTGTGAATTCATCTCACAGAGTTACATCTTTCCCTTCAAGAAGCCTTTCCCTATGTCTGTTCTTGTGGAAATGGCAAAGGGATATTTGGAAGCCCATAGAGGGCTATGTTGAAAAAGGAAATATCTTCCGTTCAAAACTGGAAATAAGCTTTCTGAGAAACTGCTCTGTGTTCTGTTAATTCATCTCACAGAGTTACATCTTTCCCTTGAAGGAGCCTTTCGCTAAGGCTGTTCTTCTGGAATTGGCAAAGGGATATTTGGAAGCCCATAGAGGGCTATGGTGAAAAAGGAAATATCTTCCGTTCAAAACTGGAAACAAGCTTTCTGAGAAACTGCTCTGTGTTCTTTTAATTCATCTCACAGAGTTACATCTTTCCCTTCAAGAAGCCTTTCGCTAAGGCTGTTCTTCTGGAATTGGCAAAGCGATATTTGGAAGCCCATAGAGAGCTATGGTGAAAAAGTAAATATTTTCCGTTCAAAACTGGAAACAAGATTTCTGAGAAACTGCTCTGTGTTCTGTTAATTCATCTCAGAGAGTTACATATTTCCCTTCAAGAAGCCTTTCGCTAAGGCTGTTCTTGTGGAATTGGCAAAGGGATATTTGGAAGCCCATAGAGGGCTATGGTGAAAAAGGAAATATCTTCCGTTCAAAACTGGAAAGAAGCTTTCTGAGAAACTGCTCTGTGTTCTGTAAATTTATCTCACAGAGTTACATCCTTCCCTTCAAGAAGCCTTTCGTTAAGGCTGTTCTTGTGGAATTGGCAAAGGGATATTTGGAAGCCCATAGAGGGCTATGGTGAAAAAGGAAATATCTTTCGTTCAAAACTGGAAAGAAGCTTTCTGAGAAACTGCTCTGTGTTCTGTGAATTCATCTCACAGAGTTACATCTTTCCCTTCAAGAAGCCTTTCGCTAAGGCTGTTCTTGTGGAATTGGCAAAGGGATATTTGGAAGCCCATAGAGGGCTACGGTGAAAAAGGAAATATCTTCCGTTCAAAACTGGAAAGAAGCTTTCTGAGAAACTGCTCTGTGTTCTGTTAATTCATCTCACAGAGTTACTTCTTTCCCTTCAAGAAACCTTTCGTTAAGGCTGTTCTTGTGCAATTGGCAAAGGGATATTTTGAAGCCCATAGAGGGCTATGGTGAAAAAGGAAATATCTTCCGTTCAAAACTGGAAATAAGCTTTCTGAGAAACTGCTCTGTGTTCTGTTAATTCATCTCACAGAGTTACATCTTTCCCTTCAACAAGTGTTTCGCTAAGGCTGTTCTTGTGGAATTGGCAAAGGGATATTTGGAACCCCTAGAGGGCTCTGGTGAAAAAGGAAATATCTTCCGTTCAAAACTGGAAAGAAGCTTTCTGAGAAACTGCTCTGTGTTCTGTTAATTCATCTCACAGAGTTACATCTTTCCCTTCAAGAAGCCTTTCGCTAAGGCTGTTCTTGTGGAATTGGAAAAGCGATATTAGGAAGCCCATAGAGGGCTATGGTGAAAAAAGGAAGTATCTTCCGTTCAAAACTGAAAACAAGATTTCGGAGAAACTGCTCTGTGTTCTGTTAATTCATCTCACAGAGTTACATCTTTCCCTTCAAGAAGCCTTTCGCTAAGGCTGTTCTTGTGGAATTGGAAAGGGGATATTTGGAAGCCCATGGAGGGCTATGTTGAAAAAGGAAATATCTTCCGTTCAAAACTGGAAAGAAGCTTTCTGAGAAACTGCTCTGTGTTCTGTGAATTCATCTCACAGAGTTACATCTTTCCCTTCAAGGAGCCTTTCGCTAAGGCTGTTCTTGTGGAATTGGCAAAGGGATATTTGGAAGCCCATAGAGGGCTATGGTGAAAAAGGAAATATCTTCCGTTCAAAAGTGGAAACAAGCTTTCTGAGAAACTGCTCTGTGTTCTGTGAATTCATCTCACAGAGTTACATATTTCCCTTCAAGAAGCCTTTCGCTAAGGCTGTTCTTGTGGAATTGGCAAAGGGATATTTGGAAGCCCATAGAGGGCTATGGTGAAAAAGGAAATATCTTCCCTTCAAAACTGGAAAGAAGCTTTCTGAGAAACTGCTCTGTGTTCCGTTAATTCATCTCACAGAGTTACATCTTTCCCTTCAAGAAGCCTTTCGCTAAGGCTGTTCTTGTGGAATTGGAAAAGGGATATTTGGAAGCCCACAGAGGGCTATGGTGAAAAAGGAAATATCTTATGTTCAAAACTGGAAACAAGCTTTCTGAGAAACTGCTCGGTGTCCTGTTAATTCATCTCACAGAGTTACATCTTTCCCTTCAAGAAGACTTTCGCTAAGGCTGTTCTTGTGGAATTGGAAAAGGGATACTTGGAAGCCCATAGAGGGCTATGGTGAAAAAGGAAATATCTTCAGTTCAAAACTGGAAAGAAGCTTTCTGAGAAACTGCTCTGTGTTCTGTTAATTAATCTCACAGAGTTACATCATTCCCTTCAAGAACCCTTTCGCTAAGGCTGTTCTTGTGGAATTGGCAAAGGGATATTTGGAAGCCCATAGAGGTCTATGGTGAAAAAGGAAATATCTTCCGTTCAAAACTGCAAAGAAGCTTTCTGAGAAACTGCTCGGTGTTCTGTTAATTCATCTCACAGAGTTACATCTTTCCCTTCAAGAAGCCTTTCGCTAAGGCTGTTCTTGTGGAATTGGCAAAGGGATATTTGGAAGCCCATGGAGGGCTATGGTGAAAAAGGAAATATCTTCCGTTCAAAACTGGAAACAAGCTTTCTGAGAAACTGCTCGGTGTCCTGTCAATTCATCTCACAGAGTTACATCTTTCCCTTCAAGAAGACTTTCGCTAAGGCTGTTTTGTCAAATTGGCAAAGGGATATTTGGAAGCCCATAGAGGGCTATGGTGAAAAAGGAAATATCTTCCGTTCAAAACTGGAAATAAGCTTTCTGAGAAACTGCTCTGTGTTCTGTTAATTCATCTCACAGTGTTACTTCTTTCCCTTTAAGAAACCTTCCGCTAAGGCTGTTCTTGTGCAATTGGCAAAGGGATATTTGGAAGCCCATAGAGGGCTATGGTGAAAAAGGAAATATCTTCCGTTCAAAACTGGAAAGAAGCTTTCTGAGAAACTGCTCTGTGTTCTGTGAATTCATCTCACAGAGTTACATCTTTCCCTTCAAGAAGCCTTTCGCTAAGGCTGTTCTTGTGGAATTGGCAAAGGGATATTTGGAAGCCCATAGAGGGCTAAGGTGAAAAAGGAAATATCTTCCGTTCAAAACTGGAAAGAAGCATTCTGAGGAACTGCTCTGTGTTCTGTTAATTCATCTCACAGAGTTACATCTTTCCCTTCAAGAAGCCTTTCGCTAAGGCTGTTCTTCTGGAATTGGCAAAGGGATATTTGGAAGCCCATAGAGGGCTATGGTGAAAAACGAAATATCTTCCGTTCAAAACTGGAAACAAGCTTTCTGAGAAACTGCTCTGTGTTCGGTTAATTCATCTCAGAGAGTTACATCTTTCCCTTCAAGAAGCCTTTCGCTAAGGCTGTTCTTGTGGAATTGGCAAAGGGATATTTGGAAGCCCATAGAGGGCTATGGTGAAAAAGGAAATATCTTCCGTTCAAAACTGGAAAGAAGCTTTCTGAGAAACTGCTCTGTGTTCTGTAAATTTATCTCACAGAGTTACATCCTTCCCTTCAAGAAGCCTTTCGTTAAGGCTGTTCTTGTGGAATTGGCAAAGGGATATTCGGAAGCCCATAGAGTTCTATGGTGAAAAAGGAAATATCTTCCGTTCAAAACTGGAAAGAAGCTTTCTGAGAAACTGCTCTGTGTTCTGTTAATTCATCTCACAGAGTTACATCTTTCCCTTCAAGAAGCCTTTCCCTAAGGCTGTTTTGTGGAATTGGCAAAGGGATATTTGGAAGCCCATAGAGGGCTATGGTGAAAAAGAAAATATCTTCCGTTCAAATCTGGAAAGAAGCTTTCTGAGAAACCGCTCTGTGTTCTGTTAATTCATCTCACAGAGTTACATCTTTCCCTTCAAGAAGCCTTTCGCTAAGGCTGTTCTTCTGTAATTGGCAAAGGGATATTTGGAAGCCCATAGAGGGCTATGGTGAAAAAGGAAATATCTTCCGTTCAAAACTGGAAAGAAGCTTTCTGAGAAACTGAGAAACTACTCTGTGTTCTGTGAATTCATCTCACAGAGTTACATCTTTCCCTTCAAGAAGCCTTTCGCTAAGGCTGTTCTTCTGGAATTGGCAAAGGGATATTTGGAAGCCCATAGAGGGCTATGCTGAAAAACGAAATATCTTCCGTTCAAAACTGGAAAGAAGCTTTCTGAGAAACTGCTCTGTGTTCTGTTAATTCATCTCAGAGAGTTACATCTTTCCCTTCAAGAAGCCTTTCGCTAAGGCTGTTCTTGTGGAATTGGCAAAGGGATATTTGGAAGCCCATAGAGGGCTATGGTGAAAAAGGAAATATCTTCCGTTCAAAACTGGAAAGAAGCTTTCTGAGAAACCGCTCTGTGTTCTGTTAATTCATTTCACAGAGTTACATCTTTCCCTTCAAGAAGCCTTTCGCTAAGGCTGTTCTTCTGTAATTGGCAAAGGGATATTTGGAAGCCCATAGAGGGCTATGGTGAAAAAGGAAATATCTTCCGTTCAAAACTGGAAAGAAGCTTTCTGAGAAACTGAGAAACTACTCTGTGTTCTGTGAATTCATCTCACAGAGTTACATCTTTCCCTTCAAGAAGCCTTTCGCTAAGGCTGTTCTTGTGGAATTGGAAAAGGGATATTTGGAAGCCCATAGAGGGCTATGGTGAAAAAGGAAATATCTTCCGTTCAAAACTGGAAAGAAGCATTATGAGAAACTGCTCTGTGTTCTGTTAATTCATCTCACAGAGTTACATCTTTCCCTTCAAGAAGCCTTTCGCTAAGGCTGTTCTTGTGGAATTGGCAAAGGGATATTTGGAAGCCCATAGAGGGCTATGGTGAAAAAGGAAATATCTTCCGTTCAAAACTGGAAAGAAGCTTTCTGAGAAACTGCTCTGTGTTCTGTAAATTCATCTCACAGAGTTACATCTTTCCCTTCAAGAAGCCTTTCGCTGAGGCTGTTCTTGTGGAATTGGCAAAGGGATATTTGGAAGCCCGTAGAGGGCTATGGTGAAAAAGGAAATATCTTCCGTTCAAAACTGGAAAGAAGCTTTCTGAGAAACTGCTCTGTGTTCTGTTAATTCATCTCACAGAGTTTCATCTTTCCCTTCAAGAAGCCTTTCGCTAAGGCTGTTCTTGTGGAATTGGCAAAGGGATATTTGGAAGCCCATAGAGGGCTATGGTGAAAAAGGAAATATCTTCCGTTCAAAACTGGAAAGAAGCTTTCTGAGAAACTGCTCTGTGTTCTGTGAATTCATCTCAGAGAGATACATCTTTCCCTTCAAGAAGCCTTTTGCTAAGACTGTTCTTGTGTAATTGGCAAAGGGATATTTGGAAGCCCATAGAGGGCTCTGGTGAAAAAGGAAATATCTTCCGTTCAAAACTGGAAAGAAGCTTTCTGAGAAACTGCTCTGTGTTCTGTGAATTCATCTCACAGAGTTACATCTTTCCCTTCAGGAAGCCTTTCGCTAAGGCTGTTCTTGTGGAATTGGAAAAGCGATATTTGGAAGCCCATAGAGGGCTATGGTGAAAAAGGAAATATCTTCCGTTCAAAACTGAAAACAAGATTTCTGAGAAACTGCTCTGTGTTCTGTTAATTCATCTCACAGAGTTACATCTTTCCCTTCAAGAAGCCTTTCGCTATGGCTGTTCTTGTGGAATTGGAAAAGGGATGTTTGGAAGCCCATAGAGGGCTATGGTGAAAAAGGAAATATCTTCCGTTCAAAACTGGAAAGAAGCTCTCTGAGAAACTGCTCTGTGTTCTGTTAATTCATCTCACAGAGTTACATCTTTCCCTTCAAGAAGCCTTTCGCTAAGGCTGTTCTTGTGGAATTGGCAAAGGGACATTTGGAAGCTCATAGAGGGCTATGGTGAAAAAGGAAATATCTTCCGTTCAAAACTGGAAAGAAGCTTTCTTAGAAACTGCTCTGTGTTCTGTGAATTCATCTCACAGAGTTACATCTTTCCCTTCAAGAAGCCTTTCGCTAAGGCTGTTCTTGTGGAATTGGCAAAGGGATATTTGGAAGCCCATGGAGGGCTATGGTGAAAAAGGAAATATCTTCGGTTCAAAACTGGAAAGAAGCTTTCTGAGAAACTGCTCTGTGTTCTGTTAATTCATCTCACAGAGCTACATCTTTCCCTTCAAGAAGACTTTCGCTAAGGCTGTTCTTGTGGAATTGGCAAAGGGATATTTGGAAGCCCATAGAGGGATACGGTGAAAAAGGAAATATCTTCCGTTCAAAACTGGAAAGAAGCTATCTGAGAAACTGCTCTGTGTTCTGTGAATTCATCTCACAGAGTTACATCTTTCCCTTCAAGAAGCCTTTCGCTAAGGCTGTTCTTGTGGAATTGGCAAAGGGATATTTGGAAGCCCATAGAGGGCTATGGTGAAAAAGGAAATATCTTCCGTTCAAAACTGGAAAGAAGCTTTCTGAGAAACTGTTCTGTGTTTTGTGAATTCATCTCACAGAGTTACATCTTTCCCTTCAAGAAGCCTTTCCCTAAGTCTGTTCTTGTGGAAATGGCAAAGGGATATTTGGAAGCCCATAGAGGGCTATGGTGAAAAAGGAAATATCTTCCGTTCAAAACTGGAAAGAAGCTTTCTGAGAAACTGCTCTGTGTTCTGTTAATTCATCTCACAGAGTTACATCTTTCCCTTGAAGGAGCCTTTCGCTAAGGCTGTTCTTCTGGAATTGGCAAAGGGATATTTGGAAGCCCATAGAGGGCTATGGTGAAAAAGGAAATATCTTCCGTTCAAAACTGGAAACAAGCTTTCTGAGAAACTGCTCTGTGTTCTTTTAATTCATCTCACAGAGTTACATCTTTCCCTTCAAGTAGCCTTTCGCTAAGGCTGTTCTTCTGGAATTGGCAAAGGGATATTTGGAAGCCCATAGAGAGCTATGGTGAAAAAGTAAATATTTTCCGTTCAAAACTGGAAACAAGATTTCTGAGAAACTGCTCTGTGTTCTGTTAATTCATCTCAGAGAGTTACATCTTTCCCTTCAAGATGCCTTTCGCTAAGGCTGTTCTTGTGGAATTGGCAAAGGGATATTTGGAAGCCCATAGAGGGCTATGGTGAAAAAGGAAATATCTTCCGTTCAAAACTGGAAAGAAGCTTTCTGAGAAACTGCTCTGTGTTCTGTAAATTTATCTCACAGAGTTACATCCTTCCCTTCAAGAAGCCTTTCGTTAAGGCTGTTCTTGTGGAATTGGCAAAGGGATATTTGGAAGCCCATAGAGGGCTATGGTGAAAAAGGAAATATCTTTCGTTCAAAACTGGAAAGAAGCTTTCTGAGAAACTGCTCTGTGTTCTGTGAATTCATCTCACAGAGTTACATCTTTCCCTTCAAGAAGCCTTTCGCTAAGGCTGTTCTTGTGGAATTGGCAAAGGGATATTTGGAAGCCCATAGAGGGCTATGGTGAAAAAGGAAATATCTTCCGTTCAAAACTGGAAAGAAGCTTTCTGAGAAACTGCTCTGTGTTCTGTTAATTCATCTCACAGAGTTACTTCTTTCCCTTCAAGAAACCTTTCGTTAAGGCTGTTCTTGTGCAATTGGCAAAGGGATATTTTGAAGCCCATAGAGGGCTATGGTGAAAAAGGAAATATCTTCCGTTCAAAACTGGAAATAAGCTTTCTGAGAAACTGCTCTGTGTTCTGTGAATTCATCTCACAGAGTTACATCTTTCCCTTCAAGAAGCCTTTCGCTAAGGCTGTTCTTGTGGAATTGGCAAAGGGATATTTGGAAGCCCATAGAGGGCTCTGGTGAAAAAGGAAATATCTTCTGTTCAAAACTTGAAAGAAGCTTTCTGAGAAACTGCTCTGTGTTCTGTTAATTCATCTCACAGAGTTACATCTTTCCCTTCAAGAAGCCTTTCGCTAAGGCTGTTTTGTGGAATTGGCAAAGGGATATTTGGAAGCCCATAGAGGGCTATGGTGAAAAAGAAAATATCTTCCGTTCAAAACTGGAAAGAAGCTTTCTGAGAAACTGCTCTGTGTTCTGTTAATTCATCTCACAGAGTTACATCTTTCCCTTCAAGAAGCCTTTCGCTAAGGCTGTTCTTGTGGAATTGGCAAAGGGATATTTGGAAGCCCATAGAGGGCTATGTTGAAAAAGGAAATATCTTCCGTTCAAAACTGGAAAGAAGCTTTCTGAGAAACTGCTCTGTGTTCTGTTAATTCATCTCACAGAGTTACATCTTTCCCTTCAACAAGTCTTTCGCTAAGGCTGTTCTTGTGGAATTGGCAAAGGGATATTTGGAACCCCTAGAGGGCTCTGGTGAAAAAGGAAATATCTTCCGTTCAAAACTGGAAAGAAGCTTTCTGAGAAACTGCTCTGTGTTCTGTTAATTCATCTCACAGAGTTACATCTTTCCCTTCAAGAAGCCTTTCGCTAAGGCTGTTCTTGTGGAATTGGAAAAGCGATATTAGGAAGCCCATAGAGGGCTATGGTGAAAAAGGAAGTATCTTCCGTTCAAAACTGAAAACAAGATTTCTGAGAAACTGCTCTGTGTTCTGTTAATTCATCTCACAGAGTTACATCTTTCCCTTCAAGAAGCCTTTCGCTAAGGCTGTTCTTGTGGAATTGGAAAGGGGATATTTGGAAGCCCATGGAGGGCTATGTTGAAAAAGGAAATATCTTCCGTTCAAAACTGTAAACAAGCTTTCTGAGAAACTGCTCTGTGTCCTGTTAATTCATCTCACAGAGTTACATCTTTCCCTTCAAGAAGACTTTCGCTAAGGCTGTTTTGTCGAATTGGCAAAGGGATATTTGGAAGCCCATAGAGGGCTATGGTGAAAAAGGAAATATCTTCCGTTCAAAACTGGAAAGAAGCTTTCTGAGAAACTGCTCTGTGTTCTGTTAATTCATCTCACAGAGTTACATCTTTCCCTTCAAGAAGCCTTTCGCTAAGGCTGTTCTTGTGGAATTGGAAAAGGGATATTTGGAAGCCCATAGAGGGCTATGGTGAAAAATGAAATATCTTCCGTTCAAAACTGGAAAGAACCTTTCTGAGAAACTGCTCTGTGTTCTGTTAATTCATCTCACAGAGTTACATCTTTCACTTCAAGAAGCCTTTCGCTAAGGCTGTTCTTGTGGAATTGGCAAAGGGATATTTGGAAGCCCATAGAGGGCTATGGTGAAAAAGGAAATATCTTCCGTTCAAAACTGGAAACAAGCTTTCTGAGAAACTGCTCTGTGTTCTGTAAATTCATCTCACAGAGTTACATCTTTCCCTTCAAGAAGCCTTTCGCTGAGGCTGTTCTTGTGGAATTGGCAAAGGGATATTTGGAAGCCCATGGAGGGCTATGGTGAAAAAGGAAATATCTTCCGTTCAAAACTGGAAAGAAGCTTTCTGAGAAACTGCTCTGTGTTTTGTGAATTCATCTCACAGAGTTACATCTTTCCCTTCAAGAAGCCTTTCCCTAAGTCTGTTCTTGTGGAAATGGCAAAGGGATATTTGGAAGCCCATAGAGGGCTATGGTGAAAAAGGAAATATCTTCCGTTCAAAACTGAAAAGAAGCTTTCTGAGAAACTGCTCTGTGTTCTGTGAATTCATCTCACAGAGTTACATCTTTCCCTTCAAGGAGCCTTTCGCTAAGGCTGTTCTTGTGGAATTGGCAAAGGGATATTTGGAAGCCCATAGAGGGCTATGGTGAAAAAGGAAATATCTTCCGTTCAAAAGTGGAAACAAGCTTTCTGAGAAACTGCTCTGTGTTCTGTGAATTCATCTCACAGAGTTACATATTTCCCTTCAAGAAGCCTTTCGCTAAGGCTGTTCTTGTGGAATTGGCAAAGGGATATTTGGAAGCCCATAGAGGGCTATGGTGAAAAAGGAAATATCTTCCCTTCAAAACTGGAAAGAAGCTTTCTGAGAAACTGCTCTGTTTTCCGTTAATTCATCTCACAGAGTTACATCTTTCCCTTCAAGAAGCCTATCGCTAAGGCTGTTCTTGTGGAATTGGAAAAGGGATATTTGGAAGCCAACAGAGGGCTATGGTGAAAAAGGAAATATCTTATGTTCAAAACTGGAAAGAAGCTTTCTGAGAAACTGCTCTGTGTTCTGTTAATACATCTCACAGAGTTACATCTTTCCCTTCAAGAAGACTTTCGATAAGGCTGTTTTGTCGAATTGGCAAAGGGATATTTGGAAGCCCATAGAGGGCTATGGTGAAAAAGGAAATAACTTCCGTTCAAAACTGGAAAGAAGCTTTCTGAGAAAGTAGTTTGTGTTCTGTGAATTCATCTCACAGAGTTACATCTTTCCCTTCAAGAAGCCTTTCGCTAAGCCTGTTCTTGTGGAATTGGCAAAGGGATATTTGGAAGCCCATAGAGGGCTATGGTGAAAAAGGAAATATCTTCCGTTCAAAACTGGAAAGAAGCTTTCTGAGAAACTGCTCTGTGTTCTGTGAATTCATCTCACAGAGTTACATCTTTCCCTTCAAGAAGCCTTCCGCTAAGGCTGTTCTTGTGGAATTGGCAAAGGGATATTTGGAAGCCCATAGAGGGCTATGGTGAAAAAGGAAATATCTTCCGTTCATTACTGGAAAGAAGCTTTAAGAGAAACTGCTCTGTGTTCTGTTAATTCATCTCACAGAGTTACATCTTTCCCTTGAAGAAGCCTTTTAGCTAAGGCGGTTCTTGTGGAATTTGCAAAGGGATATTTGGAATCCCATAGAGGGCTATGGTGAAAAAGGAAATATCTTCCGTTCAATACTGGAAAGAAGCTTTAAGAGAAACTGCTCTGTGTTCTGTTAGTTCATCTCTCAGAGTTACATCTTTCCCTTCAAGAAGCCTTTCGCTAAGGCTGTTCTTGTGGAATTGGCAAAGGGATATTTGGAAGCCCATTGTGGGCTATGGTGAAAAAGGAAATATCTTCCGTTCAAAACTGGAAAGAAGCTTTCTGAGAATCTGCTCTGTGTTCTGTTAATTCATCTCACAGTGTTACATCTTTCCCTTCAAGAAGCCTTTCACTAAGGCTGTTCTTGTGGAATTGGCAAAGTTATATTTTGAAGCCCATAGAGGGCTATGGTGAAAAAGGAAATATCTTCCGTTCAAAACTGGAAACAAGCTTTCTGAGAAACTGCTCTGTGTTCTGTTAATTCATCTCCCAGAGTTACATCTTTCCCGTCAAGAAGCCTTTCGCTAAGGCTGTTCTTGTGGAATTGGCAAAGGGATATTTGGAAGCCCATAGAGGGCTCTGGTGTAAAAGGAAATATCTTCCGTTCAAAACTGGAAAGAAGCTTTCTGAGAAACTGCTCTGTGTTCTGTTAATTCATCTCACAGAGTTACATCTTTCCCTTCAAGAAGCCTTTCGCTAAGGCTGTTCTTGTGGAATTGGCAAAGGGATATTTGGAAGCCCATAGTGGGCTCTGGTGAAAAAGGAAATATCTTCTGTTCAAAAGTGGAAAGAAGCTTTCTGAGAAACTGCTCTGTGTTCTGTTAATTCATCTCACAGAGTTACATCTTTCCCTTCAAGAAGCCTTTCGCTAAGGCTTTTCTTGTGGAATTGGCAAAGGGATATTTGGAAGCCCATAGGGGGCTGAGGTGAAAAAGGAAATATCTTCCGTTCAAAACTGGAAAGAAGCTTTCTGAGAAACTGCTCTGTGTTCTGTTAATTCATCTCACAGAGTTACATCTTTCCCTTCAAGAAGCCTTTCGCTAAGGCTGTTCTTGTGGAATTGGAAAAGGGATATTTGGAAGCCCATAGAGGGCTATGGTGAAAAAGGAAATATCTTCCGTTCAAAACTGGAAACAAGTTTTCTGAGAAACTGCTCTGTGTTCTGTTAAATCATCTCAGAGTTACATGTTTCCCTTCAAGAAGCCTTTCGCTAAGGCTGTTCTTGTGGAATTGGCGAAGGGATATTTGGAAACCCATAGAGGGCTATGGTGAAAAAGGAAATATCTTCCGTTCAAAACTGGAAAGAAGCTTTCTGAGAAACTGCTCTGTGTTGTGTTAATTCATCTCACAGAGTTACATCTTTCCCTTCAAGAAGACTTTCGATAAGGCTGTTTTGTCGAATTGGCAAAGGGATATTTGGAAGCCCATAGAGGGCTATGGTGAAAAAGGAAATAACTTCCGTTCAAAACTGGAAAGAAGCTTTCTGAGAAACTAGTTTGTGTTCTGTGAATTCATCTCACAGAGTTACATCTTTCCCTTCAAGAAGCCTTTCGCTAAGCCTGTTCTTGTGGAATTGGCAAAGGGATATTTGGAAGCCCATAGAGGGCTATGGTGAAAAAGGAAATATCTTCCGTTCAAAACTGGAAAGAAGCTTTCTGAGAAACTGCTCTGTGTTCTGTGAATTCATCTCACAGAGTTACATCTTTCCCTTCAAGAAGCCTTTCGCTAAGGCTGTTCTTGTGGAATTGGCAAAGGGATATTTGGAAGCCCATAGAGGGCTATGGTGAAAAAGGAAATATCTTCCGTTCAATACTGGAAAGAAGCTTTAAGAGAAACTGCTCTGTGTTCTGTTAATTCATCTCACAGAGTTACATCTTTCCCTTGAAGAAGCCTTTCGCTAAGGCGGTTCTTGTGGAATTTGCAAAGGGATATTTGGAATCCCATAGAGGGCTACGGTGAAAAAGGAAATATCTTCCGTTCAATACTGGAAAGAAGCTTTCTGAGAAACTGCTCTGTGTTCTGTTAATTCATCTCACAGAGTTACATCTTTCCCTTCAAGAAGTCTTTCGCTAAGGCTGTTCTTGTGGAATTGGCAAAGGGATATTTGGAAGCCCATAGAGGGCTCTGGTGAAAAAGGAAATATCTTTCATTCAAAACTCGAAAAAAGCTTTCTGAGAAACTGCTTTGTGTTCTGTGAATTCATCTCACTGAGTTACATCTTTCCCTTCAAGAAGCCTTTCGCTAAGGCTGTTCTTGTGGAATTGGCAAAGGGATATTTGGAAGCCCATAGAGGGCTATGGTGAAAAAGGAAATATCTTCCGTTCAAAACTGGAAAGAAGCTTTCTGAGAAACTGCTCTGTGTTCTGTTAATTCATCTCACATAGTTACATCTTTCCCTTCAAGAAGCCTTTCGCTAAGGCTGTTCTTGTGGAATTGGCAAAGGGATATTTGGAAGAACATAGAGGGCTATGGTGAAAAAGGAAATATCTTCCGTTCAAAACTGGAAAGAAGCTTTCTTAGAAACTGCTCTGGATTCTGTGAATTCATCTCACAGAGTTACATCTTTCCCTTCAAGAAGCCTTTCGCTAAGGCTGTTCTTGTGGAAATGGCAAAGGGATATTTGGAAGCCCATAGAAGGCTATGGTGAAAAAGGAAATATCTTCCGTTCAAAACTGGAAAGAAGCTTTCTGAGAAACTGCTCTGTGTTCTGTTAATTCATCTCACAGAGTTACATCTTTCCCTTCAAGAAGCTTTTCGCTAAGGCTGTTCTTGTGGTATTGGCAAAGGGATATTTGGAAGCCCGTAGAGGGCTATGGTGAAAAAGGAAATATCTTCCGTTCAAAACTGGAAAGAAGCTTTCTGAGAAACTGCTCTGTGTTCTGTTAATTCATCTCACAGAGTTACATCTTTCACTTCAACAAGTCTTTCGCTAAGGCTGTTCTTCTGGAATTGGCAAAGGGATATTTGGAAGCCCATAGAGGGCTCTGGTGAAAAAGGAAATATCTTTCGTTCAAAACTCGAAAGAAGCTTTCTGAGAAACTGCTCTGTGTTCTGTTAAATCATCTCACAGAGTTACATCTTTCCCTTCAAGAAGCCTTTCGCTAAGGCTGTTCTTGTGGAATTGGCGAAGGGATATTTGGAAACCCATAGAGGGCTATGGTGAAAAAGGAAATATCTTCCGTTCAAAACTGGAAAGAAGCTTTCTGAGAAACTGCTCTGTGTTCTGTTAATTCATCTCACAGAGTTACATCTTTCCCTTCAAGAAGACTTTCTCTAAGGCTGTTTTGTCGAATTGGCAAAGGGATATTTGGAAGCCCATAGAGGGCTATGGTGAAAAAGGAAATATCTTCCGTTCAAAACTGGAAAGAAGCTTTCTGAGAATCTGCTCTGTGTTCTGTTAATTCATCTCACAGTGTTACATCTTTCCCTTCAAGAAGCCTTTCACTAAGGCTGTTCTTGTGGAATTGGCAAAGTTATATTTTGAAGCCCATAGAGGGCTATGGTAAAAAAGGAAATATCTTCCGTTCAAAACTGGAAAGAAGCTTTCTGAGAAACTGTTCTGTGTTCTGTTAATTCATCTCCCAGAGTTACATCTTTCCCGTCAAGAAGCCTTTCGCTAAGGCTGTTCTTGTGGAATTGGCAAAGGCATATTTGGAAGCCCATAGAGGGCTCTGGTGTAAAAGGAAATATCTTCCGTTCAAAACTGGAAAGAAGCTTTCTGAGAAACTGCTCTGTGTTCTGTTAATTCATCTCACAGAGTTACATCTTTCCCTTCAAGAAGCCTTTCGCTAAGGCTGTTCTTGTGGAATTGGCAAAGGGATATTTGGAAGCCCATAGAGGGCTATGGTGAAAAAGGAAATATCTTCCGTTCAAAACTGCAAAGAAGCTTTCTGAGAAACTGCTCTGTGTTCTGTTAATTCATCTCACAGAGTTACATCTTTCCCTTCAAGAAGCCTTTCGCTAAGGCTGTTCTTGTGGAATTGGCAAAGGGATATTTGGAAGCCCATAGAGGGCTTTCGTGGAAAAGGAAATATCTTCCGTTCAAAACTGGAAACAAACTTTCTGAGAAACTGCTCTGTCTTCTGTTAATTCATCTCACAGAGTTACATCTTTCCCTTCAAGAAGCCTTTCGCTAAGGCTGTTCTTGTGGAATTGGAAAAGGGATATTTGGAAACCCGTAGAGGGCTATGGTGAAAAAGGAAATATCTTCCGTTCAAAACTGGAAAGAAGCTTTCTGAGAAACTGCTCTGTGTTCTGTGAATTCATCTCACAGAGTTACATCTTTCCCTTCAAGAAGCCTTTCGCTAAGGCTGTTCTTGTCGAATTGGCAAAGGGATATTTGGAAGCCCATAGAGGGCTATGGTGAAAAAGGAAATATCTTCCGTTCAAAACTGGAAACAAGCTTTCTGAGAAACTGCTCTGTGTTCTGTTAATTCATCTCACAGAGATACATCTTTCCCTTCAAGAAGCCTTTCCCTAAGGCTGTTCTTGTGGAATTGGCAAAGGGATATTTGGAAGCCCATAGAGGGCTATGGTGAAAAAGGAAATATCTTCCGTTCAAAACTGGAAAGAAGCTTTCTGAGAAACTGCTCTGTGTTCTGTTAATTCATCTCACAGAGTTACATCTTTCCCTTCAAGAAACCTTTCGCTAAGGCTTTTCTTGTGGAATTGGCAAAGGGATATTTGGAAGCCCATAGAGGGCTATGGTGAAAAAGGAAATATCTTCCGTTCAAAACTGGAAAGAAGCTTTCTGAGAAACTGCTCTGTGTTCTGTGAATTCATCTCACAGAGTTACATCTGTCCCTTCAAGAAGCCTTTCGCTAAGGCTGCTCTTGTGGAATTGGCAAAGGGATATTTGGAAGCCCATAGAGGGCTATGGTGAAAAAGGAAATATCTTCCGTTCAAAACTGGAAAGGAGCTTTCTGAGAAACTGCTCTGTGTTCTGTTAATTCATCTCACAGAGTTACATCTTTCCCTTCAAGAAGCCTTTCCCTAAGGCTGTTCTTGTGGAATTGGCAAAGGGATATTTGGAAGCCCATAGAGGGGTATGGTGAAAAAGGAAATATCTTCCGTTCAAAACTGGAAAGAAGCTTTCTGAGAAACTGCTCTGTGTTCTGTTAATTCATCTCACAGAGTTACATCTTTCCCTTCAAGAAACCTTTCGTTAAGGCTGTTCTTGTGGAATTGGCAAAGGGATATTTGGAAGCCCATAGAGGGCTCTGGTGAAAAAGGAAATATCTTCCGTTCAAAACTGGAAAGAAGCTTTCTGAGAAACTGCTCTGTGTTCTGTGAATTCATCTCACAGAGTTACATCTTTCCCTTCAAGAAGCCTTTCGCTAAGGCTGTTCTTGTGGAATTGGCAAAGGGATATTTGGAAGCCCATAGAGGGCTATGGTGAAAAAGGAAATATCTTCCGTTCAAAACTGGAAAGAAGCTTTCTGAGAAACTGCTCTGTGTTCTGTTAATTCATCTCACAGAGTTACATCTTTCCCTTCAAGAAGCCTTTCCCTAAGGCTGTTCTTGTGGAATTGGCAAAGGGATATTTGGAAGCCCATAGAGGGCTATGGTGAAAAAGGAAATATCTTCCGTTCAAAACTGGAAAGAAGCTTTCTGAGAAACTGCTCTGTGTTCTGTTAATTCATGTCACAGAGTTACATCTTTCCCTTCAAGAAGACTTTCGCTAAGGCTGTTCTTGTGGAATTGGAAAAGGGATATTTGGAAGCCCATAGAGGGGTATGGTGAAAAAGGAAATATCTTCCGTTCAAAACTGGAAGGAAGCTTTCTGAGAAACTGCTCTGTGTTCTGTTAATTCATCTCACAGAGTTACATCTTTCCCTTCAAGAAGTCTTTCGCTAAGGCTGTTTTTGTGGAATTGGCAAAGGGATATTTGGAAGCCCATAGACGTCTCTGGTGAAAAAGGAAATATCTTCCGTTCAAAACTGGAAAGAAGCTTTCTGAGAAACTGCTCTGTGTTCTGTTAATTCATCTCACAGAGTTACATCTTTCCCTTCAAGAAGCCTTTCGCTAAGGCTGTTTTGTGGAATTGGAAAAGGGATATTTGGAAGCCCATAGAGGGCTATGGTGAAAAAGAAAATATCTTCCGTTCAAAACTGGAAAGAAGCTTTCTGAGAAATTGCTCTGTGTTCTGTTAATTCATCTCACAGAGTTACATCTTTCCCTTCAAGAAGCCTTTCGCTAAGGCTGTTCTTGTGGAATTGGCAAAGGGATATTTGGAAGCCCATAGAGGGCTATGGTGAAAAAGGAAATAAATATCTTCCGTTCAAAACTGGAAAGAAGCTTTCTGAGAAACTGCTTTGTGTTCTGTGAATTCATCTCAGAGAGTTACATCTTTCCCTTCAAGAAGCCTTTCGCTAAGGCTGTTCTTGTGGAATTGGCAAAGGGATATTTGGAACCCCTAGAGTGCTATGGTGAAAAAGGAAATATCTTCCGTTCAATACTGGAAAGAAGCTTTAAGAGAAACTGCTCTGTGTTCTGTTAATTCATCTCACAGAGTTACATCTTTCCCTTCAAGAAGCCTTTCGCTAAGGCTGTTCTTGTGGAATTGGCAAAGTTATATTGTGAAGCCCATAGAGGGCTATGTTGAAAAAGGAAATACCTTCCGTTCAAAACTGGAAAGAAGCTTTCTGAGAAACTGCTCTGTGTTCTGTTAATTCATCTCACAGAGTTACATCTTTCCCTTCAAGAAGACTTTCGCTAAGGCGGTTTTGTCGAATTGCCAAAGGGATATTTGGAAGCCCATAGAGGGCTATGGTGAAAAAGGAAATATCTTCCGTTCAAAACTGGAAAGAAGCTTTCTGAGAAACTGCTTTGTGTTCTGTGAATTCATCTCACTGAGTTACATCTTTCCCTTCAAGAAGCCTTTCGCTAAGGCTGTTCTTGTGGAATTGGCAAAGGGATATTTGGAAGCCCATAGAGGGCTATGGTGAAAAAGGAAATATCTTCCGTTCAAAACTGGAAAGAAGCTCTCTGAGAAACTGTTCTGTGTTCTGTTAATTCATCTCACAGAGTTACATCTTTCCCTTCAAGAAGCCTTTCGCTAAGGCTGTTTTGTGGAATTGGCAAAGGGATATTTGGAAGCCCATAGAGGGCTATGGTGAAAAAGAAAATATCTTCCGTTCAAAACTGGAAAGAAGCTTTCTGAGAAACTGCTCTGTGTTCTGTTAATTCATCTCACAGAGTTACATCTTTCCTTCAAGAAGCTTTTCGCTAAGGCTGTTCTTGTGGAATTGGCAAAGGGATATTTGGAAGCCCATAGAGGGCTATGGTGAAAAAGGAAATATCTTCCGTTGAAAACTGGAAAGAAGCTTTCTGAGAAACTGCTCTGTGTTCTGTTAATACATCTCACAGAGTTACATCTTTCCCTTCAAGAAGCCTTTCGCTAAGGCTGTTCTTGTGGAATTGGAAAAGGGATATTTGGAAGCCCATAGAGGGCTATGGTGAAAAAGGAAATAAATATCTTCCGTTCAAAACTGGAAAGAAGCTTTCTGAGAAACTGCTCTGTGTTCTGTAAATTCATCTCACAGAGTTACATCTTTCCCTTCAAGAAGCCTTTCGCTAAGGCTTTTCTTGTGGAATTGGCAAAAGGATATTTGGAAGCCCATAGAGGGCTGTGGTGAAAAAGGAAATATCTTCCGTTCAAAACTGGAAAGAAGCTTTCTGAGAAACTGCTCTGTGTTCTGTTAATTCATCTCACAGAGTTACTTTTTTCCCTTCAAGAAACCTTTCGCTAAGGCTGTTCTTGTGTAAATCAAAAGGGATATTTGGAAGCCCATAGAGGACTACGGTGAAAAACGAAATATCTTCCGTTCAAAACTGCAAAGAAGCTTTCTGAGAAACTGCTCTGTGTTCTGTTAAATCATCTCACAGAGTTACATCTTTCCCTTCAAGAAGCCTTTCGCTAAGGCTGTTCTTGTGGAATTGGCGAAGGGATATTTGGAAACCCATAGAGGGCTATGGTGAAAAAGGAAATATCTGCCGTTCAAAACTGGAAAGAAGCTTTCTGAGAAACTGCTCTGTGTTCTGTTATTTCATCTCACAGAGTTACATCTTTCCCTTCAAGAAGACTTTCGCTAAGGCTGTTTTGTCGAAATGGCAAAGGGATATTTGGAAGCCCATAGAGGGCTATGGTGAAAAAGGAAATATCTTCCGTTCAAAACTGGAAAGAAGCTTTCTGAGAAACTGCTTTGTGTTCTGTGAATTCATCTCACAGAGTTACATCTTTCCCTTCAAGAAGCCTTTCGCTAAGGCTGTTCTTGTGGAATTGGCAAAGGGATATTTGGAACCCCTAGAGTGCTATGGTGAAAAAGGAAATATCTTCCGTTCAATACTGGAAAGAAGCTTTAAGAGAAACTGCTCTGTGTTCTGTTAATTCATCTCACAGAGTTACATCTTTCCCTTCAAGAAGCCTTTCGCTAAGGCTGTTCTTGTGGAATTGGCAAAGTTATATTGTGAAGCCCATAGAGGGCTATGTTGAAAAAGGAAATATCTTCCGTTCAAAACTGGAAAGAAGCTTTCTGAGAAACTGCTCTGTGTTCTGTTAATTCATCTCACAGAGTTACATCTTTCCCTTCAAGAAGCCTTTCGCTAAGGCTGTTTTGTGGAATTGGCAAAGGGATATTTGGAAGCCCATAGAGGGCTATGGTGAAAAAGAAAATATCTTCCGTTCAAAACTGGAAAGAAGCTTTCTGAGAAACTGCTCTGTGTTCTGTTAATTCATCTCACAGAGTTACATCTTTCCCTTCAAGAAGCTTTTCGCTAAGGCTGTTCTTGTGGAATTGGCAAAGGGATATTTGGAAGCCCATAGAGGGCTATGGTGAAAAAGGAAATATCTTCCGTTCAAAACTGGAAAGAAGCTTTCTGAGAAACTGCTCTGTGTTCTGTTAATTCATCTCACAGAGTTACATCTTTCACTTCAACAAGTCTTTCGCTAAGGCTGTTCTTGTGGAATTGGCAAAGGGATATTTGGAAGCCCATAGAGGGCTCTGGTGAAAAAGGAAATACCTTTCATACAAAACTCGAAAAAAGCTTTCTGAGAAACTGCTCTGTGTTCTGTTAATTCATCTCACAGAGTTACATCTTTCCCTTCAAGAAGCCTTTCGCTAAGGCTGTTCTTGTGGAATTGGAAAAGCGATATTTGGAAGCCCATAGAGGTCTATGGTGAAAAAGGAAGTATCTTCCGTTCAAAACTGAAAACAAGATTTCTGAGAAACTGCTCTGTGTTCTGTTAATTCATCTCACAGAGTTACATCTTTCCCTTCAAGAAGCCTTTCGCTAAGGCTGTTCTTGTGGAATTGGCAAAGGGATATTTGGAAGCCCATAGAGGGCTATGGTGAAAAAGGAAATATCTTCCGTTCAAAACTGGAAAGAAGCTTTCTGAGAAACTGCTCTGTGTTCTGTTAATTCATCTCACATAGTTACATCTTTCCCTTCAAGAAGCCTTTCGCTAAGGCTGTTCTTGTGGAATTGGCAAAGGGATATTTGGAAGAACATAGAGGGCTATGGTGAAAAAGGAAATATCTTCCGTTCAAAACTGGAAAGAAGCTTTCTTAGAAACTGCTCTGGATTCTGTGAATTCATCTCACAGAGTTACATCTTTCCCTTCAAGAAGCCTTTCGCTAAGGCTGTTCTTGTGGAAATGGCAAAGGGATATTTGGAAGCCCATAGAAGGCTATGGTGAAAAAGGAAATATCTTCCGTTCAAAACTGGAAAGAAGCTTTCTGAGAAACTGCTCTGTGTTCTGTTAATTCATCTCACAGTGTTACATCTTTCCCTTCAAGAAGCTTTTCGCTAAGGCTGTTCTTGTGGTATTGGCAAAGGGATATTTGGAAGCCCATAGAGGGCTATGGTGAAAAAGGAAATATCTTCCGTTCAAAACTGGAAAGAAGCTTTCTGAGAAACTGCTCTGTGTTCTGTTAATTCATCTCACAGAGTTACATCTTTCACTTCAACAAGTCTTTCGCTAAGGCTGTTCTTGTGGAATTGGCAAAGGGATATTTGGAAGCCCATAGAGGGCTCTGGTGAAAAAGGAAATATCTTTCGTTCAAAACTCGAAAGAAGCTTTCTGAGAAACTGCTCTGTGTTCTGTTAAATCATCTGACAGAGTTACATCTTTCCCTTCAAGAAGCCTTTCGCTAAGGCTGTTCTTGTGGAATTGGCGAAGGGATATTTGGAAACCCATAGAGGGCTATGGTGAAAAAGGAAATATCTTCCGTTCAAAACTGGAAAGAAGCTTTCTGAGAAACTGCTCTGTGTTCTGTTAATTCATCTCACAGAGTTACATCTTTCCCTTCAAGAAGACTTTCTCTAAGGCTGTTTTGTCGAATTGGCAAAGGGATATTTGGAAGCCCATAGAGGGCTATGGTGAAAAAGGAAATATCTTACGTTCAAAACTGGAAAGAAGCTTTCTGAGAAACTGCTCTGTATTCTGTGAATTCATCTCACAGAGTTACATCTTTCCCTTCAAGAAGCCTTTCGCTAAGGCTGTTCTTGTGGAATTGGCAAAGGGATATTTGGAAGCCCATAGAGGGCTATGGTGAAAAAGGAAATATCTTCCGTTCAAAACTGGAAACAAGCTTTCTGAGAAACTGCTCTGTGTTCTGTTAATACATCTCACAGAGTTACATCTTTCCCTTCAAGAAGCCTTTCGCTAAGGCTGTTCTTGTGGAATTGGAAAAGGGATATTTGGAAGCCCATAGAGTGCTATGGTGAAAAAGGAAATATCTTCCTTTCAAAACTGGAAAGAAGCTTTCTGAGAAACTGCTCTGTGTTCTGTGAATTCATCTCACAGAGTTACATCTTTCCCTTCAAAAAGCCTTTCGCTAAGGCTGTTCTTGTGTAAATCAAAAGGGGTATTTGGAAGCCCATAGAGGACTATGGTGAAAAACGAAATATCTTCCGTTCAAAACTGCAAAGAAGCTTTCTGAGAAACTGCTCTGTTCTGTTAAATCATCTCACAGAGTTATATCTTTCCCTTCAAGAAGCCTTTCGCTAAGGCTGTTCTTGTGGAATTGGCGAAGGGATATTTGGAAACCCATAGAGGGCTATGGTGAAAAAGGAAATATCTTCCGTTCAAAACTGGAAAGAAGCTTTCTGAGAAACTGCTCTGTGTTCTGTTATTTCATCTCACAGAGTTACATCTTTCCCTTCAAGAAGACTTTCGCTAAGGCTGTTTTGTCGAATTGGCAAAGGGATATTTGGAAGCCCATAGAGGGCTATGGTGAAAAAGGAAATATCTTCCGTTCAAAATTGGAAAGAAGCTTTCTGAGAAACTGCTTTGTGTTCTGTGAATTCATCTCACAGAGTTACATCTTTCCCTTCAAGAAGCCTTTCGCTAAGGCTGTTCTTGTGGAATTGGCAAAGGGATATTTGGAACCCCTAGAGTGCTATGGTGAAAAAGGAAATATCTTCCGTTCAAAACTGGAAAGAAGCTCTCTGGGAAACTGCTCTGTGTTCTGTGAATTCATCTCACAGAGTTACATATTTCCCTTCAAGAAGCCTTTCGCTAAGGCTCTTCTTGTGGAATTGGGAAAGGGATATTTGGAAGCCCATAGAGGGCTATGGTGAAAAAGGAAATATCTTCCGTTCAAAATTGGAAAGAAGTTTTCTGAGAAACTGCTCTGTGTTCTGTGAATTCATCTCACAGAGTTACATCTTTCCCTTCAAGAAGCCTTTCGCTAAGGCTGTTCTTGTGGAATTGGCTAAGGGATATTTGGAAGCCCATAGACGGCTATGGTGAAAAGGAAATATCTTCCGTTCAATACTGGAAAGAATCTTTAAGAGAAACTGCTCTGTGTTCTGTTAATTCATCTCACAGAGTTACATCTTTCCCTTCAAGAAGCTTTTCGCTAAGGCTGTTCTTGTGGAATTGGCAAAGTTATATTGTGAAGCCCATAGAGGGCTATGTTGAAAAAGGAAATATCTTCCGTTCAAAACTGGAAAGAAGCTTTCTGAGAAACTGCTCTGTGTTCTGTGAATTCATCTCTCAGAGTTACATCTTTCCCTTCAAGGAGCCTTTCGCTAAGGCTGTTCTTGTGGAATTTTCAAAGGGATATTTGGAAGCCCATAGAGGGCTATGGTGAAAAAGGAAATATCTTCCGTTCAAAACTGGAAAGAAGCTTTCTGAGAAACTGCTCTGTGTTCTGTTAATTCATCTCACAGAGTTACATCTTTCCCTTCAAAAAGCCTTTCGCTAAGGCTGTTCTTGTGTAAATCAAAAGGGGTATTTGGAAGCCCATAGAGGACTATGGTGAAAAACGAAATATCTTCCGTTCAAAACTGCAAAGAAGCTTTCTGAGAAACTGCTCTGTGTTCTGTTAAATCATCTCACAGAGTTATATCTTTCCCTTCAAGAAGCCTTTCGCTAAGGCTGTTCTTGTGGAATTGGCGAAGGGATATTTGGAAACCCATAGAGGGCTATGGTGAAAAAGGAAATATATTCCGTTCAAAACTGGAAAGAAGCTTTCTGAGAAACTGCTCTGTGTTCTGTTATTTCATCTCACAGAGTTACATCTTTCCCTTCAAGAAGCCTTTCGCTAAGGCTGTTCTTGTGGAATTGGCAAAGGGATATTTGGAAGCCCATAGAGGGCTATGGTGAAAAAGGAAATATCTTCCGTTCAAAATTGGAAAGAAGCTTTCTGAGAAACTGCTTTGTGTTCTGTGAATTCATCTCACAGAGTTACATCTTTCCCTTCAAGAAGCCTTTCGCTAAGGCTGTTCTTGTGGAATTGGCAAAGGGATATTTGGAACCCCTAGAGTGCTATGGTGAAAAAGGAAATATCTTCCGTTCAAAACTGGAAAGAAGCTCTCTGAGAAACTGCTCTGTGTTCTGTGAATTCATCTCACAGAGTTACATATTTCCCTTCAAGAAGACTTTCGCTAAGGCTCTTCTTGTGGAATTGGGAAAGGGATATTTGGAAGCCCATAGAGGGCTATGGTGAAAAAGGAAATATCTTCCGTTCAAAACTGGAAAGAAGTTTTCTGAGAAACTGCTCTGTGTTCTGTGAATTCATCTCACAGAGTTACATCTTTCCCTTCAAGAAGCCTTTCGCTAAGGCTGTTCTTGTGGAATTGGCTAAGGGATATTTGGAAGCCCATAGAGGGCTATGGTGAAAAGGAAATATCTTCCGTTCAATACTGGAAAGAAGCTTTAAGAGAAACTGCTCTGTGTTCTGTTAATTCATCTCACAGAGTTACATCTTTCCCTTCAAGAAGCCTTTCGCTAAGGCTGTTCTTGTGGAATTGGCAAAGTTATATTGTGAAGCCCATAGAGGGCTATGTTGAAAAACGAAATATCTTCCGTTCAAAACTGGAAAGAAGCTTTCTGAGAAACTGCTCTGTGTTCTGTTAATTCATCTCACAGAGTTACATCTTTCCCTTCAAGAAGACTTTCGCTAAGGCGGTTTTGTCGAATTGGCAAAGGGATATTTGGAAGCCCATAGAGGGCTATGGTGAAAAAGGAAATATCTTCCGTTCAAAACTGGAAAGAAGCTTTCTGAGAAACTGCTTTGTGTTCTGTGAATTCATCTCACTGAGTTACATCTTTCCCTTCAAGAAGCCTTTCGCTAAGGCTGTTCTTGTGGAATTGGCAAAGGGATATTTGGAAGCCCATAGAGGGCTATGGTGAAAAAGGAAATATCTTCCGTTCAAAACTGGAAAGAAGCTTTCTGAGAAACTGCTCTGTGTTCTGTTAATTCATCTCACAGAGTTACATCTTTCCCTTCAAGAAGCCTTTCGCTAAGGCTGTTTTGTGGAATTGGCAAAGGGATATTTGGAAGCCCATAGAGGGCTATGGTGAAAAAGAAAATATCTTCCGTTCAAAACTGGAAAGAAGCTTTCTGAGAAACTGCTCTGTGTTCTGTTAATTCATCTCACAGAGTTACATCTTTCCCTTCAAGAAGCTTTTCGCTAAGGCTGTTCTTGTGGAATTGGCAAAGGGATATTTGGAAGCCCATAGAGGGCTATGGTGAAAAAGGAAATATCTTCCGTTCAAAACTGGAAAGAAGCTTTCTGAGAAACTGCTCTGTGTTCTGTTAATTCATCTCACAGAGTTACATCTTTCACTTCAACAAGTCTTTCGCTAAGGCTGTTCTTGTGGAATTGGCAAAGGGATATTTGGAAGCCCATAGAGGGCTCTGGTGAAAAAGGAAATATCTTTCATACAAAACTCGAAAAAAGCTTTCTGAGAAACTGCTCTGTGTTCTGTTAATTCATCTCACAGAGTTACATCTTTCCCTTCAAGAAGCCTTTCGCTAAGGCTGTTCTTGTGGAATTGGAAAAGCGATATTTGGAAGCCCATAGACGTCTATGGTGAAAAAGGAAGTATCTTCCGTTCAAAACTGAAAACAAGATTTCTGAGAAACTGCTCTGTGTTCTGTTAATTCATCTCACAGAGTTACATCTTTCCCTTCAAGAAGCCTTTCGCTAAGGCTGTTCTTGTGGAATTGGCAAAGGGATATTTGGAAGCCCATAGAGGGCTCTGGTGAAAAAGGAAATATCTTTCATTCAAAACTCGAAAAAAGCTTTCTGAGAAACTGCTCTGTGTTCTGTGAATTCATCTCACTGAGTTACATCTTTCCCTTCAACAAGCCTTTCGCTAAGGCTGTTCTTTTGGAATTGGCAAAGGGATATTTGGAAGCCCATAGAGGGCTATGGTGAAAAAGGAAATATCTTCCGTTCAAAACTGGAAAGAAGCTTTCTGAGAAACTGCTCTGTGTTCTGTTAATTCATCTCACATAGTTACATCTTTCCCTTCAAGAAGCCTTTCGCTAAGGCTGTTTTTGTGGAATTGGCAAAGGGATATTTGTAAGCCCATAGAGGGCTATGGTGAAAAAGGAAATATCTTCCGTTCAAAACTGGAAAGAAGCTTTCTTAGAAACTGCTCTGGATTCTGTGAATTCATCTCACAGAGTTACATCTTTCCCTTCAAGAAGCCTTTCGCTAAGGCTGTTCTTGTGGAAATGGCAAAGGGATATTTGGAAGCCCATAGAAGGCTATGGTGAAAAAGGAAATATCTTCCGTTCAAAACTGGAAAGAAGCTTTCTGAGAAACTGCTCTGTGTTCTGTTAATTCATCTCACAGAGTTACATCTTTCCCTTCAAGAAGCTTTTCGCTAAGGCTGCTCTTGTGGAATTGGCAAAGGGATATTTGGAAGCCCATAGAGGGCTATGGTGAAAAAGGAAATATCTTCCGTTCAAAACTGGAAAGAAGCTTTCTGAGAAACTGCTCTGTGTTCTGTTAATTCATCTCACAGAGTTACATCTTTCACTTCAACAATTCTTTCGCTAAGGCTGTTCTTGTGGAATTGGCAAAGGGATATTTGGAAGCCCATAGAGGGCTCTGGTGAAAAAGGAAATATCTTTCGTTCAAAACTCGAAAGAAGCTTTCTGAGAAACTGCTCTGTGTTCTGTTAAATCATCTCACAGAGTTACATCTTTCCCTTCAAGAAGCCTTTGGCTAAGGCTGTTCTTGTGGAATTGGCGAAGGGATATTTGGAAACCCATAGAGGGCTATGGTGAAAAAGGAAATATCTTCCGTTCAAAACTGGAAAGAAGCTTTCTGAGAAACTGCTCTGTGTTCTGTGAATTCATCTCACAGAGTTACATCTTTCCCTTAAAGAAGCCTTTCGCTAAGGCTGTTCTTGTGGAATTGGCAAAGGGATATTTGGAAGCCCATAGAGGGCTATGGTGAAAAAGGAAATATCTTCCGTTCAAAACTGGAAAGAAGCTTTCTGAGAAACTGCTCTGTGTTCTGTGAATTCATCTCTCAGAGTTACATCTTTCCCTTCAAGGAGCCTTTCGCTAAGGCTGTTCTTGTGGAATTTTCAAAGGGATATTTGGAAGCCCATAGAGGGCTATGGTGAAAAAGGAAATATCTTCCGTTCAAAACTGGAAAGAAGCTTTCTGAGAAACTGCTCTGTGTTCTGTTAATTCATCTCACAGAGTTACATCTTTCCCTTCAAAAAGCCTTTCGCTAAGGCTGTTCTTGTGTAAATCAAAAGGGGTATTTGGAAGCCCATAGAGGACTATGGTGAAAAACGAAATATCTTCCGTTCAAAACTGCAAAGAAGCTTTCTGAGAAACTGCTCTGTGTTCTGTTAAATCATCTCACAGAGTTATATCTTTCCCTTCAAGAAGCCTTTCGCTAAGGCTGTTCTTGTGGAATTGGCGAAGGGATATTTGGAAACCCATAGAGGGCTATGGTGAAAAAGGAAATATATTCCGTTCAAAACTGGAAAGAAGCTTTCTGAGAAACTGCTCTGTGTTCTGTTATTTCATCTCACAGAGTTACATCTTTCCCTTCAAGAAGACTTTCGCTAAGGCTGTTTTGTCGAATTGGCAAAGGGATATTTGGAAGCCCATAGAGGGCTATGGTGAAAAAGGAAATATCTTCCGTTCAAAATTGGAAAGAAGCTTTCTGAGAAACTGCTTTGTGTTCTGTGAATTCATCTCACAGAGTTACATCTTTCCCTTCAAGAAGCCTTTCGCTAAGGCTGTTCTTGTGGAATTGGCAAAGGGATATTTGGAACCCCTAGAGTGCTATGGTGAAAAAGGAAATATCTTCCGTTCAAAACTGGAAAGAAGCTCTCTGAGAAACTGCTCTGTGTTCTGTGAATTCATCTCACAGAGTTACATATTTCCCTTCAAGAAGCCTTTCGCTAAGGCTCTTCTTGTGGAATTGGGAAAGGGATATTTGGAAGCCCATAGAGGGCTATGGTGAAAAAGGAAATATCTTCCGTTCAAAACTGGAAAGAAGTTTTCTGAGAAACTGCTCTGTGTTCTGTGAATTCATCTCACAGAGTTACATCTTTCCCTTCAAGAAGCCTTTCGCTAAGGCTGTTCTTGTGGAATTGGCTAAGGGATATTTGGAAGCCCATAGAGGGCTATGGTGAAAAGGAAATATCTTCCGTTCAATACTGGAAAGAAGCTTTAAGAGAAACTGCTCTGTGTTCTGTTAATTCATCTCACAGAGTTACATCTTTCCCTTCAAGAAGCCTTTCGCTAAGGCTGTTCTTGTGGAATTGGCAAAGTTATATTGTGAAGCCCATAGAGGGCTATGTTGAAAAAGGAAATATCTTCCGTTCAAAACTGGAAAGAAGCTTTCTGAGAAACTGCTCTGTGTTCTGTTAATTCATCTCACAGAGTTACATCTTTCCCTTCAAGAAGACTTTCGCTAAGGCGGTTTTGTCGAATTGGCAAAGGGATATTTGGAAGCCCATAGAGGGCTATGGTGAAAAAGGAAATATCTTCCGTTCAAAACTGGAAAGAAGCTTTCTGAGAAACTGCTTTGTGTTCTGTGAATTCATCTCACTGAGTTACATCTTTCCCTTCAAGAAGCCTTTCGCTTAGGCTGTTCTTGTGGAATTGGCAAAGGGATATTTGGAAGCCCATAGAGGGCTATGGTGAAAAAGGAAATATCTTCCGTTCAAAACTGGAAAGAAGCTTTCTGAGAAACTGCTCTGTGTTCTGTTAATTCATCTCACAGAGTTACATCTTTCCCTTCAAGAAGCCTTTCGCTAAGGCTGTTTTGTGGAATTGGCAAAGGGATATTTGGAAGCCCATAGAGGGCTATGGTGAAAAAGAAAGTATCTTCCGTTCAAAACTGGAAAGAAGCTTTCTGAGAAACTGCTCTGTGTTCTGTTAATTCATCTCACAGAGTTACATCTTTCCCTTCAAGAAGCTTTTCGCTAAGGCTGTTCTTGTGGAATTGGCAAAGGGATATTTGGAAGCCCATAGAGGGCTATGGTGAAAAAGGAAATATCTTCCGTTCAAAACTGGAAAGAAGCTTTCTGAGAAACTGCTCTGTGTTCTGTTAATTCATCTCACAGAGTTACATCTTTCACTTCAACAAGTCTTTCGCTAAGGCTGTTCTTGTGGAATTGGCAAAGGGATATTTGGAAGCCCATAGAGGGCTCTGGTGAAAAAGGAAATATCTTTCATACAAAACTCGAAAAAAGCTTTCTGAGAAACTGCTCTGTGTTCTGTTAATTCATCTCACAGAGTTACATCTTTCCCTTCAAGAAGCCTTTCGCTAAGGCTGTTCTTGTGGAATTGGAAAAGCGATATTTGGAAGCCCATAGACGTCTATGGTGAAAAAGGAAGTATCTTCCGTTCAAAACTGAAAACAAGATTTCTGAGAAACTGCTCTGTGTTCTGTTAATTCATCTCACAGAGTTACATCTTTCCCTTCAAGAAGCCTTTCGCTAAGGCTGTTCTTGTGGAATTGGCAAAGGGATATTTGGAAGCCCATAGAGGGCTCTGGTGAAAAAGGAAATATCTTTCATTCAAAACTCGAAAAAAGCTTTCTGAGAAACTGCTCTGTGTTCTGTGAATTCATCTCACTGAGTTACATCTTTCCCTTCAAGAAGCCTTTCGCTAAGGCTGTTCTTTTGGAATTGGCAAAGGGATATTTGGAAGCCCATAGAGGGCTATGGTGAAAAAGGAAATATCTTCCGTTCAAAACTGGAAAGAAGCTTTCTGAGAAACTGCTCTGTGTTCTGTTAATTCATCTCACATAGTTACATCTTTCCCTTCAAGAAGCCTTTCGCTAAGGCTGTTTTTGTGGAATTGGCAAAGGGATATTTGGAAGCCCATAGAGGGCTATGGTGAAAAAGGAAATATCTTCCGTTCAAAACTGGAAAGAAGCTTTCTTAGAAACTGCTCTGGATTCTGTGAATTCATCTCACAGAGTTACATCTTTCCCTTCAAGAAGCCTTTCGCTAAGGCTGTTCTTGTGGAAATGGCAAAGGGATATTTGGAAGCCCATAGAAGGCTATGGTGAAAAAGGAAATATCTTCCGTTCAAAACTGGAAAGAAGCTTTCTGAGAAACTGCTCTGTGTTCTGTTAATTCATCTCACAGAGTTACATCTTTCCCTTCAAGAAGCTTTTCGCTAAGGCTGCTCTTGTGGAATTGGCAAAGGGATATTTGGAAGCCCATAGAGGGCTATGGTGAAAAAGGAAATATCTTCCGTTCAAAACTGGAAAGAAGCTTTCTGAGAAACTGCTCTGTGTTCTGTTAATTCATCTCACAGAGTTACATCTTTCACTTCAACAATTCTTTCGCTAAGGCTGTTCTTGTGGAATTGGCAAAGGGATATTTGGAAGCCCATAGAGGGCTCTGGTGAAAAAGGAAATATCTTTCGTTCAAAACTCGAAAGAAGCTTTCTGAGAAACTGCTCTGTGTTCTGTTAAATCATCTCACAGAGTTACATCTTTCCCTTCAAGAAGCCTTTGGCTAAGGCTGTTCTTGTGGAATTGGCGAAGGGATATTTGGAAACCCATAGAGGGCTATGGTGAAAAAGGAAATATCTTCCGTTCAAAACTGGAAAGAAGCTTTCTGAGAAACTGCTCTGTGTTCTGTTAATTCATCTCACAGAGTTACATCTTTCCCTTCAAGAAGACTTTCTCTAAGGCTGTTTTGTCGAATTGGAAAAGGGATATTTGGAAGCCCATAGAGGGCTATGGTGAAAAAGGAAATATCTTCCGTTCAAAACTGGAAAGAAGCTTTCTGAGAAACTGCTCTGTGTTCTGTGAATTCATCTCACAGAGTTACATCTTTCCCTTAAAGAAGCCTTTCGCTAAGGCTGTTCTTGTGGAATTGGCAAAGGGATATTTGGAAGCCCATAGAGGGCTATGGTGAAAAAGGAAATATCTTCCGTTCAAAACTGGAAAGAAGCTTTCTGAGAAACTGCTCTGTGTTCTGTGAATTCATCTCTCAGAGTTACATCTTTCCCTTCAAGGAGCCTTTCGCTAAGGCTGTTCTTGTGGAATTTTCAAAGGGATATTTGGAAGCCCATAGAGGGCTATGGTGAAAAAGGAAATATCTTCCGTTCAAAACTGGAAAGAAGCTTTCTGAGAAACTGCTCTGTATTCTGTGAATTCATCTCACAGAGTTACATCTTTCCCTTCAAGAAGCCTTTCGCTAAGGCTGTTCTTGTGGAATTGGCAAAGGGATATTTGGAAGCCCATAGAGGGCTATGGTGAAAAAGGAAATATCTTCCGTTCAAAACTGGAAACAAGCTTTCTGAGAAACTGCTCTGTGTTCTGTTAATACATCTCACAGAGTTACATCTTTCCCTTCAAGAAGCCTTTCGCTAAGGTTGTTCTTGTGGAATTGGAAAAGGGATATTTGGAAGCCCATAGTGGGCTATGGTGAAAAAGGAAATAAATATCTTCCGTTCAAAACTGGAAAGAAGCTTTCTGAGAAACTGCTCTGTGTTCTGTTAATTCATCTCACAGAGTTACATCTTTCCCTTCAAGAAGCCTTTCGCTAAGGCTGTTCTTGTGGAATTGGCAAAGGGATATTTGGAAGCCCATAGAGGGCTGTGGTGAAAAAGGAAATATCTTCCGTTCAAAACTGGAAAGAAGCTTTCTGAGAAACTGCTCTGTGTTCTGTTAATTCATCTCACAGAGTTACATCTTTCCCTTCAAAAAGCCTTTCGCTAAGGCTGTTCTTGTGTAAATCAAAAGGGGTATTTGGAAGCCCATAGAGGACTATGGTGAAAAACGAAATATCTTCCGTTCAAAACTGCAAAGAAGCTTTCTGAGAAACTGCTCTGTGTTCTGTTAAATCATCTCACAGAGTTATATCTTTCCCTTCAAGAAGCCTTTCGCTAAGGCTGTTCTTGTGGAATTGGCGAAGGGATATTTGGAAACCCATAGAGGGCTATGGTGAAAAAGGAAATATCTTCCGTTCAAAACTGAAAGAAGCTTTCTGAGAAACTGCTCTGTGTTCTGTTATTTCATCTCACAGAGTTACATCTTTCCCTTCAAGAAGACTTTCGCTAAGGCTGTTTTGTCGAATTGGCAAAGGGATATTTGGAAGCCCATAGAGGGCTATGGTGAAAAAGGAAATATCTTCCGTTCAAAATTGGAAAGAAGCTTTCTGAGAAACTGCTTTGTGTTCTGTGAATTCATCTCACAGAGTTACATCTTTCCCTTCAAGAAGCCTTTCGCTAAGGCTGTTCTTGTGGAATTGGCAAAGGGATATTTGGAACCCCTAGAGTGCTATGGTGAAAAAGGAAATATCTTCCGTTCAAAACTGGAAAGAAGCTCTCTGAGAAACTGCTCTGTGTTCTGTGAATTCATCTCACAGAGTTACATATTTTCCTTCAAGAAGCCTTTCGCTAAGGCTGTTCTTGTGGAATTGGGAAAGGGATATTTGGAAGCCCATAGAGGGCTATGGTGAAAAAGGAAATATCTTCCGTTCAAAACTGGAAAGAAGTTTTCTGAGAAACTGCTCTGTGTTCTGTGAATTCATCTCACAGAGTTACATCTTTCCCTTCAAGAAGCCTTTCGCTAAGGCTGTTCTTGTGGAATTGGCTAAGGGATATTTGGAAGCCCATAGAGGGCTATGGTGAAAAGGAAATATCTTCCGTTCAATACTGGAAAGAAGCTTTAAGAGAAACTGCTCTGTGTTCTGTTAATTCATCTAACAGAGTTACATCTTTCCCTTCAAGAAGCCTTTCGCTAAGGCTGTTCTTGTGGAATTGGCAAAGTTATATTGTGAAGCCCATAGAGGGCTATGGTGAAAAAGGAAATATCTTCCGTTCAAAACTGGAAAGAAGCTTTCCGAGAAACTGCTCTGTGTTCTGTTAATTCATCTCACAGAGTTACATCTTTCCCTTCAAGAAGACTTTCGCTAAGGCGGTTTTGTCGAATTGGCAAAGGGATATTTGGAAGCCCATAGAGGGCTATGGTGAAAAAGGAAATATCTTCCGTTCAAAACTGGAAAGAAGCTTTCTGAGAAACTGCTTTGTGTTCTGTGAATTCATCTCACTGAGTTACATCTTTCCCTTCAAGAAGCCTTTCGCTAAGGCTGTTCTTGTGGAATTGGCAAAGGGATATTTGGAAGCCCATAGAGGGCTATGGTGAAAAAGGAAATATCTTCCGTTCAAAACTGGAAAGAAGCTTTCTGAGAAACTGCTCTGTGTTCTGTTAATTCATCTCACAGAGTTACATCTTTCCCTTCAAGAAGCCTTTCGCTAAGGCTGTTTTGTGGAATTGGCAAAGGGATATTTGGAAGCCCATAGAGGGCTATGGTGAAAAAGGAAATATCTTTCATACAAAACTCGAAAAAAGCTTTCTGAGAAACTGCTCTGTGTTCTGTTAATTCATCTCACAGAGTTACATCTTTCCCTTCAAGAAGCCTTTCGCTAAGGCTGTTCTTGTGGAATTGGAAAAGCGATATTTGGAAGCCCATAGAGGTCTATGGTGAAAAAGGAAGTATCTTCCGTTCAAAACTGAAAACAAGATTTCTGAGAAACTGCTCTGTGTTCTGTGAATTCATCTCACAGAGTTACATCTTTCCCTTCAAGAAGCCTTTCGCTAAGGCTGTTCTTGTGGAATTGGCAAAGGGATATTTGGAAGCCCATAGAGGGCTCTGGTGAAAAAGGAAATATCTTTCATTCAAAAGTCGAAAAAAGCTTTCTGAGAAACTGCTTTGTGTTCTGTGAATTCATCTCACTGAGTTACATCTTTCCCTTCAAGAAGCCTTTCGCTAAGGCTGTTCTTGTGGAATTGGCAAAGGGATATTTGGAAGCCCATAGAGGGCTATGGTGAAAAAGGAAATATCTTCCGTTCAAAACTGGAAAGAAGCTTTCTGAGAAACTGCTCTGTGTTCTGTTAATTCATCTCACAGAGTTACATCTTTCCCTTCAAGAAGCCTTTCGCTAAGGCTGTTCTTGTGGAATTGGCAAAGGGATATTTGGAAGCCCATAGAGGGCTATGGTGAAAAAGGAAATATCTTCCGTTAAAAACTGGAAAGAAGCTTTCTTAGAAACTGCTCTGGATTCTGTGAATTCATCTCACAGAGTTACATCTTTCCCTTCAAGAAGCCTTTCGCTAAGGCTGTTCTTGTGGAAATGGCAAAGGGATATTTGGAAGCCCATAGAAGGCTATGGTGAAAAAGGACATATCTTCCGTTCAAAACTGGAAAGAAGCTTTCTGAGAAACTGCTCTGTGTTCTGTTAATTCATCTCACAGAGTTACATCTTTCCCTTCAAGAAGCCTTTCGCTAAGGCTGTTCTTGTGGAATTGGCAAAGGGATATTTGGAAGCCAATAGAGGGCTATGGTGAAAAAGGAAATATCTTCCGTTCAAAACTGGAAAGAAGCTTTCTGAGAAACTGCTCTGTGTTCTGTGAATTCATCTCACAGAGTTACATCTTTCCCTTCAAGGAGCCTTTCGCTAAGGCTGTTCTTGTGGAATTGGCAAAGGGATATTTGGAAGCCCATAGAGGGCTATGGTGAAAAAGGAAATATCTTCCGTTCAAAACTGGAAAGAAGCTTTCTGAGATACTGCTCTGTGTTCTGTGAATTCATCTCACAGAGTTACATCTTTCCCTTCAAGAAGCCTTTCGCTAAGGCTGTTCTTGTGGAATTGGCAAAGGGATATTTGAAAGCCCATAGAGGGCTATTGCAAAAAAGGAAATATCTTCCGTTCAAAACTGGAAAGAAGCGTTCTGAGAAACTGCTCTATGTTCTGTTAATTCATCTCACAGAGTTACATCTTTCCCTTCAAGAAGCCTTTCGCTAAGGCTGTTCTTGTGGAATTGGCAAAGGGATATTTGGAAGCCCATACAGGGCTATGGTGAAAAAGGAAATATCTTCCGTTTAAAACTGGAAAGAAGCTTTCTGAGAAACTGCTCTGTGTTCTGTTAATACATCTTACAGATGTACATCTTTCCCTTCAAGAAGCCTTTCGCTAAGGCTGTTCTTGTGCAATTGGCAAAGGGATATTTGGAAGCCCATAGAGGGCTATGGTGAAAAAGGAAATAAATATCTTCCGTTCAAAACTGGAAAGAAGCTTTCTGAGAAACTGCTCTGTGTTCTGTAAATTCATCTCACAGAGTTACATCTTTCCCTTCAAGAAGCCTTTCGCTAAGGCTTTTCTTGTGGAATTGGCAAAAGGATATTTGGAAGCCATAGAGGGCTGTGGTGAAAAAGGAAATATCTTCCGTTCAAAACTGGAAAGAAGCTTTCTGAGAAACTGCTCTGTGTTCTGTTAATTCATCTCACAGAGTTACATCTTTCCCTTCAAAAAGCCTTTCGCTAAGGCTGTTCTTGTGTAATTGGAAAAGGGATATTTGGAAGCCCATAGAGGGCTATGGTGAAAAAGTAAATATCTTCCGTTCAAAACTGCAAAGAAGCTTTCTGAGAAACTGCTCTGTGTTCTGTTAAATCATCTCACTGAGTTACATCTTTCCCTTCAAGAAGCCTTTCGCTAAGGCTGTTCTTGTGGAATTGGCGAAGGGATATTTGGAAACCCATAGAGGGCTATGGTGAAAAAGGAAATATCTTCCGTTCAAAACTGGAAAGAAGCTTTCTGAGAAACTGCTTTGTGTTCTGTGAATTCATCTCACAGAGTTACATCTTTCCCTTCAAGAAGCCTTTCGCTAAGGCTGTTTTGTGGAATTGGCAAAGGGATATTTGGAACCCCTAGAGTGCTATGGTGAAAAAGGAAATATCTTCCGTTCAAAACTGGAAAGAAGCTTTCTGAGAAACTGCTCTGTGTTCTGTGAATTCATCTCACAGAGTTACATCTTTCCCTTCAAGAAGCCTTTCGCTAAGGCTGTTCTTGTGGAATTGGCAAGGGGATATTTGGAAGCCCATAGAGTGCTCTGGTGAAAAAGGAAATATCTTCCGTTCAAAACTGGAAAGAAGTTTTCTGAGAAACTGCTCTGTGTTCTGTGAATTCATCTCACAGAGTTACATCTTTCCCTTCAAGAAGCCTTTCGCTAAGGCTGTTCTTGTGGAATTGGCAAAGGGATATTTGGAAGGCCATAGAGGGCTATGGTGAAAAGGAAATATCTTCCGTTCAATACTGGAAAGAAGCTGTAAGAGAAACTGCTCTGTGTTCTGTTAATTCATCTCACCGAGTTACATCTTTCCCTTCAAGAAGCCTTTCGCTAAGGCTGTTCTTGTGGAATTGGCAAAGGGATATTTGGAAGCCCATAGAGGGCTATGGTGAAAAAGGAAATATCTTCCGTTCAAAACTGGAAAGAAGCTTTCTGAGAAACTGCTCTGTGTTCTGTGAATTCATCTCACAGAGTTACATCTTTCCCTTCAAGAAGCCTTTCGCTAAGGCTGTTCTTGTGGAATTGGCAAAGTTATATTGTGAAGCCCATAGAGGGCTATGGTGAAAAAGGAAATATCTTCCGTTCAAAACTGGAAAGAAGCTTTCTGAGAAACTGCTCTGTGTTCTGTGAATTCATCTCACAGAGTTACATCTTTCCCTTCAAGAAGCCTTTCGCTAAGGCTGTTCTTGTGGAATTGGCAAAGGGATATTTGTAAGCCCATAGAGGGCTCTGGTGAAAAAGGAAATATCTTTCGTTCAAAACTGGAAAGAAGCTTTCTGAGAAACTGCTCTGTGTTCTGTGAATTCATCTCACAGAGTTACATCTTTCCCTTCAAGAAGCCTTTCGCTAAGGCTGTTCTTGTGGAATTTTAAAAGGGATGTTTGGAAGCCCATAGAGGGCTATGGTGAAAAAGGAAATATCTTCCTTTCAAAACTGGAAAGAAGCTTTCTGAGAAACTGCTCTGTGTTCTGTTAATTCATCTCACAGAGTTACATCTTTCCCTTCAAGAAGCCTTTCCCTAAGGCTGTTCTTGTGGAATTGGCAAAGGGATATTTGGAAGCCCATAGAGGGGTATGGTGAAAAAGGAAATATCTTCCGTTCAAAACTGGAAAGAAGCTTTCTGAGAAACTGCTCTGTGTTCTGTTAATTCATCTCACAGAGTTACATCTTTCCCTTCAAGAAACCTTTCGTTAAGGCTGTTCTTGTGGAATTGGCAAAGGGATATTTGGAAGCCCATAGAGGGCTCTGGTGAAAAAGGAAATATCTTCCGTTCAAAACTGGAAAGAAGCTTTCTGAGAAACTGCTCTGTGTTCTGTGAATTCATCTCACAGAGTTACATCTTTCCCTTCAAGAAGCCTTTCGCTAAGGCTGTTCTTGTGGAATTGGCAAAGGGATATTTGGAAGCCCATAGAGGGCTATGGTGAAAAAGGAAATATCTTCCGTTCAAAACTGGAAAGAAGCTTTCTGAGAAACTGCTCTGTGTTCTGTTAATTCATCTCACAGAGTTACATCTTTCCCTTCAAGAAGCCTTTCCCTAAGGCTGTTCTTGTGGAATTGGCAAAGGGATATTTGGAAGCCCATAGAGGGCTATGGTGAAAAAGGAAATATCTTCCGTTCAAAACTGGAAAGAAGCTTTCTGAGAAACTGCTCTGTGTTCTGTTAATTCATGTCACAGAGTTACATCTTTATCTTCAAGAAGACTTTCGCTAAGGCTGTTCTTGTGGAATTGGAAAAGGGATATTTGGAAGCCCATAGAGGGGTATGGTGAAAAAGGAAATATCTTCCGTTCAAAACTGGAAAGAAGCTTTCTGAGAAACTGCTCTGTGTTCTGTTAATTCATCTCACAGAGTTACATCTTTCCCTTCAAGAAGTCTTTCGCTAAGGCTGTTTTTGTGGAATTGGCAAAGGGATATTTGGAAGCCCATAGACGTCTCTGGTGAAAAAGGAAATATCTTCCGTTCAAAACTGGAAAGAAGCTTTCTGAGAAACTGCTCTGTGTTCTGTTAATTCATCTCACAGAGTTACATCTTTCCCTTCAAGAAGCCTTTCGCTAAGGCTGTTTTGTGGAATTGGAAAAGGGATATTTGGAAGCCCATAGAGGGCTATGGTGAAAAAGAAAATATCTTCCGTTCAAAACTGGAAAGAAGCTTTCTGAGAAATTGCTCTGTGTTCTGTTAATTCATCTCACAGAGTTACATCTTTCCCTTCAAGAAGCCTTTCGCTAAGGCTGTTCTTGTGGAATTGGCAAAGGGATATTTGGAAGCCCATAGAGGGCTATGGTGAAAAAGGAAATAAATATCTTCCGTTCAAAACTGGAAAGAAGCTTTCTGAGAAACTGCTTTGTGTTCTGTGAATTCATCTCAGAGAGTTACATCTTTCCCTTCAAGAAGCCTTTCGCTAAGGCTGTTCTTGTGGAATTGGCAAAGGGATATTTGGAACCCCTAGAGTGCTATGGTGAAAAAGGAAATATCTTCCGTTCAATACTGGAAAGAAGCTTTAAGAGAAACTGCTCTGTGTTCTGTTAATTCATCTCACAGAGTTACATCTTTCCCTTCAAGAAGCCTTTCGCTAAGGCTGTTCTTGTGGAATTGGCAAAGTTATATTGTGAAGCCCATAGAGGGCTATGTTGAAAAAGGAAATACCTTCCGTTCAAAACTGGAAAGAAGCTTTCTGAGAAACTGCTCTGTGTTCTGTTAATTCATCTCACAGAGTTACATCTTTCCCTTCAAGAAGACTTTCGCTAAGGCGGTTTTGTCGAATTGCCAAAGGGATATTTGGAAGCCCATAGAGGGCTATGGTGAAAAAGGAAATATCTTCCGTTCAAAACTGGAAAGAAGCTTTCTGAGAAACTGCTTTGTGTTCTGTGAATTCATCTCACTGAGTTACATCTTTCCCTTCAAGAAGCCTTTCGCTAAGGCTGTTCTTGTGGAATTGGCAAAGGGATATTTGGAAGCCCATAGAGGGCTATGGTGAAAAAGGAAATATCTTCCGTTCAAAACTGGAAAGAAGCTTTCTGAGATACTGCTCTGTGTTCTGTGAATTCATCTCACAGAGTTACATCTTTCCCTTCAAGAAGCCTTTCGCTAAGGCTGTTCTTGTGGAATTGGCAAAGGGATATTTGAAAGCCCATAGAGGGCTATTGCAAAAAAGGAAATATCTTCCGTTCAAAACTGGAAAGAAGCGTTCTGAGAAACTGCTCTATGTTCTGTTAATTCATCTCACAGAGTTACATCTTTCCCTTCAAGAAGCCTTTCGCTAAGGCTGTTCTTGTGGAATTGGCAAAGGGATATTTGGAAGCCCATACAGGGCTATGGTGAAAAAGGAAATATCTTCCGTTTAAAACTGGAAAGAAGCTTTCTGAGAAACTGCTCTGTGTTCTGTTAATACATCTCACAGATGTACATCTTTCCCTTCAAGAAGCCTTTCGCTAAGGCTGTTCTTGTGCAATTGGCAAAGGGATATTTGGAAGCCCATAGAGGGCTATGGTGAAAAAGGAAATAAATATCTTCCGTTCAAAACTGGAAAGAAGCTTTCTGAGAAACTGCTCTGTGTTCTGTAAATTCATCTCACAGAGTTACATCTTTCCCTTCAAGAAGCCTTTCGCTAAGGCTTTTCTTGTGGAATTGGCAAAAGGATATTTGGAAGCCATAGAGGGCTGTGGTGAAAAAGGAAATATCTTCCGTTCAAAACTGGAAAGAAGCTTTCTGAGAAACTGCTCTGTGTTCTGTTAATTCATCTCACAGAGTTACATCTTTCCCTTCAAAAAGCCTTTCGCTAAGGCTGTTCTTGTGTAATTGGAAAAGGGATATTTGGAAGCCCATAGAGGGCTATGGTGAAAAAGTAAATATCTTCCGTTCAAAACTGCAAAGAAGCTTTCTGAGAAACTGCTCTGTGTTCTGTTAAATCATCTCACTGAGTTACATCTTTCCCTTCAAGAAGCCTTTCGCTAAGGCTGTTCTTGTGGAATTGGCGAAGGGATATTTGGAAACCCATAGAGGGCTATGGTGAAAAAGGAAATATCTTCCGTTCAAAACTGGAAAGAAGCTTTCTGAGAAACTGCTTTGTGTTCTGTGAATTCATCTCACAGAGTTACATCTTTCCCTTCAAGAAGCCTTTCGCTAAGGCTGTTTTGTGGATTTGGCAAAGGGATATTTGGAACCCCTAGAGTGCTATGGTGAAAAAGGAAATATCTTCCGTTCAAAACTGGAAAGAAGCTTTCTGAGAAACTGCTCTGTGTTCTGTGAATTCATCTCACAGAGTTACATCTTTCCCTTCAAGAAGCCTTTCGCTAAGGCTGTTCTTGTGGAATTGGCAAGGGGATATTTGGAAGCCCATAGAGTGCTCTGGTGAAAAAGGAAATATCTTCCGTTCAAAACTGGAAAGAAGTTTTCTGAGAAACTGCTCTGTGTTCTGTGAATTCATCTCACAGAGTTACATCTTTCCCTTCAAGAAGCCTTTCGCTAAGGCTGTTCTTGTGGAATTGGCAAAGGGATATTTGGAAGGCCATAGAGGGCTATGGTGAAAAGGAAATATCTTCCGTTCAATACTGGAAAGAAGCTGTAAGAGAAACTGCTCTGTGTTCTGTTAATTCATCTCACCGAGTTACATCTTTCCCTTCAAGAAGCCTTTCGCTAAGGCTGTTCTTGTGGAATTGGCAAAGGGATATTTGGAAGCCCATAGAGGGCTATGGTGAAAAAGGAAATATCTTCCGTTCAAAACTGGAAAGAAGCTTTCTGAGAAACTGCTCTGTGTTCTGTGAATTCATCTCACAGAGTTACATCTTTCCCTTCAAGAAGCCTTTCGCTAAGGCTGTTCTTGTGGAATTGGCAAAGTTATATTGTGAAGCCCATAGAGGGCTATGGTGAAAAAGGAAATATCTTCCGTTCAAAACTGGAAAGAAGCTTTCTGAGAAACTGCTCTGTGTTCTGTGAATTCATCTCACAGAGTTACATCTTTCCCTTCAAGAAGCCTTTCGCTAAGGCTGTTCTTGTGGAATTGGCAAAGGGATATTTGTAAGCCCATAGAGGGCTCTGGTGAAAAAGGAAATATCTTTCGTTCAAAACTGGAAAGAAGCTTTCTGAGAAACTGCTCTGTGTTCTGTGAATTCATCTCACAGAGTTACATCTTTCCCTTCAAGAAGCCTTTCGCTAAGGCTGTTCTTGTGGAATTTTAAAAGGGATGTTTGGAAGCCCATAGAGGGCTATGGTGAAAAAGGAAATATCTTCCTTTCAAAACTGGAAAGAAGCTTTCTGAGAAACTGCTCTGTGTTCTGTTAATTCATCTCACAGAGTTACATCTTTCCCTTCAAGAAGCCTTTCCCTAAGGCTGTTCTTGTGGAATTGGCAAAGGGATATTTGGAAGCCCATAGAGGGGTATGGTGAAAAAGGAAATATCTTCCGTTCAAAACTGGAAAGAAACTTTCTGAGAAACTGCTCTGTGTTCTGTTAATTCATCTCACAGAGTTACATCTTTCCCTTCAAGAAACCTTTCGTTAAGGCTGTTCTTGTGGAATTGGCAAAGGGATATTTGGAAGCCCATAGAGGGCTCTGGTGAAAAAGGAAATATCTTCCGTTCAAAACTGGAAAGAAGCTTTCTGAGAAACTGCTCTGTGTTCTGTGAATTCATCTCACAGAGTTACATCTTTCCCTTCAAGAAGCCTTTCGCTAAGGCTGTTCTTGTGGAATTGGCAAAGGGATATTTGGAAGCCCATAGAGGGCTATGGTGAAAAAGGAAATATCTTCCGTTCAAAACTGGAAAGAAGCTTTCTGAGAAACTGCTCTGTGTTCTGTTAATTCATCTCACAGAGTTACATCTTTCCCTTCAAGAAGCCTTTCCCTAAGGCTGTTCTTGTGGAATTGGCAAAGGGATATTTGGAAGCCCATAGAGGGCTATGGTGAAAAAGGAAATATCTTCCGTTCAAAACTGGAAAGAAGCTTTCTGAGAAACTGCTCTGTGTTCTGTTAATTCATGTCACAGAGTTACATCTTTATCTTCAAGAAGACTTTCGCTAAGGCTGTTCTTGTGGAATTGGAAAAGGGATATTTGGAAGCCCATAGAGGGGTATGGTGAAAAAGGAAATATCTTCCGTTCAAAACTGGAAAGAAGCTTTCTGAGAAACTGCTCTGTGTTCTGTTAATTCATCTCACAGAGTTACATCTTTCCCTTCAAGAAGTCTTTCGCTAAGGCTGTTTTTGTGGAATTGGCAAAGGGATATTTGGAAGCCCATAGACGTCTCTGGTGAAAAAGGAAATATCTTCCGTTCAAAACTGGAAAGAAGCTTTCTGAGAAACTGCTCTGTGTTCTGTTAATTCATCTCACAGAGTTACATCTTTCCCTTCAAGAAGCCTTTCGCTAAGGCTGTTTTGTGGAATTGGAAAAGGGATATTTGGAAGCCCATAGAGGGCTATGGTGAAAAAGAAAATATCTTCCGTTCAAAACTGGAAAGAAGCTTTCTGAGAAATTGCTCTGTGTTCTGTTAATTCATCTCACAGAGTTACATCTTTCCCTTCAAGAAGCCTTTCGCTAAGGCTGTTCTTGTGGAATTGGCAAAGGGATATTTGGAAGCCCATAGAGGGCTATGGTGAAAAAGGAAATAAATATCTTCCGTTCAAAACTGGAAAGAAGCTTTCTGAGAAACTGCTTTGTGTTCTGTGAATTCATCTCAGAGAGTTACATCTTTCCCTTCAAGAAGCCTTTCGCTAAGGCTGTTCTTGTGGAATTGGCAAAGGGATATTTGGAACCCCTAGAGTGCTATGGTGAAAAAGGAAATATCTTCCGTTCAATACTGGAAAGAAGCTTTAAGAGAAACTGCTCTGTGTTCTGTTAATTCATCTCACAGAGTTACATCTTTCCCTTCAAGAAGCCTTTCGCTAAGGCTGTTCTTGTGGAATTGGCAAAGTTATATTGTGAAGCCCATAGAGGGCTATGTTGAAAAAGGAAATACCTTCCGTTCAAAACTGGAAAGAAGCTTTCTGAGAAACTGCTCTGTGTTCTGTTAATTCATCTCACAGAGTTACATCTTTCCCTTCAAGAAGACTTTCGCTAAGGCGGTTTTGTCGAATTGCCAAAGGGATATTTGGAAGCCCATAGAGGGCTATGGTGAAAAAGGAAATATCTTCCGTTCAAAACTGGAAAGAAGCTTTCTGAGAAACTGCTTTGTGTTCTGTGAATTCATCTCACTGAGTTACATCTTTCCCTTCAAGAAGCCTTTCGCTAAGGCTGTTCTTGTGGAATTGGCAAAGGGATATTTGGAAGCCCATAGAGGGCTATGGTGAAAAAGGAAATATCTTCCGTTCAAAACTGGAAAGAAGCTTTCTGAGAAACTGTTCTGTGTTCTGTTAATTCATCTCACAGAGTTACATCTTTCCCTTCAAGAAGCCTTTCGCTAAGGCTGTTTTGTGGAATTGGCAAAGGGATATTTGGAAGCCCATAGAGGGCTATGGTGAAAAAGAAAATATCTTCCGTTCAAAACTGGAAAGAAGCTTTCTGAGAAACTGCTCTGTGTTCTGTTAATTCATCTCACAGAGTTACATCTTTCCCTTCAAGAAGCTTTTCGCTAAGGCTGTTCTTGTGGAATTGGCAAAGGGATATTTGGAAGCCCATAGAGGGCTATGGTGAAAAAGGAAATATCTTCCGTTGAAAACTGGAAAGAAGCTTTCTGAGAAACTGCTCTGTGTTCTGTTAATACATCTCACAGAGTTACATCTTTCCCTTCAAGAAGCCTTTCGCTAAGGCTGTTCTTGTGGAATTGGAAAAGGGATATTTGGAAGCCCATAGAGGGCTATGGTGAAAAAGGAAATAAATATCTTCCGTTCAAAACTGGAAAGAAGCTTTCTGAGAAACTGCTCTGTGTTCTGTAAATTCATCTCACAGAGTTACATCTTTCCCTTCAAGAAGCCTTTCGCTAAGGCTTTTCTTGTGGAATTGGCAAAAGGATATTTGGAAGCCCATAGAGGGCTGTGGTGAAAAAGGAAATATCTTCCGTTCAAAACTGGAAAGAAGCTTTCTGAGAAACTGCTCTGTGTTCTGTTAATTCATCTCACAGAGTTACTTTTTTCCCTTCAAGAAACCTTTCGCTAAGGCTGTTCTTGTGTAAATCAAAAGGGATATTTGGAAGCCCATAGAGGACTATGGTGAAAAACGAAATATCTTCCGTTCAAAACTGCAAAGAAGCTTTCTGAGAAACTGCTCTGTGTTCTGTTAAATCATCTCACAGAGTTACATCTTTCCCTTCAAGAAGCCTTTCGCTAAGGCTGTTCTTGTGGAATTGGCGAAGGGATATTTGGAAACCCATAGAGGGCTATGGTGAAAAAGGAAATATCTTCCGTTCAAAACTGGAAAGAAGCTTTCTGAGAAACTGCTCTGTGTTCTGTTAATTCATCTCACAGAGTTACATCTTTCCCTTCAAGAAGCCTTTCGCTAAGGCTGTTTTGTGGAATTGGCAAAGGGATATTTGGAAGCCCATAGAGGGCTATGGTGAAAAAGAAAATATCTTCCGTTCAAAACTGGAAAGAAGCTTTCTGAGAAACTGCTCTGTGTTCTGTTAATTCATCTCACAGAGTTACATCTTTCCCTTCAAGAAGCTTTTCGCTAAGGCTGTTCTTGTGGAATTGGCAAAGGGATATTTGGAAGCCCATAGAGGGCTATGGTGAAAAAGGAAATATCTTCCGTTCAAAACTGGAAAGAAGCTTTCTGAGAAACTGCTCTGTGTTCTGTTAATTCATCTCACAGAGTTACATCTTTCACTTCAACAAGTCTTTGGCTAAGGCTGTTCTTGTGGAATTGGCAAAGGGATATTTGGAAGCCCATAGAGGGCTATGGTGAAAAAGGAAATATCTTTCATACAAAACTCGAAAAAAGCTTTCTGAGAAACTGCTCTGTGTTCTGTTAATTCATCTCACAGAGTTACATCTTTCCCTTCAAGAAGCCTTTCGCTAAGGCTGTTCTTGTGGAATTGGCAAAGGGATATTTGGAACCCCTAGAGTGCTATGGTGAAAAAGGAAATATCTTCCGTTCAAAACTGGAAAGAAGCTCTCTGAGAAACTGCTCTGTGTTCTGTGAATTCATCTCACAGAGTTACATATTTTCCTTCAAGAAGCCTTTCGCTAAGGCTGTTCTTGTGGAATTGGGAAAGGGATATTTGGAAGTCCATAGAGGGCTATGGTGAAAAAGGAAATATCTTCCGTTCAAAACTGGAAAGAAGTTTTCTGAGAAACTGCTCTGTGTTCTGTGAATTCATCTCACAGAGTTACATCTTTCCCTTCAAGAAGCCTTTCGCTAAGGCTGTTCTTGTGGAATTGGCTAAGGGATATTTGGAAGCCCATAGAGGGCTATGGTGAAAAGGAAATATCTTCCGTTCAATACTGGAAAGAAGCTTTAAGAGAAACTGCTCTGTGTTCTGTTAATTCATCTAACAGAGTTACATCTTTCCCTTCAAGAAGCCTTTCGCTAAGGCTGTTCTTGTGGAATTGGCAAAGTTATATTGTGAAGCCCATAGAGGGCTATGGTGAAAAAGGAAATATCTTCCGTTCAAAACTGGAAAGAAGCTTTCCGAGAAACTGCTCTGTGTTCTGTTAATTCATCTCACAGAGTTACATCTTTCCCTTCAAGAAGACTTTCGCTAAGGCGGTTTTGTCGAATTGGCAAAGGGATATTTGGAAGCCCATAGAGGGCTATGGTGAAAAAGGAAATATCTTCCGTTCAAAACTGGAAAGAAGCTTTCTGAGAAACTGCTTTGTGTTCTGTGAATTCATCTCACTGAGTTACATCTTTCCCTTCAAGAAGCCTTTCGCTAAGGCTGTTCTTGTGGAATTGGCAAAGGGATATTTGGAAGCCCATAGAGGGCTATGGTGAAAAAGGAAATATCTTCCGTTCAAAACTGGAAAGAAGCTTTCTGAGAAACTGCTCTGTGTTCTGTTAATTCATCTCACAGAGTTACATCTTTCCCTTCAAGAAGCCTTTCGCTAAGGCTGTTTTGTGGAATTGGCAAAGGGATATTTGGAAGCCCATAGAGGGCTATGGTGAAAAAGAAAATATCTTCCGTTCAAAACTGGAAAGAAGCTTTCTGAGAAACTGCTCTGTGTTCTGTTAATTCATCTCACAGAGTTACATCTTTCCCTTCAAGAAGCTTTTCGCTAAGGCTGTTCTTGTGGAATTGGCAAAGGGATATTTGGAAGCCCATAGAGGGCTATGGTGAAAAAGGAAATATCTTCCGTTCAAAACTGGAAAGAAGCTTTCTGAGAAACTGCTCTGTGTTCTGTTAATTCATCTCACAGTGTTACATCTTTCACTTCAACAAGTCTTTCGCTAAGGCTGTTCTTGTGGAATTGGCAAAGGGATATTTGGAAGCCCATAGAGGGCTCTGGTGAAAAAGGAAATATCTTTCATACAAAACTCGAAAAAAGCTTTCTGAGAAACTGCTCTGTGTTCTGTTAATTCATCTCACAGAGTTACATCTTTCCCTTCAAGAAGCCTTTCGCTAAGGCTGTTCTTGTGGAATTGGAAAAGCGATATTTGGAAGCCCATAGAGGTCTATGGTGAAAAAGGAAGTATCTTCCGTTCAAAACTGAAAACAAGATTTCTGAGAAACTGCTCTGTGTTCTGTGAATTCATCTCACAGAGTTACATCTTTCCCTTCAAGAAGCCTTTCGCTAAGGCTGTTCTTGTGGAATTGGCAAAGGGATATTTGGAAGCCCATAGAGGGCTCTGGTGAAAAAGGAAATATCTTTCATTCAAAAGTCGAAAAAAGCTTTCTGAGAAACTGCTTTGTGTTCTGTGAATTCATCTCACTGAGTTACATCTTTCCCTTCAAGAAGCCTTTCGCTAAGGCTGTTCTTGTGGAATTGGCAAAGGGATATTTGGAAGCCCATAGAGGGCTATGGTGAAAAAGGAAATATCTTCCGTTCAAAACTGGAAAGAAGCTTTCTGAGAAACTGCTCTGTGTTCTGTTAATTCATCTCACAGAGTTACATCTTTCCCTTCAAGAAGCCTTTCGCTAAGGCTGTTCTTGTGGAATTGGCAAAGGGATATTTGGAAGCCCATAGAGGGCTATGGTGAAAAAGGAAATATCTTCCGTTAAAAACTGGAAAGAAGCTTTCTTAGAAACTGCTCTGGATTCTGTGAATTCATCTCACAGAGTTACATCTTTCCCTTCAAGAAGCCTTTCGCTAAGGCTGTTCTTGTGGAAATGGCAAAGGGATATTTGGAAGCCCATAGAAGGCTATGGTGAAAAAGGAAATATCTTCCGTTCAAAACTGGAAAGAAGCTTTCTGAGAAACTGCTCTGTGTTCTGTTAATTCATCTCACAGAGTTACATCTTTCCCTTCAAGAAGCCTTTCGCTAAGGCTGTTCTTGTGGAATTGGCAAAGGGATATTTGGAAGCCAATAGAGGGCTATGGTGAAAAAGGAAATATCTTCCGTTCAAAACTGGAAAGAAGCTTTCTGAGAAACTGCTCTGTGTTCTGTGAATTCATCTCACAGAGTTACATCTTTCCCTTCAAGGAGCCTTTCGCTAAGGCTGTTCTTGTGGAATTGGCAAAGGGATATTTGGAAGCCCATAGAGGGATATGGTGAAAAAGGAAATATCTTCCGTTCAAAACTGGAAAGAAGCTTTCTGAGATACTGCTCTGTGTTCTGTGAATTCATCTCACAGAGTTACATCTTTCCCTTCAAGAAGCCTTTCGCTAAGGCTGTTCTTGTGGAATTGGCAAAGGGATATTTGAAAGCCCATAGAGGGCTATTGCAAAAAAGGAAATATCTTCCGTTCAAAACTGGAAAGAAGCGTTCTGAGAAACTGCTCTATGTTCTGTTAATTCATCTCACAGAGTTACATCTTTCCCTTCAAGAAGCCTTTCGCTAAGGCTGTTCTTGTGGAATTGGCAAAGGGATATTTGGAAGCCCATACAGGGCTATGGTGAAAAAGGAAATATCTTCCGTTTAAAACTGGAAAGAAGCTTTCTGAGAAACTGCTCTGTGTTCTGTTAATACATCTCACAGATGTACATCTTTCCCTTCAAGAAGCCTTTCGCTAAGGCTGTTCTTGTGCAATTGGCAAAGGGATATTTGGAAGCCCATAGAGGGCTATGGTGAAAAAGGAAATAAATATCTTCCGTTCAAAACTGGAAAGAAGCTTTCTGAGAAACTGCTCTGTGTTCTGTAAATTCATCTCACAGAGTTACATCTTTCCCTTCAAGAAGCCTTTCGCTAAGGCTTTTCTTGTGGAATTGGCAAAAGGATATTTGGAAGCCATAGAGGGCTGTGGTGAAAAAGGAAATATCTTCCGTTCAAAACTGGAAAGAAGCTTTCTGAGAAACTGCTCTGTGTTCTGTTAATTCATCTCACAGAGTTACATCTTTCCCTTCAAAAAGCCTTTCGCTAAGGCTGTTCTTGTGTAATTGGAAAAGGGATATTTGGAAGCCCATAGAGGGCTATGGTGAAAAAGTAAATATCTTCCGTTCAAAACTGCAAAGAAGCTTTCTGAGAAACTGCTCTGTGTTCTGTTAAATCATCTCACTGAGTTACATCTTTCCCTTCAAGAAGCCTTTCGCTAAGGCTGTTCTTGTGGAATTGGCGAAGGGATATTTGGAAACCCATAGAGGGCTATGGTGAAAAAGGAAATATCTTCCGTTCAAAACTGGAAAGAAGCTTTCTGAGAAACTGCTTTGTGTTCTGTGAATTCATCTCACAGAGTTACATCTTTCCCTTCAAGAAGCCTTTCGCTAAGGCTGTTTTGTGGAATTGGCAAAGGGATATTTGGAACCCCTAGAGTGCTATGGTGAAAAAGGAAATATCTTCCGTTCAAAACTGGAAAGAAGCTTTCTGAGAAACTGCTCTGTGTTCTGTGAATTCATCTCACAGAGTTACATCTTTCCCTTCAAGAAGCCTTTCGCTAAGGCTGTTCTTGTGGAATTGGCAAGGGGATATTTGGAAGCCCATAGAGTGCTCTGGTGAAAAAGGAAATATCTTCCGTTCAAAACTGGAAAGAAGTTTTCTGAGAAACTGCTCTGTGTTCTGTGAATTCATCTCACAGAGTTACATCTTTCCCTTAAAGAAGCCTTTCGCTAAGGCTGTTCTTGTGGAATTGGCAAAGGGATATTTGGAAGGCCATAGAGGGCTATGGTGAAAAGGAAATATCTTCCGTTCAATACTGGAAAGAAGCTGTAAGAGAAACTGCTCTGTGTTCTGTTAATTCATCTCACCGAGTTACATCTTTCCCTTCAAGAAGCCTTTCGCTAAGGCTGTTCTTGTGGAATTGGCAAAGGGATATTTGGAAGCCCATAGAGGGCTATGGTGAAAAAGGAAATATCTTCCGTTCAAAACTGGAAAGAAGCTTTCTGAGAAACTGCTCTGTGTTCTGTGAATTCATCTCACAGAGTTACATCTTTCCCTTCAAGAAGCCTTTCGCTAAGGCTGTTCTTGTGGAATTGGCAAAGTTATATTGTGAAGCCCATAGAGGGCTATGGTGAAAAAGGAAATATCTTCCGTTCAAAACTGGAAAGAAGCTTTCTGAGAAACTGCTCTGTGTTCTGTGAATTCATCTCACAGAGTTACATCTTTCCCTTCAAGAAGCCTTTCGCTAAGGCTGTTCTTGTGGAATTGGCAAAGGGATATTTGTAAGCCCATAGAGGGCTCTGGTGAAAAAGGAAATATCTTTCGTTCAAAACTGGAAAGAAGCTTTCTGAGAAACTGCTCTGTGTTCTGTGAATTCATCTCACAGAGTTACATCTTTCCCTTCAAGAAGCCTTTCGCTAAGGCTGTTCTTGTGGAATTTTAAAAGGGATGTTTGGAAGCCCATAGAGGGCTATGGTGAAAAAGGAAATATCTTCCTTTCAAAACTGGAAAGAAGCTTTCTGAGAAACTGCTCTGTGTTCTGTTAATTCATCTCACAGAGTTACATCTTTCCCTTCAAGAAGCCTTTCCCTAAGGCTGTTCTTGTGGAATTGGCAAAGGGATATTTGGAAGCCCATAGAGGGGTATGGTGAAAAAGGAAATATCTTCCGTTCAAAACTGGAAAGAAGCTTTCTGAGAAACTGCTCTGTGTTCTGTTAATTCATCTCACAGAGTTACATCTTTCCCTTCAAGAAACCTTTCGTTAAGGCTGTTCTTGTGGAATTGGCAAAGGGATATTTGGAAGCCCATAGAGGGCTCTGGTGAAAAAGGAAATATCTTCCGTTCAAAACTGGAAAGAAGCTTTCTGAGAAACTGCTCTGTGTTCTGTGAATTCATCTCACAGAGTTACATCTTTCCCTTCAAGAAGCCTTTCGCTAAGGCTGTTCTTGTGGAATTGGCAAAGGGATATTTGGAAGCCCATAGAGGGCTATGGTGAAAAAGGAAATATCTTCCGTTCAAAACTGGAAAGAAGCTTTCTGAGAAACTGCTCTGTGTTCTGTTAATTCATCTCACAGAGTTACATCTTTCCCTTCAAGAAGCCTTTCCCTAAGGCTGTTCTTGTGGAATTGGCAAAGGGATATTTGGAAGCCCATAGAGGGCTATGGTGAAAAAGGAAATATCTTCCGTTCAAAACTGGAAAGAAGCTTTCTGAGAAACTGCTCTGTGTTCTGTTAATTCATGTCACAGAGTTACATCTTTATCTTCAAGAAGACTTTCGCTAAGGCTGTTCTTGTGGAATTGGAAAAGGGATATTTGGAAGCCCATAGAGGGGTATGGTGAAAAAGGAAATATCTTCCGTTCAAAACTGGAAAGAAGCTTTCTGAGAAACTGCTCTGTGTTCTGTTAATTCATCTCACAGAGTTACATCTTTCCCTTCAAGAAGTCTTTCGCTAAGGCTGTTTTTGTGGAATTGGCAAAGGGATATTTGGAAGCCCATAGACGTCTCTGGTGAAAAAGGAAATATCTTCCGTTCAAAACTGGAAAGAAGCTTTCTGAGAAACTGCTCTGTGTTCTGTGAATTCATCTCACAGAGTTACATCTTTCCCTTCAAGAAGCCTTTCGCTAAGGCTGTTTTGTGGAATTGGAAAAGGGATATTTGGAAGCCCATAGAGGGCTATGGTGAAAAAGAAAATATCTTCCGTTCAAAACTGGAAAGAAGCTTTCTGAGAAATTGCTCTGTGTTCTGTTAATTCATCTCACAGAGTTACATCTTTCCCTTCAAGAAGCCTTTCGCTAAGGCTGTTCTTGTGGAATTGGCAAAGGGATATTTGGAAGCCCATAGAGGGCTATGGTGAAAAAGGAAATAAATATCTTCCGTTCAAAACTGGAAAGAAGCTTTCTGAGAAACTGCTTTGTGTTCTGTGAATTCATCTCAGAGAGTTACATCTTTCCCTTCAAGAAGCCTTTCGCTAAGGCTGTTCTTGTGGAATTGGCAAAGGGATATTTGGAACCCCTAGAGTGCTATGGTGAAAAAGGAAATATCTTCCGTTCAATACTGGAAAGAAGCTTTAAGAGAAACTGCTCTGTGTTCTGTTAATTCATCTCACAGAGTTACATCTTTCCCTTCAAGAAGCCTTTCGCTAAGGCTGTTCTTGTGGAATTGGCAAAGTTATATTGTGAAGCCCATAGAGGGCTATGTTGAAAAAGGAAATACCTTCCGTTCAAAACTGGAAAGAAGCTTTCTGAGAAACTGCTCTGTGTTCTGTTAATTCATCTCACAGAGTTACATCTTTCCCTTCAAGAAGACTTTCGCTAAGGCGGTTTTGTCGAATTGCCAAAGGGATATTTGGAAGCCCATAGAGGGCTATGGTGAAAAAGGAAATATCTTCCGTTCAAAACTGGAAAGAAGCTTTCTGAGAAACTGCTTTGTGTTCTGTGAATTCATCTCACTGAGTTACATCTTTCCCTTCAAGAAGCCTTTCGCTAAGGCTGTTCTTGTGGAATTGGCAAAGGGATATTTGGAAGCCCATAGAGGGCTATGGTGAAAAAGGAAATATCTTCCGTTCAAAACTGGAAAGAAGCTTTCTGAGAAACTGTTCTGTGTTCTGTTAATTCATCTCACAGAGTTACATCTTTCCCTTCAAGAAGCCTTTCGCTAAGGCTGTTTTGTGGAATTGGCAAAGGGATATTTGGAAGCCCATAGAGGGCTATGGTGAAAAAGAAAATATCTTCCGTTCAAAACTGGAAAGAAGCTTTCTGAGAAACTGCTCTGTGTTCTGTTAATTCATCTCACAGAGTTACATCTTTCCCTTCAAGAAGCTTTTCGCTAAGGCTGTTCTTGTGGAATTGGCAAAGGGATATTTGGAAGCCCATAGAGGGCTATGGTGAAAAAGGAAATATCTTCCGTTGAAAACTGGAAAGAAGCTTTCTGAGAAACTGCTCTGTGTTCTGTTAATACATCTCACAGAGTTACATCTTTCCCTTCAAGAAGCCTTTCGCTAAGGCTGTTCTTGTGGAATTGGAAAAGGGATATTTGGAAGCCCATAGAGGGCTATGGTGAAAAAGGAAATAAATATCTTCCGTTCAAAACTGGAAAGAAGCTTTCTGAGAAACTGCTCTGTGTTCTGTAAATTCATCTCACAGAGTTACATCTTTCCCTTCAAGAAGCCTTTCGCTAAGGCTTTTCTTGTGGAATTGGCAAAAGGATATTTGGAAGCCCATAGAGGGCTGTGGTGAAAAAGGAAATATCTTCCGTTCAAAACTGGAAAGAAGCTTTCTGAGAAACTGCTCTGTGTTCTGTTAATTCATCTCACAGAGTTACTTTTTTCCCTTCAAGAAACCTTTCGCTAAGGCTGTTCTTGTGTAAATCAAAAGGGATATTTGGAAGCCCATAGAGGACTATGGTGAAAAACGAAATATCTTCCGTTCAAAACTGCAAAGAAGCTTTCTGAGAAACTGCTCTGTGTTCTGTTAAATCATCTCACAGAGTTACATCTTTCCCTTCAAGAAGCCTTTCGCTAAGGCTGTTCTTGTGGAATTGGCGAAGGGATATTTGGAAACCCATAGAGGGCTATGGTGAAAAAGGAAATATCTGCCGTTCAAAACTGGAAAGAAGCTTTCTGAGAAACTGCTCTGTGTTCTGTTATTTCATCTCACAGAGTTACATCTTTCCCTTCAAGAAGACTTTCGCTAAGGCTGTTTTGTCGAATTGGCAAAGGGATATTTGGAAGCCCATAGAGGGCTATGGTGAAAAAGGAAATATCTTCCGTTCAAAACTGGAAAGAAGCTTTCTGAGAAACTGCTTTGTGTTCTGTGAATTCATCTCACAGAGTTACATCTTTCCCTTCAAGAAGCCTTTCGCTAAGGCTGTTCTTGTGGAATTGGCAAAGGGATATTTGGAACCCCTAGAGTGCTATGGTGAAAAAGGAAATATCTTCCGTTCAATACTGGAAAGAAGCTTTAAGAGAAACTGCTCTGTGTTCTGTTAATTCATCTCACAGAGTTACATCTTTCCCTTCAAGAAGCCTTTCGCTAAGGCTGTTCTTGTGGAATTGGCAAAGTTATATTGTGAAGCCCATAGAGGGCTATGTTGAAAAAGGAAATATCTTCCGTTCAAAACTGGAAAGAAGCTTTCTGAGAAACTGCTCTGTGTTCTGTTAATTCATCTCACAGAGTTACATCTTTCCCTTCAAGAAGCCTTTCGCTAAGGCTGTTCTTGTGGAATTGGCAAAGTTATATTGTGAAGCCCATAGAGGGCTATGTTGAAAAAGGAAATATCTTCCGTTCAAAACTGGAAAGAAGCTTTCTGAGAAACTGCTCTGTGTTCTGTTAATTCATCTCACAGAGTTACATCTTTCCCTTCAAGAAGACTTTCGCTAAGGCGGTTTTGTCGAATTGGCAAAGGGATATTTGGAAGCCCATAGAGGGCTATGGTGAAAAAGGAAATATCTTCCGTTCAAAACTGGAAAGAAGCTTTCTGAGAAACTGCTTTGTGTTCTGTGAATTCATCTCACTGAGTTACATCTTTCCCTTCAAGAAGCCTTTCGCTAAGGCTGTTCTTGTGGAATTGGCAAAGGGATATTTGGAAGCCCATAGAGGGCTATGGTGAAAAAGGAAATATCTTCCGTTCAAAACTGGAAAGAAGCTTTCTGAGAAACTGCTCTGTGTTCTGTTAATTCATCTCACAGAGTTACATCTTTCCCTTCAAGAAGCCTTTCGCTAAGGCTGTTTTGTGGAATTGGCAAAGGGATATTTGGAAGCCCATAGAGGGCTATGGTGAAAAAGAAAATATCTTCCGTTCAAAACTGGAAAGAAGCTTTCTGAGAAACTGCTCTGTGTTCTGTTAATTCATCTCACAGAGTTACATCTTTCCCTTCAAGAAGCTTTTCGCTAAGGCTGTTCTTGTGGAATTGGCAAAGGGATATTTGGAAGCCCATAGAGGGCTATGGTGAAAAAGGAAATATCTTCCGTTCAAAACTGGAAAGAAGCTTTCTGAGAAACTGCTCTGTGTTCTGTTAATTCATCTCACAGAGTTACATCTTTCACTTCAACAAGTCTTTGGCTAAGGCTGTTCTTGTGGAATTGGCAAAGGGATATTTGGAAGCCCATAGAGGGCTCTGGTGAAAAAGGAAATATCTTTCATACAAAACTCGAAAAAAGCTTTCTGAGAAACTGCTCTGTGTTCTGTTAATTCATCTCACAGAGTTACATCTTTCCATTCAAGAAGCCTTTCGCTAAGGCTGTTCTTGTGGAATTGGAAAAGCGATATTTGGAAGCCCTTAGAGGTCTATGGTGAAAAAGGAAGTATCTTCCGTTCAAAACTGAAAACAAGATTTCTGAGAAACTGCTCTGTGTTCTGTTAATTCATCTCACAGAGTTACATCTTTCCCTTCAAGGAGCCTTTCGCTAAGGCTGTTCTTGTGGAATTGGCAAAGGGATATTTGGAAGCCCATAGAGGGCTCTGGTGAAAAAGGAAATATCTTTCATTCAAAACTCGAAAAAAGCTTTCTGAGAAACTGCTTTGTGTTCTGTGAATTCATCTCACTGAGTTACATCTTTCCCTTCAAGAAGCCTTTCGCTAAGGCTGTTCTTGTGGAATTGGCAAAGGGATATTTGGAAGCCCATAGAGGGCTATGGTGAAAAAGGAAATATCTTCCGTTCAAAACTGGAAAGAAGCTTTCTGAGAAACTGCTCTGTGTTCTGTTAATTCATCTCACATAGTTACATCTTTCCCTTCAAGAAGCCTTTCGCTAAGGCTGTTCTTGTGGAATTGGCAAAGGGATATTTGGAAGAACATAGAGGGCTATGGTGAAAAAGGAAATATCTTCCGTTCAAAACTGGAAAGAAGCTTTCTTAGAAACTGCTCTGGATTCTGTGAATTCATCTCACAGAGTTACATCTTTCCCTTCAAGAAGCCTTTCGCTAAGGCTGTTCTTGTGGAAATGGCAAAGGGATATTTGGAAGCCCATAGAAGGCTATGGTGAAAAAGGAAATATCTTCCGTTCAAAACTGGAAAGAAGCTTTCTGAGAAACTGCTCTGTGTTCTGTTAATTCATCTCACAGAGTTACATCTTTCCCTTCAAGAAGCTTTTCGCTAAGGTGTTCTTGTGGTATTGGCAAAGGGATATTTGGAAGCCCATAGAGGGCTATGGTGAAAAAGGAAATATCTTCCGTTCAAAACTGGAAAGAAGCTTTCTGAGAAACTGCTCTGTGTTCTGTTAATTCATCTCACAGAGTTACATCTTTCACTTCAACAAGTCTTTCGCTAAGGCTGTTCTTGTGGAATTGGCAAAGGGATATTTGGAAGCCCATAGAGGGCTCTGGTGAAAAAGGAAATATCTTTCGTTCAAAACTCGAAAGAAGCTTTCTGAGAAACTGCTCTGTGTTCTGTTAAATCATCTCACAGAGTTACATCTTTCCCTTCAAGAAGCCTTTCGCTAAGGCTGTTCTTGTGGAATTGGCGAAGGGATATTTGGAAACCCATAGAGGGCTATGGTGAAAAAGGAAATATCTTCCGTTCAAAACTGGAAAGAAGCTTTCTGAGAAACTGCTCTGTGTTCTGTTAATTCATCTCACAGAGTTACATCTTTCCCTTCAAGAAGACTTTCTCTAAGGCTGTTTTGTCGAATTGGCAAAGGGATATTTGGAAGCCCATAGAGGGCTATGGTGAAAAAGGAAATATCTTACGTTCAAAACTGGAAAGAAGCTTTCTGAGAAACTGCTCTGTGTTCTGTGAATTCATCTCACAGAGTTACATCTTTCCCTTAAAGAAGCCTTTCGCTAAGGCTGTTCTTGTGGAATTGGCAAAGGGATATTTGGAAGCCCATAGAGGGCTATGGTGAAAAAGGAAATATCTTCCGTTCAAAACTGGAAAGAAGCTTTCTGAGAAACTGCTCTGTGTTCTGTGAATTCATCTCTCAGAGTTACATCTTTCCCTTCAAGGAGCCTTTCGCTAAGGCTGTTCTTGTGGAATTTTCAAAGGGATATTTGGAAGCCCATAGAGGGCTATGGTGAAAAAGGAAATATCTTCCGTTCAAAACTGGAAAGAAGCTTTCTGAGAAACTGCTCTGTGTTCTGTTAATACATCTCACAGAGTTACATCTTTCCCTTCAAGAAGCCTTTCGCTAAGGCTGTTCTTGTGGAATTGGAAAAGGGATATTTGGAAGCCCATAGAGTGCTATGGTGAAAAAGGAAATATCTTCCTTTCAAAACTGGAAAGAAGCTTTCTGAGAAACTGCTCTGTGTTCTGTGAATTCATCTCACAGAGTTACATCTTTCCCTTCAAAAAGCCTTTCGCTAAGGCTTTTCTTGTGTAAATCAAAAGGGGTATTTGGAAGCCCATAGAGGACTATGGTGAAAAACGAAATATCTTCCGTTCAAAACTGCAAAGAAGCTTTCTGATAAACTGCTCTGTGTTCTGTTAAATCATCTCACAGAGTTATATCTTTCCCTTCAAGAAGCCTTTCGCTAAGGCTGTTCTTGTGGAATTGGCGAAGGGATATTTGGAAACCCATAGAGGGCTATGGTGAAAAAGGAAATATCTTCCGTTCAAAACTGGAAAGAAGCTTTCTGAGAAACTGCTCTGTGTTCTGTTATTTCATCTCACAGAGTTACATCTTTCCCTTCAAGAAGACTTTCGCTAAGGCTGTTTTGTCGAATTGGCAAAGGGATATTTGGAAGCCCATAGAGGGCTATGGTGAAAAAGGAAATATCTTCCGTTCAAAATTGGAAAGAAGCTTTCTGAGAAACTGCTTTGTGTTCTGTGAATTCATCTCACAGAGTTACATCTTTCCCTTCAAGAAGCCTTTCGCTAAGGCTGTTCTTGTGGAATTGGCAAAGGGATATTTGGAACCCCTAGAGTGCTATGGTGAAAAAGGAAATATCTTCCGTTCAAAACTGGAAAGAAGCTCTCTGGGAAACTGCTCTGTGTTCTGTGAATTCATCTCACAGAGTTACATATTTCCCTTCAAGAAGCCTTTCGCTAAGGCTCTTCTTGTGGAATTGGGAAAGGGATATTTGGAAGCCCATAGAGGGCTATGGTGAAAAAGGAAATATCTTCCGTTCAAAATTGGAAAGAAGTTTTCTGAGAAACTGCTCTGTGTTCTGTGAATTCATCTCACAGAGTTACATCTTTCCCTTCAAGAAGCCTTTCGCTAAGGCTGTTCTTGTGGAATTGGCTAAGGGATATTTGGAAGCCCATAGACGGCTATGGTGAAAAGGAAATATCTTCCGTTCAATACTGGAAAGAATCTTTAAGAGAAACTGCTCTGTGTTCTGTTAATTCATCTCACAGAGTTACATCTTTCCCTTCAAGAAGCTTTTCGCTAAGGCTGTTCTTGTGGAATTGGCAAAGTTATATTGTGAAGCCCATAGAGGGCTATGTTGAAAAAGGAAATATCTTCCGTTCAAAACTGGAAAGAAGCTTTCTGAGAAACTGCTCTGTGTTCTGTTAATTCATCTCACAGAGTTACATCTTTCCCTTCAAGAAGACTTTCGCTAAGGCGGTTTTGTCGAATTGGCAAAGGGATATTTGGAAGCCCATAGTGGGCTATGGTGAAAAAGGAAATATCTTCCGTTCAAAACTGGAAAGAAGCTTTCTGAGAAACTGCTTTGTGTTCTGTGAATTCATCTCACTGAGTTACATTTTCCCTTCAAGAAGCCTTTCGCTAAGGCTGTTCTTGTGGAATTGGCAAAGGGATATTTGGAAGTCCATAGAGGGCTATGGTGAAAAAGGAAATATCTTCCGTTCAAAACTGGAAAGAAGCTTTCTGAGAAACTGCTCTGTGTTCTGTTAATTCATCTCACAGAGTTACATCTTTCCCTTCAAGAAGCCTTTCGCTAAGGCTGTTTTGTGGAATTGGCAAAGGGATATTTGGAAGCCCATAGAGGGCTATGGTGAAAAAGGAAATATCTTCCGTTCAAAACTGGAAAGAAGCTTTCTGAGAAACTGCTCTGTGTTCTGTTAATTCATCTCACAGAGTTACATCTTTCACTTCAACAAGTCTTTCGCTAAGGCTGTTCTTGTGGAATTGGCAAAGGGATATTTGGAAGCCCATAGAGGGCTCTGGTGAAAAAGGAAATATCTTTCGTTCAAAACTCGAAAGAAGCTTTCTGAGAAACTGCTCTGTGTTCTGTTAAATCATCTCACAGAGTTACATCTTTCCCTTCAAGAAGCCTTTCGCTAAGGCTGTTCTTGTGGAATTGGCGAAGGGATATTTGGAAACCCATAGAGGGCTATGGTGAAAAAGGAAATATCTTCCGTTCAAAACTGGAAAGAAGCTTTCTGAGAAACTGCTCTGTGTTCTGTGAATTCATCTCACAGAGTTACATCTTTCCCTTAAAGAAGCCTTTCGCTAAGGCTGTTCTTGTGGAATTGGCAAAGGGATATTTGGAAGCCCATAGAGGGCTATGGTGAAAAAGGAAATATCTTCCGTTCAAAACTGGAAAGAAGCTTTCTGAGAAACTGCTCTGTGTTCTGTGAATTCATCTCTCAGAGTTACATCTTTCCCTTCAAGGAGCCTTTCGCTAAGGCTGTTCTTGTGGAATTTTCAAAGGGATATTTGGAAGCCCATAGAGGGCTATGGTGAAAAAGGAAATATCTTCCGTTCAAAACTGGAAAGAAGCTTTCTGAGAAACTGCTCTGTGTTCTGTTAATTCATCTCACAGAGTTACATCTTTCCCTTCAAAAAGCCTTTCGCTAAGGCTGTTCTTGTGTAAATCAAAAGGGGTATTTGGAAGCCCATAGAGGACTATGGTGAAAAACGAAATATCTTCCGTTCAAAACTGCAAAGAAGCTTTCTGAGAAACTGCTCTGTGTTCTGTTAAATCATCTCACAGAGTTATATCTTTCCCTTCAAGAAGCCTTTCGCTAAGGCTGTTCTTGTGGAATTGGCGAAGGGATATTTGGAAACCCATAGAGGGCTATGGTGAAAAAGGAAATATATTCCGTTCAAAACTGGAAAGAAGCTTTCTGAGAAACTGCTCTGTGTTCTGTTATTTCATCTCACAGAGTTACATCTTTCCCTTCAAGAAGACTTTCGCTAAGGCTGTTTTGTCGAATTGGCAAAGGGATATTTGGAAGCCCATAGAGGGCTATGGTGAAAAAGGAAATATCTTCCGTTCAAAATTGGAAAGAAGCTTTCTGAGAAACTGCTTTGTGTTCTGTGAATTCATCTCACAGAGTTACATCTTTCCCTTCAAGAAGCCTTTCGCTAAGGCTGTTCTTGTGGAATTGGCAAAGGGATATTTGGAACCCCTAGAGTGCTATGGTGAAAAAGGAAATATCTTCCGTTCAAAACTGGAAAGAAGCTCTCTGAGAAACTGCTCTGTGTTCTGTGAATTCATCTCACAGAGTTACATATTTCCCTTCAAGAAGCCTTTCGCTAAGGCTCTTCTTGTGGAATTGGGAAAGGGATATTTGGAAGCCCATAGAGGGCTATGGTGAAAAAGGAAATATCTTCCGTTCAAAACTGGAAAGAAGTTTTCTGAGAAACTGCTCTGTGTTCTGTGAATTCATCTCACAGAGTTACATCTTTCCCTTCAAGAAGCCTTTCGCTAAGGCTGTTCTTGTGGAATTGGCTAAGGGATATTTGGAAGCCCATAGAGGGCTATGGTGAAAAGGAAATATCTTCCGTTCAATACTGGAAAGAAGCTTTAAGAGAAACTGCTCTGTGTTCTGTTAATTCATCTCACAGAGTTACATCTTTCCCTTCAAGAAGCCTTTCGCTAAGGCTGTTCTTGTGGAATTGGCAAAGTTATATTGTGAAGCCCATAGAGGGCTATGTTGAAAAAGGAAATATCTTCCGTTCAAAACTGGAAAGAAGCTTTCTGAGAAACTGCTCTGTGTTCTGTTAATTCATCTCACAGAGTTACATCTTTCCCTTCAAGAAGACTTTCGCTAAGGCGGTTTTGTCGAATTGGCAAAGGGATATTTGGAAGCCCATAGAGGGCTATGGTGAAAAAGGAAATATCTTCCGTTCAAAACTGGAAAGAAGCTTTCTGAGAAACTGCTTTGTGTTCTGTGAATTCATCTCACTGAGTTACATCTTTCCCTTCAAGAAGCCTTTCGCTAAGGCTGTTCTTGTGGAATTGGCAAAGGGATATTTGGAAGCCCATAGAGGGCTATGGTGAAAAAGGAAATATCTTCCGTTCAAAACTGGAAAGAAGCTTTCTGAGAAACTGCTCTGTGTTCTGTTAATTCATCTCACAGAGTTACATCTTTCCCTTCAAGAAGCCTTTCGCTAAGGCTGTTTTGTGGAATTGGCAAAGGGATATTTGGAAGCCCATAGAGGGCTATGGTGAAAAAGAAAATATCTTCCGTTCAAAACTGGAAAGAAGCTTTCTGAGAAACTGCTCTGTGTTCTGTTAATTCATCTCACAGAGTTACATCTTTCCCTTCAAGAAGCTTTTCGCTAAGGCTGTTCTTGTGGAATTGGCAAAGGGATATTTGGAAGCCCATAGAGGGCTATGGTGAAAAAGGAAATATCTTCCGTTCAAAACTGGAAAGAAGCTTTCTGAGAAACTGCTCTGTGTTCTGTTAATTCATCTCACAGAGTTACATCTTTCACTTCAACAAGTCTTTCGCTAAGGCTGTTCTTGTGGAATTGGCAAAGGGATATTTGGAAGCCCATAGAGGGCTCTGGTGAAAAAGGAAATATCTTTCATACAAAACTCGAAAAAAGCTTTCTGAGAAACTGCTCTGTGTTCTGTTAATTCATCTCACAGAGTTACATCTTTCCCTTCAAGAAGCCTTTCGCTAAGGCTGTTCTTGTGGAATTGGAAAAGCGATATTTGGAAGCCCATAGACGTCTATGGTGAAAAAGGAAGTATCTTCCGTTCAAAACTGAAAACAAGATTTCTGAGAAACTGCTCTGTGTTCTGTTAATTCATCTCACAGAGTTACATCTTTCCCTTCAAGAAGCCTTTCGCTAAGGCTGTTCTTGTGGAATTGGCAAAGGGATATTTGGAAGCCCATAGAGGGCTCTGGTGAAAAAGGAAATATCTTTCATTCAAAACTCGAAAAAAGCTTTCTGAGAAACTGCTCTGTGTTCTGTGAATTCATCTCACTGAGTTACATCTTTCCCTTCAACAAGCCTTTCGCTAAGGCTGTTCTTTTGGAATTGGCAAAGGGATATTTGGAAGCCCATAGAGGGCTATGGTGAAAAAGGAAATATCTTCCGTTCAAAACTGGAAAGAAGCTTTCTGAGAAACTGCTCTGTGTTCTGTTAATTCATCTCACATAGTTACATCTTTCCCTTCAAGAAGCCTTTCGCTAAGGCTGTTTTTGTGGAATTGGCAAAGGGATATTTGGAAGCCCATAGAGGGCTATGGTGAAAAAGGAAATATCTTCCGTTCAAAACTGGAAAGAAGCTTTCTTAGAAACTGCTCTGGATTCTGTGAATTCATCTCACAGAGTTACATCTTTCCCTTCAAGAAGCCTTTCGCTAAGGCTGTTCTTGTGGAAATGGCAAAGGGATATTTGGAAGCCCATAGAAGGCTATGGTGAAAAAGGAAATATCTTCCGTTCAAAACTGGAAAGAAGCTTTCTGAGAAACTGCTCTGTGTTCTGTTAATTCATCTCACAGAGTTACATCTTTCCCTTCAAGAAGCTTTTCGCTAAGGCTGCTCTAGTGGAATTGGCAAAGGGATATTTGGAAGCCCATAGAGGGCTATGGTGAAAAAGGAAATATCTTCCGTTCAAAACTGGAAAGAAGCTTTCTGAGAAACTGCTCTGTGTTCTGTTAATTCATCTCACAGAGTTACATCTTTCACTTCAACAATTCTTTCGCTAAGGCTGTTCTTGTGGAATTGGCAAAGGGATATTTGGAAGCCCATAGAGGGCTCTGGTGAAAAAGGAAATATCTTTCGTTCAAAACTCGAAAGAAGCTTTCTGAGAAACTGCTCTGTGTTCTGTTAAATCATCTCACAGAGTTACATCTTTCCCTTCAAGAAGCCTTTGGCTAAGGCTGTTCTTGTGGAATTGGCAAAGGGATATTTGGAACCCCTAGAGTGCTATGGTGAAAAAGGAAATATCTTCCGTTCAAAACTGGAAAGAAGCTCTCTGGGAAACTGCTCTGTGTTCTGTGAATTCATCTCACAGAGTTACATATTTCCCTTCAAGAAGCCTTTCGCTAAGGCTCTTCTTGTGGAATTGGGAAAGGGATATTTGGAAGCCCATAGAGGGCTATGGTGAAAAAGGAAATATCTTCCGTTCAAAATTGGAAAGAAGTTTTCTGAGAAACTGCTCTGTGTTCTGTGAATTCATCTCACAGAGTTACATCTTTCCCTTCAAGAAGCCTTTCGCTAAGGCTGTTCTTGTGGAATTGGCTAAGGGATATTTGGAAGCCCATAGACGGCTATGGTGAAAAGGAAATATCTTCCGTTCAATACTGGAAAGAATCTTTAAGAGAAACTGCTCTGTGTTCTGTTAATTCATCTCACAGAGTTACATCTTTCCCTTCAAGAAGCTTTTCGCTAAGGCTGTTCTTGTGGAATTGGCAAAGTTATATTGTGAAGCCCATAGAGGGCTATGTTGAAAAAGGAAATATCTTCCGTTCAAAACTGGAAAGAAGCTTTCTGAGAAACTGCTCTGTGTTCTGTTAATTCATCTCACAGAGTTACATCTTTCCCTTCAAGAAGACTTTCGCTAAGGCGGTTTTGTCGAATTGGCAAAGGGATATTTGGAAGCCCATAGTGGGCTATGGTGAAAAAGGAAATATCTTCCGTTCAAAACTGGAAAGAAGCTTTCTGAGAAACTGCTTTGTGTTCTGTGAATTCATCTCACTGAGTTACATCTTTCCCTTCAAGAAGCCTTTCGCTAAGGCTGTTCTTGTGGAATTGGCAAAGGGATATTTGGAAGTCCATAGAGGGCTATGGTGAAAAAGGAAATATCTTCCGTTCAAAACTGGAAAGAAGCTTTCTGAGAAACTGCTCTGTGTTCTGTTAATTCATCTCACAGAGTTACATCTTTCCCTTCAAGAAGCCTTTCGCTAAGGCTGTTTTGTGGAATTGGCAAAGGGATATTTGGAAGCCCATAGAGGGCTATGGTGAAAAAGGAAATATCTTCCGTTCAAAACTGGAAAGAAGCTTTCTGAGAAACTGCTCTGTGTTCTGTTAATTCATCTCACAGAGTTACATCTTTCACTTCAACAAGTCTTTCGCTAAGGCTGTTCTTGTGGAATTGGCAAAGGGATATTTGGAAGCCCATAGAGGGCTCTGGTGAAAAAGGAAATATCTTTCGTTCAAAACTCGAAAGAAGCTTTCTGAGAAACTGCTCTGTGTTCTGTTAAATCATCTCACAGAGTTACATCTTTCCCTTCAAGAAGCCTTTCGCTAAGGCTGTTCTTGTGGAATTGGCGAAGGGATATTTGGAAACCCATAGAGGGCTATGGTGAAAAAGGAAATATCTTCCGTTCAAAACTGGAAAGAAGCTTTCTGAGAAACTGCTCTGTGTTCTGTGAATTCATCTCACAGAGTTACATCTTTCCCTTAAAGAAGCCTTTCGCTAAGGCTGTTCTTGTGGAATTGGCAAAGGGATATTTGGAAGCCCATAGAGGGCTATGGTGAAAAAGGAAATATCTTCCGTTCAAAACTGGAAAGAAGCTTTCTGAGAAACTGCTCTGTGTTCTGTGAATTCATCTCTCAGAGTTACATCTTTCCCTTCAAGGAGCCTTTCGCTAAGGCTGTTCTTGTGGAATTTTCAAAGGGATATTTGGAAGCCCATAGAGGGCTATGGTGAAAAAGGAAATATCTTCCGTTCAAAACTGGAAAGAAGCTTTCTGAGAAACTGCTCTGTGTTCTGTTAATTCATCTCACAGAGTTACATCTTTCCCTTCAAAAAGCCTTTCGCTAAGGCTGTTCTTGTGTAAATCAAAAGGGGTATTTGGAAGCCCATAGAGGACTATGGTGAAAAACGAAATATCTTCCGTTCAAAACTGCAAAGAAGCTTTCTGAGAAACTGCTCTGTGTTCTGTTAAATCATCTCACAGAGTTATATCTTTCCCTTCAAGAAGCCTTTCGCTAAGGCTGTTCTTGTGGAATTGGCGAAGGGATATTTGGAAACCCATAGAGGGCTATGGTGAAAAAGGAAATATATTCCGTTCAAAACTGGAAAGAAGCTTTCTGAGAAACTGCTCTGTGTTCTGTTATTTCATCTCACAGAGTTACATCTTTCCCTTCAAGAAGACTTTCGCTAAGGCTGTTTTGTCGAATTGGCAAAGGGATATTTGGAAGCCCATAGAGGGCTATGGTGAAAAAGGAAATATCTTCCGTTCAAAATTGGAAAGAAGCTTTCTGAGAAACTGCTTTGTGTTCTGTGAATTCATCTCACAGAGTTACATCTTTCCCTTCAAGAAGCCTTTCGCTAAGGCTGTTCTTGTGGAATTGGCAAAGGGATATTTGGAACCCCTAGAGTGCTATGGTGAAAAAGGAAATATCTTCCGTTCAAAACTGGAAAGAAGCTCTCTGAGAAACTGCTCTGTGTTCTGTGAATTCATCTCACAGAGTTACATATTTCCCTTCAAGAAGCCTTTCGCTAAGGCTCTTCTTGTGGAATTGGGAAAGGGATATTTGGAAGCCCATAGAGGGCTATGGTGAAAAAGGAAATATCTTCCGTTCAAAACTGGAAAGAAGTTTTCTGAGAAACTGCTCTGTGTTCTGTGAATTCATCTCACAGAGTTACATCTTTCCCTTCAAGAAGCCTTTCGCTAAGGCTGTTCTTGTGGAATTGGCTAAGGGATATTTGGAAGCCCATAGAGGGCTATGGTGAAAAGGAAATATCTTCCGTTCAATACTGGAAAGAAGCTTTAAGAGAAACTGCTCTGTGTTCTGTTAATTCATCTCACAGAGTTACATCTTTCCCTTCAAGAAGCCTTTCGCTAAGGCTGTTCTTGTGGAATTGGCAAAGTTATATTGTGAAGCCCATAGAGGGCTATGTTGAAAAAGGAAATATCTTCCGTTCAAAACTGGAAAGAAGCTTTCTGAGAAACTGCTCTGTGTTCTGTTAATTCATCTCACAGAGTTACATCTTTCCCTTCAAGAAGACTTTCGCTAAGGCGGTTTTGTCGAATTGGCAAAGGGATATTTGGAAGCCCATAGAGGGCTATGGTGAAAAAGGAAATATCTTCCGTTCAAAACTGGAAAGAAGCTTTCTGAGAAACTGCTTTGTGTTCTGTGAATTCATCTCACTGAGTTACATCTTTCCCTTCAAGAAGCCTTTCGCTAAGGCTGCTCTTGTGGAATTGGCAAAGGGATATTTGGAAGCCCATAGAGGGCTATGGTGAAAAAGGAAATATCTTCCGTTCAAAACTGGAAAGAAGCTTTCTGAGAAACTGCTCTGTGTTCTGTTAATTCATCTCACAGAGTTACATCTTTCCCTTCAAGAAGCCTTTCGCTAAGGCTGTTTTGTGGAATTGGCAAAGGGATATTTGGAAGCCCATAGAGGGCTATGGTGAAAAAGAAAATATCTTCCGTTCAAAACTGGAAAGAAGCTTTCTGAGAAACTGCTCTGTGTTCTGTTAATTCATCTCACAGAGTTACATCTTTCCCTTCAAGAAGCTTTTCGCTAAGGCTGTTCTTGTGGAATTGGCAAAGGGATATTTGGAAGCCCATAGAGGGCTATGGTGAAAAAGGAAATATCTTCCGTTCAAAACTGGAAAGAAGCTTTCTGAGAAACTGCTCTGTGTTCTGTTAATTCATCTCACAGAGTTACATCTTTCACTTCAACAAGTCTTTCGCTAAGGCTGTTCTTGTGGAATTGGCAAAGGGATATTTGGAAGCCCATAGAGGGCTCTGGTGAAAAAGGAAATATCTTTCATACAAAACTCGAAAAAAGCTTTCTGAGAAACTGCTCTGTGTTCTGTTAATTCATCTCACAGAGTTACATCTTTCCCTTCAAGAAGCCTTTCGCTAAGGCTGTTCTTGTGGAATTGGAAAAGCGATATTTGGAAGCCCATAGACGTCTATGGTGAAAAAGGAAGTATCTTCCGTTCAAAACTGAAAACAAGATTTCTGAGAAACTGCTCTGTGTTCTGTTAATTCATCTCACAGAGTTACATCTTTCCCTTCAAGAAGCCTTTCGCTAAGGCTGTTCTTGTGGAATTGGCAAAGGGATATTTGGAAGCCCATAGAGGGCTCTGGTGAAAAAGGAAATATCTTTCATTCAAAACTCGAAAAAAGCTTTCTGAGAAACTGCTCTGTGTTCTGTGAATTCATCTCACTGAGTTACATCTTTCCCTTCAACAAGCCTTTCGCTAAGGCTGTTCTTTTGGAATTGGCAAAGGGATATTTGGAAGCCCATAGAGGGCTATGGTGAAAAAGGAAATATCTTCCGTTCAAAACTGGAAAGAAGCTTTCTGAGAAACTGCTCTGTGTTCTGTTAATTCATCTCACATAGTTACATCTTTCCCTTCAAGAAGCCTTTCGCTAAGGCTGTTTTTGTGGAATTGGCAAAGGGATATTTGGAAGCCCATAGAGGGCTATGGTGAAAAAGGAAATATCTTCCGTTCAAAACTGGAAAGAAGCTTTCTTAGAAACTGCTCTGGATTCTGTGAATTCATCTCACAGAGTTACATCTTTCCCTTCAAGAAGCCTTTCGCTAAGGCTGTTCTTGTGGAAATGGCAAAGGGATATTTGGAAGCCCATAGAAGGCTATGGTGAAAAAGGAAATATCTTCCGTTCAAAACTGGAAAGAAGCTTTCTGAGAAACTGCTCTGTGTTCTGTTAATTCATCTCACAGAGTTACATCTTTCCCTTCAAGAAGCTTTTCGCTAAGGCTGCTCTAGTGGAATTGGCAAAGGGATATTTGGAAGCCCATAGAGGGCTATGGTGAAAAAGGAAATATCTTCCGTTCAAAACTGGAAAGAAGCTTTCTGAGAAACTGCTCTGTGTTCTGTTAATTCATCTCACAGAGTTACATCTTTCACTTCAACAATTCTTTCGCTAAGGCTGTTCTTGTGGAATTGGCAAAGGGATATTTGGAAGCCCATAGAGGGCTCTGGTGAAAAAGGAAATATCTTTCGTTCAAAACTCGAAAGAAGCTTTCTGAGAAACTGCTCTGTGTTCTGTTAAATCATCTCACAGAGTTACATCTTTCCCTTCAAGAAGCCTTTGGCTAAGGCTGTTCTTGTGGAATTGGCGAAGGGATATTTGGAAACCCATAGAGGGCTATGGTGAAAAAGGAAATATCTTCCGTTCAAAACTGGAAAGAAGCTTTCTGAGAAACTGCTCTGTGTTCTGTGAATTCATCTCACAGAGTTACATCTTTCCCTTAAAGAAGCCTTTCGCTAAGGCTGTTCTTGTGGAATTGGCAAAGGGATATTTGGAAGCCCATAGAGGGCTATGGTGAAAAAGGAAATATCTTCCGTTCAAAACTGGAAAGAAGCTTTCTGAGAAACTGCTCTGTGTTCTGTTAATTCATCTCACAGAGTTACATCTTTCCCTTCAAAAAGCCTTTCGCTAAGGCTGTTCTTGTGTAAATCAAAAGGGGTATTTGGAAGCCCATAGAGGACTATGGTGAAAAACGAAATATCTTCCGTTCAAAACTGCAAAGAAGCTTTCTGAGAAACTGCTCTGTGTTCTGTTAAATCATCTCACAGAGTTATATCTTTCCCTTCAAGAAGCCTTTCGCTAAGGCTGTTCTTGTGGAATTGGCGAAGGGATATTTGGAAACCCATAGAGGGCTATGGTGAAAAAGGAAATATATTCCGTTCAAAACTGGAAAGAAGCTTTCTGAGAAACTGCTCTGTGTTCTGTTATTTCATCTCACAGAGTTACATCTTTCCCTTCAAGAAGACTTTCGCTAAGGCTGTTTTGTCGAATTGGCAAAGGGATATTTGGAAGCCCATAGAGGGCTATGGTGAAAAAGGAAATATCTTCCGTTCAAAATTGGAAAGAAGCTTTCTGAGAAACTGCTTTGTGTTCTGTGAATTCATCTCACAGAGTTACATCTTTCCCTTCAAGAAGCCTTTCGCTAAGGCTGTTCTTGTGGAATTGGCAAAGGGATATTTGGAACCCCTAGAGTGCTATGGTGAAAAAGGAAATATCTTCCGTTCAAAACTGGAAAGAAGCTCTCTGAGAAACTGCTCTGTGTTCTGTTAATTCATCTCACAGAGTTACATATTTCCCTTCAAGAAGCCTTTCGCTAAGGCTCTTCTTGTGGAATTGGGAAAGGGATATTTGGAAGCCCATAGAGGGCTATGGTGAAAAAGGAAATATCTTCCGTTCAAAACTGGAAAGAAGTTTTCTGAGAAACTGCTCTGTGTTCTGTGAATTCATCTCACAGAGTTACATCTTTCCCTTCAAGAAGCCTTTCGCTAAGGCTGTTCTTGTGGAATTGGCTAAGGGATATTTGGAAGCCCATAGAGGGCTATGGTGAAAAGGAAATATCTTCCGTTCAATACTGGAAAGAAGCTTTAAGAGAAACTGCTCTGTGTTCTGTTAATTCATCTCACAGAGTTACATCTTTCCCTTCAAGAAGCCTTTCGCTAAGGCTGTTCTTGTGGAATTGGCAAAGTTATATTGTGAAGCCCATAGAGGGCTATGTTGAAAAAGGAAATATCTTCCGTTCAAAACTGGAAAGAAGCTTTCTGAGAAACTGCTCTGTGTTCTGTTAATTCATCTCACAGAGTTACATCTTTCCCTTCAAGAAGACTTTCGCTAAGGCGGTTTTGTCGAATTGGCAAAGGGATATTTGGAAGCCCATAGAGGGCTATGGTGAAAAAGGAAATATCTTCCGTTCAAAACTGGAAAGAAGCTTTCTGAGAAACTGCTTTGTGTTCTGTGAATTCATCTCACTGAGTTACATCTTTCCCTTCAAGAAGCCTTTCGCTTAGGCTGTTCTTGTGGAATTGGCAAAGGGATATTTGGAAGCCCATAGAGGGCTATGGTGAAAAAGGAAATATCTTCCGTTCAAAACTGGAAAGAAGCTTTCTGAGAAACTGCTCTGTGTTCTGTTAATTCATCTCACAGAGTTACATCTTTCCCTTCAAGAAGCCTTTCGCTAAGGCTGTTTTGTGGAATTGGCAAAGGGATATTTGGAAGCCCATAGAGGGCTATGGTGAAAAAGAAAATATCTTCCGTTCAAAACTGGAAAGAAGCTTTCTGAGAAACTGCTCTGTGTTCTGTTAATTCATCTCACAGAGTTACATCTTTCCCTTCAAGAAGCTTTTCGCTAAGGCTGTTCTTGTGGAATTGGCAAAGGGATATTTGGAAGCCCATAGAGGGCTATGGTGAAAAAGGAAATATCTTCCGTTCAAAACTGGAAAGAAGCTTTCTGAGAAACTGCTCTGTGTTCTGTTAATTCATCTCACAGAGTTACATCTTTCACTTCAACAAGTCTTTCGCTAAGGCTGTTCTTGTGGAATTGGCAAAGGGATATTTGGAAGCCCATAGAGGGCTCTGGTGAAAAAGGAAATATCTTTCATACAAAACTCGAAAAAAGCTTTCTGAGAAACTGCTCTGTGTTCTGTTAATTCATCTCACAGAGTTACATCTTTCCCTTCAAGAAGCCTTTCGCTAAGGCTGTTCTTGTGGAATTGGAAAAGCGATATTTGGAAGCCCATAGACGTCTATGGTGAAAAAGGAAGTATCTTCCGTTCAAAACTGAAAACAAGATTTCTGAGAAACTGCTCTGTGTTCTGTTAATTCATCTCACAGAGTTACATCTTTCCCTTCAAGAAGCCTTTCGCTAAGGCTGTTCTTGTGGAATTGGCAAAGGGATATTTGGAAGCCCATAGAGGGCTCTGGTGAAAAAGGAAATATCTTTCATTCAAAACTCGAAAAAAGCTTTCTGAGAAACTGCTCTGTGTTCTGTGAATTCATCTCACTGAGTTACATCTTTCCCTTCAAGAAGCCTTTCGCTAAGGCTGTTCTTTTGGAATTGGCAAAGGGATATTTGGAAGCCCATAGAGGGCTATGGTGAAAAAGGAAATATCTTCCGTTCAAAACTGGAAAGAAGCTTTCTGAGAAACTGCTCTGTGTTCTGTTAATTCATCTCACATAGTTACATCTTTCCCTTCAAGAAGCCTTTCGCTAAGGCTGTTTTTGTGGAATTGGCAAAGGGATATTTGGAAGCCCATAGAGGGCTATGGTGAAAAAGGAAATATCTTCCGTTCAAAACTGGAAAGAAGCTTTCTTAGAAACTGCTCTGGATTCTGTGAATTCATCTCACAGAGTTACATCTTTCCCTTCAAGAAGCCTTTCGCTAAGGCTGTTGTTGTGGAAATGGCAAAGGGATATTTGGAAGCCCATAGAAGGCTATGGTGAAAAAGGAAATATCTTCCGTTCAAAACTGGAAAGAAGCTTTCTGAGAAACTGCTCTGTGTTCTGTTAATTCATCTCACAGAGTTACATCTTTCCCTTCAAGAAGCTTTTCGCTAAGGCTGCTCTTGTGGAATTGGCAAAGGGATATTTGGAAGCCCATAGAGGGCTATGGTGAAAAAGGAAATATCTTCCGTTCAAAACTGGAAAGAAGCTTTCTGAGAAACTGCTCTGTGTTCTGTTAATTCATCTCACAGAGTTACATCTTTCACTTCAACAATTCTTTCGCTAAGGCTGTTCTTGTGGAATTGGCAAAGGGATATTTGGAAGCCCATAGAGGGCTCTGGTGAAAAAGGAAATATCTTTCGTTCAAAACTCGAAAGAAGCTTTCTGAGAAACTGCTCTGTGTTCTGTTAAATCATCTCACAGAGTTACATCTTTCCCTTCAAGAAGCCTTTGGCTAAGGCTGTTCTTGTGGAATTGGCGAAGGGATATTTGGAAACCCATAGAGGGCTATGGTGAAAAAGGAAATATCTTCCGTTCAAAACTGGAAAGAAGCTTTCTGAGAAACTGCTCTGTGTTCTGTTAATTCATCTCACAGAGTTACATCTTTCCCTTCAAGAAGACTTTCTCTAAGGCTGTTCTTGTGGAATTGGCAAAGGGATATTTGGAAGCCCATAGAGGGCTATGGTGAAAAAGGAAATATCTTCCGTTCAAAACTGGAAAGAAGCTTTCTGAGAAACTGCTCTGTGTTCTGTGAATTCATCTCTCAGAGTTACATCTTTCCCTTCAAGGAGCCTTTCGCTAAGGCTGTTCTTGTGGAATTTTCAAAGGGATATTTGGAAGCCCATAGAGGGCTATGGTGAAAAAGGAAATATCTTCCGTTCAAAACTGGAAAGAAGCTTTCTGAGAAACTGCTCTGTATTCTGTGAATTCATCTCACAGAGTTACATCTTTCCCTTCAAGAAGCCTTTCGCTAAGGCTGTTCTTGTGGAATTGGCAAAGGGATATTTGGAAGCCCATAGAGGGCTATGGTGAAAAAGGAAATATCTTCCGTTCAAAACTGGAAACAAGCTTTCTGAGAAACTGCTCTGTGTTCTGTTAATACATCTCACAGAGTTACATCTTTATCTTCAAGAAGCCTTTCGCTAAGGCTGTTCTTGTGGAATTGGAAAAGGGATATTTGGAAGCCCATAGTGGGCTATGGTGAAAAAGGAAATAAATATCTTCCGTTCAAAACTGGAAAGAAGCTTTCTGAGAAACTGCTCTGTGTTCTGTTAATTCATCTCACAGAGTTACATCTTTCCCTTCAAGAAGCCTTTCGCTAAGGCTTTTCTTGTGGAATTGGCAAAAGGATATTTGGAAGCCCATAGAGGGCTGTGGTGAAAAAGGAAATATCTTCCGTTCAAAACTGGAAAGAAGCTTTCTGAGAAACTGCTCTGTGTTCTGTTAATTCATCTCACAGAGTTACATCTTTCCCTTCAAAAAGCCTTTCGCTAAGGCTGTTCTTGTGTAAATCAAAAGGGGTATTTGGAAGCCCATAGAGGACTATGGTGAAAAACGAAATATCTTCCGTTCAAAACTGCAAAGAAGCTTTCTGAGAAACTGCTCTGTGTTCTGTTAAATCATCTCACAGAGTTATATCTTTCCCTTCAAGAAGCCTTTCGCTAAGGCTGTTCTTGTGGAATTGGCGAAGGGATATTTGGAAACCCATAGAGGGCTATGGTGAAAAAGGAAATATCTTCCGTTCAAAACTGAAAGAAGCTTTCTGAGAAACTGCTCTGTGTTCTGTTATTTCATCTCACAGAGTTACATCTTTCCCTTCAAGAAGACTTTCGCTAAGGCTGTTTTGTCGAATTGGCAAAGGGATATTTGGAAGCCCATAGAGGGCTATGGTGAAAAAGGAAATATCTTCCGTTCAAAATTGGAAAGAAGCTTTCTGAGAAACTGCTTTGTGTTCTGTGAATTCATCTCACAGAGTTACATCTTTCCCTTCAAGAAGCCTTTCGCTAAGGCTGTTCTTGTGGAATTGGCAAAGGGATATTTGGAACCCCTAGAGTGCTATGGTGAAAAAGGAAATATCTTCCGTTCAAAACTGGAAAGAAGCTCTCTGAGAAACTGCTCTGTGTTCTGTGAATTCATCTCACAGAGTTACATATTTTCCTTCAAGAAGCCTTTCGCTAAGGCTGTTCTTGTGGAATTGGGAAAGGGATATTTGGAAGCCCATAGAGGGCTATGGTGAAAAAGGAAATATCTTCCGTTCAAAACTGGAAAGAAGTTTTCTGAGAAACTGCTCTGTGTTCTGTGAATTCATCTCACAGAGTTACATCTTTCCCTTCAAGAAGCCTTTCGCTAAGGCTGTTCTTGTGGAATTGGCTAAGGGATATTTGGAAGCCCATAGAGGGCTATGGTGAAAAGGAAATATCTTCCGTTCAATACTGGAAAGAAGCTTTAAGAGAAACTGCTCTGTGTTCTGTTAATTCATCTAACAGAGTTACATCTTTCCCTTCAAGAAGCCTTTCGCTAAGGCTGTTCTTGTGGAATTGGCAAAGTTATATTGTGAAGCCCATAGAGGGCTATGGTGAAAAAGGAAATATCTTCCGTTCAAAACTGGAAAGAAGCTTTCCGAGAAACTGCTCTGTGTTCTGTTAATTCATCTCACAGAGTTACATCTTTCCCTTCAAGAAGACTTTCGCTAAGGCGGTTTTGTCGAATTGGCAAAGGGATATTTGGAAGCCCATAGAGGGCTATGGTGAAAAAGGAAATATCTTCCGTTCAAAACTGGAAAGAAACTTTCTGAGAAACTGCTTTGTGTTCTGTGAATTCATCTCACTGAGTTACATCTTTCCCTTCAAGAAGCCTTTCGCTAAGGCTGTTCTTGTGGAATTGGCAAAGGGATATTTGGAAGCCCATAGAGGGCTATGGTGAAAAAGGAAATATCTTCCGTTCAAAACTGGAAAGAAGCTTTCTGAGAAACTGCTCTGTGTTCTGTTAATTCATCTCACAGAGTTACATCTTTCCCTTCAAGAAGCCTTTCGCTAAGGCTGTTTTGTGGAATTGGCAAAGGGATATTTGGAAGCCCATAGAGGGCTATGGTGAAAAAGAAAATATCTTCCGTTCAAAACTGGAAAGAAGCTTTCTGAGAAACTGCTCTGTGTTCTGTTAATTCATCTCACAGAGTTACATCTTTCCCTTCAAGAAGCTTTTCGCAAAGGCTGTTCTTGTGGAATTGGCAAAGGGATATTTGGAAGCCCATAGAGGGCTATGGTGAAAAAGGAAATATCTTCCGTTCAAAACTGGAAAGAAGCTTTCTGAGAAACTGCTCTGTGTTCTGTTAATTCATCTCACAGAGTTACATCTTTCACTTCAACAAGTCTTTCGCTAAGGCTGTTCTTGTGGAATTGGCAAAGGGATATTTGGAAGCCCATAGAGGGCTCTGGTGAAAAAGGAAATATCTTTCATACAAAACTCGAAAAAAGCTTTCTGAGAAACTGCTCTGTGTTCTGTTAATTCATCTCACAGAGTTACATCTTTCCCTTCAAGAAGCCTTTCGCTAAGGCTGTTCTTGTGGAATTGGAAAAGCGATATTTGGAAGCCCATAGAGGTCTATGGTGAAAAAGGAAGTATCTTCCGTTCAAAACTGAAAACAAGATTTCTGAGAAACTGCTCTGTGTTCTGTGAATTCATCTCACAGAGTTACATCTTTCCCTTCAAGAAGCCTTTCGCTAAGGCTGTTCTTGTGGAATTGGCAAAGGGATATTTGGAAGCCCATAGAGGGCTCTGGTGAAAAAGGAAATATCTTTCATTCAAAAGTCGAAAAAAGCTTTCTGAGAAACTGCTTTGTGTTCTGTGAATTCATCTCACTGAGTTACATCTTTCCCTTCAAGAAGCCTTTCGCTAAGGCTGTTCTTGTGGAATTGGCAAAGGGATATTTGGAAGCCCATAGAGGGCTATGGTGAAAAAGGAAATATCTTCCGCTAAAAACTGGAAAGAAGCTTTCTTAGAAACTGCTCTGGATTCTGTGAATTCATCTCACAGAGTTACATCTTTCCCTTCAAGAAGCCTTTCGCTAAGGCTGTTCTTGTGGAAATGGCAAAGGGATATTTGGAAGCCCATAGAAGGCTATGGTGAAAAAGGAAATATCTTCCGTTCAAAACTGGAAAGAAGCTTTCTGAGAAACTGCTCTGTGTTCTGTTAATTCATCTCACAGAGTTACATCTTTCCCTTCAAGAAGCCTTTCGCTAAGGCTGTTCTTGTGGAATTGGCAAAGGGATATTTGGAAGCCAATAGAGGGCTATGGTGAAAAAGGAAATATCTTCCGTTCAAAACTGGAAAGAAGCTTTCTGAGAAACTGCTCTGTGTTCTGTTAATTCATCTCACAGAGTTACATCTTTCCCTTCAAGGAGCCTTTCGCTAAGGCTGTTCTTGTGGAATTGGCAAAGGGATATTTGGAAGCCCATAGAGGGCTATGGTGAAAAAGGAAATATCTTCCGTTCAAAACTGGAAAGAAGCTTTCTGAGATACTGCTCTGTGTTCTGTGAATTCATCTCACAGAGTTACATCTTTCCCTTCAAGAAGCCTTTCGCTAAGGCTGTTCTTGTGGAATTGGCAAAGGGATATTTGAAAGCCCATAGAGGGCTATTGCAAAAAAGGAAATATCTTCCGTTCAAAACTGGAAAGAAGCGTTCTGAGAAACTGCTCTATGTTCTGTTAATTCATCTCACAGAGTTACATCTTTCCCTTCAAGAAGCCTTTCGCTAAGGCTGTTCTTGTGGAATTGGCAAAGGGATATTTGGAAGCCCATACAGGGCTATGGTGAAAAAGGAAATATCTTCCGTTTAAAACTGTAAAGAAGCTTTCTGAGAAACTGCTCTGTGTTCTGTTAATACATCTCACAGAGGTACATCTTTCCCTTCAAGAAGCCTTTCGCTAAGGCTGTTCTTGTGCAATTGGCAAAGGGATATTTGGAAGCCCATAGAGGGCTATGGTGAAAAAGGAAATAAATATCTTCCGTTCAAAACTGGAAAGAAGCTTTCTGAGAAACTGCTCTGTGTTCTGTAAATTCATCTCACAGAGTTACATCTTTCCCTTCAAGAAGCCTTTCGCTAAGGCTTTTCTTGTGGAATTGGCAAAAGGATATTTGGAAGCCATAGAGGGCTGTGGTGAAAAAGGAAATATCTTCCGTTCAAAACTGGAAAGAAGCTTTCTGAGAAACTGCTCTGTGTTCTGTTAATTCATCTCACAGAGTTACATCTTTCCCTTCAAGAAGCCTTTCGCTAAGGCTGTTCTTGTGGAATTGGCAAGGGGATATTTGGAAGCCCATAGAGTGCTCTGGTGAAAAAGGAAATATCTTCCGTTCAAAACTGGAAAGAAGTTTTCTGAGAAACTGCTCTGTGTTCTGTGAATTCATCTCACAGAGTTACATCTTTCCCTTCAAGAAGCCTTTCGCTAAGGCTGTTCTTGTGGAATTGGCAAAGGGATATTTGGAAGGCCATAGAGGGCTATGGTGAAAAGGAAATATCTTCCGTTCAATACTGGAAAGAAGCTGTAAGAGAAACTGCTCTGTGTTCTGTTAATTCATCTCACCGAGTTACATCTTTCCCTTCAAGAAGCCTTTCGCTAAGGCTGTTCTTGTGGAATTGGCAAAGGGATATTTGGAAGCCCATAGAGGGCTATGGTGAAAAAGGAAATATCTTCCGTTCAAAACTGGAAAGAAGCTTTCTGAGAAACTGCTCTGTGTTCTGTGAATTCATCTCACAGAGTTACATCTTTCCCTTCAAGAAGCCTTTCGCTAAGGCTGTTCTTGTGGAATTGGCAAAGTTATATTGTGAAGCCCATAGAGGGCTATGGTGAAAAAGGAAATATCTTCCTTTCAAAACTGGAAAGAAGCTTTCTGAGAAACTGCTCTGTGTTCTGTTAATTCATCTCACAGAGTTACATCTTTCCCTTCAAGAAGCCTTTCCGTCAGGCTGTTTTGTGGAATTGGAAAAGGGATATTTGGAAGCCCATAGAGGGCTATGGTGAAAAACGAAATATCTTCCGTTCAAAACTGGAAAGAAGCTTTCTGAGAAACTGCTTTGTGTTCTGTGAATTCATCTCACAGATTTACATCTTTCCCTTCAAGAAGCCTTTCGCTAAGGCTGTTCTTGTGGAATTGGCAAAGGGATATTTGGAAGCCCATAGAGGGCTATGGTGAAAAAGGAAATATCTTCCGTTCAAAACTGGAAAGAAGCTTTCTGAGAAACTGCTCTGTGTTCTGTTAATTCATCTCACTGAGTTACATCTTTCCCTTCAAGAAGTCTTTCGCTAAGGCTGTTTTTGTGGAATTGGCAAAGGGATATTTGGAAGCCCATAGAGGGCTCTGGTGAAAAAGGAAATATCTTCCGTTCAAAACTGGAAAGAATGTTTCTGAGAAACTGCTCTGTGTTCTGTTAATTCATCTCACAGAGTTACATCTTTCCCTTCAAGAAGCCTTTCGCTAAGGCTGTTTTGTGGAATTGGAAAAGGGATATTTGGAAGCCCATAGAGGGCTATGGTGAAAAAGAAAATATCTTTCGTTCAAAACTGGAAAGAAGCTTTCTGAGAAATTGCTCTGTGTTCTGTTAATTCATCTCACAGAGTTACATCTTTCCCTTCAAGAAGCCTTTCGCTAAGGCTGTTCTTGTGGAATTGGCAAAGGGATATTTGGAGGCCCATAGAGGGCTATGGTGAAAAAGGAAATATCTTCCGTTCAAAACTGGAAAGAAGCTTTCTGAGAAACTGCTCTGTGTCTGTTAATTCATCTCACAGAGTTACATCTTTCCCTTCAACAAGTCTTTCGCTAAGGCTGTTCTTGTGGAATTGGCAAAGGGATATTTGGAAGCCCATAGAGGGCTCTGGTGAAAAAGGAAATATCTTCCGTTCAAAACTGGAAAGAAGCTTTCTGAGAAACTGTGTTCTGTTAATTCATCTCACAGAGTTACATCTTTCCCTTCAAGAAGCCTTTCGCTAAGGCTGTTCTTGTGGAATTGGAAAAGCGATATTGGGAAGCCCATAGAGGGCTATGGTGAAAAAGGAAGTATCTTCCGTTCAAAACTGAAAACAAGATTTCTGAGAAACTGCTCTGTGTTCTGTTAATTCATCTCACACAGTTACATCTTTCCCTTCAAGAAGCCTTTCGCTAAGGCTGTTCTTTTGGAATTGGAAAAGGGATGTTTGGAAGCCCATAGAGGGCTATGGTGAAAAAGGAAATATCTTCCGTTCAAAACTGGAAAGAAGCTTTCTGAGAAACTGCTCTCTGTTCTGTAAATTCATCTCACAGAGTTACATCTTTCCCTTCAAGAAGCCTTTCGCTAAGGCTGTTCTTGTGTAATTGGTAAAGGGATATTTGGAAGCCCATAGAGGGCTACGGTGAAAAAGGAAATATCTTCCGTTCAAAACTGGAAAGAAGCTTTCTGAGAAACTGCTCTGTGTTTTGTGAATTCACCTCGCAGAGTTACGTCTTTCCCGTCAAGAAGCCTTTCCCTAAGGCTGTTCTTGTGGAAATGGCAAAGGGATATTTGGAAGCCCATAGAGGGCTATGGTGAAAAAGGAAATATCTTCCGTTCAAAACTGGAAAGAAGCTTTCTGAGAAACTGCTCTGTGTTCTGTTAATTCATCTCACAGAGTTACATCTTTCCCTTCAAGAAGCCTTTCGCTAAGGCTGTTCTTGTGGAATTGGCAAAGGGATATTTGGAAGCCCATAGAGGGCTATGGTGAAAAAGGAAATATATTCCGTTCAAAACTGGAAAGAAGCTTTCTGAGAAACTGCTCTGTGTTCTGTTAATTCATCTCATAGTGTTACATCTTTCTCTTCAAGGAGACTTTCGCTAAGGCTGTTCTTGTGGAATTGGCAAAGGGATATTTGGAAGCCCATAGAGGGCTATGGTGAAAAAGGAAATATCTTCCATTCAAAACTGGAAAGAAGCTTTCTGAGAAACTGCTCTGTGTTCTGTGAATTCATCTCACAGAGTTACATCTTTCCCTTCAAGAAGCCTTTCGCTAAGGCTGTTCTTGGGGAATTGGCAAAGGGATATTTGAAAGCCCATAGAGGGCTATGGTAAAAAAGGAAATATCTTCCGTTCAAAACTGGAAAGAAGCTTTCTGAGAAACTGCTCTGTGTTCTGTTAATTCATCTCACAGAGTTACATCTTTCCCTTCAAGAAGCCTTTCGCTAAGTCTGTTCTTGTGGAATTGGCAAAGGGATATTTGGAAGCCCCTAGAGGACTATGGTTAAAAAGGAAATATCTTCCGTTGAAAACTGGAAAGAAGCTTTCTGAGAAACTGCTCTGTGTTCTGTTAATACATCTCACAGAGTTACATCTTTCCCTTCAAGAAGCCTTTCGCTAAGGCTGTTCTTGTGGAATTGGAAAAGGGATATTTGGAAGCCCATAGTGGGCTATGGTGAAAAAGGAAATAAATATCTTCCGTTCAAAACTGGAAAGAAGCTTTCTGAGAAACTGCTCTGTGTTCTGTTAATTCATCTCACAGAGTTACATCTTTCCCTTCAAGACGCCTTTCGCTAAGGCTTTTCTTGTGGAATTGGCAAAAGGATATTTGGAAGCCCATAGAGGGCTGTGGTGAAAATGAAATATCTTCCGTTCAAAACTGGAAAGAAGCTTTCTGAGAAACTGCTCTGTGTTCTGTTAATTCTTCTCACAGAGTTACTTTTTTCCCTTCAAGAAACCTTTCGCTAAGGCTGTTCTTGTGTAAATCAAAAGGGATATTTGGAAGCCCATAGAGGGCTATGGTGAAAAAGGAAATATCTTCCGTTCAAAACTGGAAAGAAGCTTTCTGAGAAACTGCTTTGTGTTCTGTGAATTCATCTCACTGAGTTACATCTTTCCCTTCAAGAAGCCTTTCGCTAAGGCTGTTCTTGTGGAATTGGCAAAGGGATATTTGGAAGCCCATAGAGGGCTATGGTGAAAAAGGAAATATCTTCCGTTCAAAACTGGAAAGAAGCTTTTTGAGAAACTGCTCTGTGTTCTGTTAATTCATCTCACAGAGTTACATCTTTCCCTTCAAGAAGCCTTTCGCTAAGGCTGTTTTGTGGAATTGGCAAAGGGATATTTAGAAGCCCATAGAGGGCTATGGTGAAAAAGAAAATATCTTCCGTTCAAAACTGGAAAGAAGCTTTCTGAGAAACTGCTCTGTGTTCTGTTATTTCATCTCACAGAGTTACATCTTTCCCTTCAAGAAGCTTTTCGCTAAGGCTGTTCTTGTGGAATTGGCAAAGGGATATTTGGAAGCCCATAGAGGGCTATGGTGAAAAAGGAAATATCTTCCGTTCAAAACTGGAAAGAAGCTTTCTGAGAAACTGCTCTGTGTTCTGTTAATTCATCTCACAGAGTTACATCTTTCACTTCAACAAGTCTTTCGCTAAGGCTGTTCTTGTGGAATTGGCAAAGGGATATTTGGAAGCCCATAGAGGGCTCTGGTGAAAAAGGAAATATCTTTCGTTCAAAACTCGAAAGAAGCTTACTGAGAAACTGCTCTGTGTTCTGTTAATTCATCTCACAGAGATACATCTTTCCCTTCAAGAAGCCTTTCGCTAAGGCTGTTCTTGTGGAATTGGAAAAGCGATATTTGGAAGCCCATAGAGGTCTATGGTGAAAAAGGAAGTATCTTCCGTTCAAAACTGAAAACAAGATTTCTGAGAAACTGCTCTGTGTTCTGTTAATTCATCTCACAGAGTTACATCTTTCCCTTCAAGAAGCCTTTCGCTAAGGCTGTTCTTGTGGAATTGGCAAAGGGATGTTTGGAAGCCCATAGAGGGCTATGGTGAAAAAGGAAATATCTTCCGTTCAAAACTGGAAAGAAGCTTTCTGAGAAACTGCTCTGTGTTCTGTTAATTCATCTCACATAGTTACATCTTTCCCTTCAAGAAGCCTTTCGCTAAGGCTGTTCTTGTGGAATTGGCAAAGGGATATTTGGAAGCCCATAGAGGGCTATGGTGAAAAAGGAAATATCTTCCGTTCAAAACTGGAAAGAAGCTTTCTTAGAAACTGCTCTGGATTCTGTGAATTCATCTCACAGAGTTACATCTTTCCCTTCAAGAAGCCTTTCGCTAAGGCTGTTCTTGTGGAAATGGCAAAGGGATATATGGAAGCCCATAGAAGGCTATGGTGAAAAAGGAAATATCTTCCGTTCAAAACTGGAAAGAAGCTTTCTGAGAAACTGCTCTGTGTTCTGGTAATTCATCTCACAGAGTTACATCTTTCCCTTCAAGAAGACTTTCGCTAAGGCGGTTTTGTCGAATTGGCAAAGGGATATTTGGAAGCCCATAGAGGGCTATGATGAAAAAGGAAATATCTTCCGTTCAAAACTGGAAAGAAGCTTTCTGAGAAACTGCTCTGTGTTCTGTGAATTCATCTCACAGAGTTACATCTTTCCCTTCAAGAAGCCATTCGCTAAGGATGTTCTTGTGTAATTGGCAAAGGGATATTTGGAAGCCCGTAGAGGGCTATGCTGAAAAAGGAAATATCTTCCGTTCAAAACTGGATAGAAGCTTTCTGAGAAACTGCTCTGTGTTCTGTTAATTCATCTCACAGAGTTACATCTTTCCCTTCAAGAAGCCTTTCGCTAAGGCTGTTTTGTGGAATTGGCAAAGGGATATTTGGAATCCCATAGAGGGCTATGGTGAAAAAGAAAATATCTTCCGTTCAAAACTGGAAAGAAGTTTTCTGAGAAACTGCTCTGTGTTCTGTTAATTCATCTCACAGAGTTACATCTTTCTCTTCAAGAAGCCTTTCGCTAAGGCTGTTCTTGTGGAATTGGCAAAGGGATATTTGGAAGTCCATAGAGGGCTATGGTGAAAAAGGAAATATATTCCGTTCAAAACTGGAAAGAAGCTTTCTGAGAAACTGCTCTGTGTTCTGTGAATTCATCTCACAGAGTTACATCTTTCCCTTCCATAAGCCTTTCGCTAAGGCTGTTCCTGTGGAATTGGCAAAGGTATATTTGGAAGCCCATGGAGGGCTATGGTGAAAAAGGAAATATCTTCCTTTGAAAACTGGAAAGAAGCTTTCTCAGAAACTGCTCTCTGTTCTGTAAATTCATCTCACAGAGTTACATCTTTCCCTTCAAGAAGCCTTTCGCTAAGGCTGTTCTTGTGGAATTGGCAAAGGGATATTTGGAAGACCATAGAGGGCTACGGTGAAAAAGGAAATACCTTCCGTTCAAAACTGGAAAGAAGCTTTCTTAGAAACTGCTCTGTGTTCTGTGAATTCATCTCACAGAGTTACATCTTTCCCTTCCATAAGCCTTTCGCTAAGGCTGTTCTTGTGGAATTGGCAAAGGGATATTTGGAACCCCTAGAGTGCTATGGTGAAAAAGGAAATATCTTCCGTTCAAAACTGGAAAGAAGCTTTCTGAGAAACTGCTCTGTGTTCTGTGAATTCATCTCACAGAGTTACATATTTCCCTTCAAGAAGCCTTTCGCTAAGGCTGTTCTTGTGGAATTGGGAAAGGGATATTTGGAAGCCCATAGAGGGCTATGGTGAAAAAGGAAATATCTTCCGTTCAAAACTGGAAAGAAGTTTTCTGAGAAACTGCTCTGTGTTCTGTGAATTCATCTCACAGAGTTACATCTTTCCCTTCAAGAAGCCTTTCGCTAAGGCTGTTCTTGTGGAATTGGCTAAGGGATATTTGGAAGCCCATAGAGGGCTATGGTGAAAAGGAAATATCTTCCGTTCAATACTGGAAAGAAGCTTTAAGAGAAACTGCTCTGTGTTCTGTTAATTCATCTCACAGAGTTACATCTTTCCCTTCAAGAAGCCTTTCGCTAAGGCTGTTCTTGTGGAATTGGCAAAGTTATATTGTGAAGCCCATAGAGGGCTATGTTGAAAAAGGAAATATCTTCCGTTCAAAACTGGAAAGAAGCTTTCTGAGAAACTGCTCTGTGTTCTGTTAATTCATCTCACAGAGTTACATCTTTCCCTTCAAGAAAACTTTCGCTAAGGCGGTTTTGTCGAATTGGCAAAGGGATATTTGGAAGCCCATAGAGGGCTATGGTGAAAAAGGAAATATCTTCCGTTCAAAACTGGAAAGAAGCTTTCTGAGAAACTGCTTTGTGTTCTGTGAATTCATCTCACTGAGTTACATCTTTCCCTTCAAGAAGCCTTTCGCTAAGGCTGTTCTTGTGGAATTGGCAAAGGGATATTTGGAAGCCCATAGAGGGCTATGGTGAAAAAGGAAATATCTTCCGTTCAAGACTGGAAAGAAGCTTTCTGAGAAACTGCTCTGTGTTCTGTTAATTCATCTCACAGAGTTACATCTTTCCCTTCAAGAAGCCTTTCGCTAAGGCTGTTTTGTGGAATTGGCAAAGGGATATTTGGAAGCCCATAGAGGGCTATGGTGAAAAAGAAAATGTCTTCCGTTCAAAACTGGAAAGAAGCTTTCTGAGAAACTGCTCTGTGTTCTGTTAATTCATCTCACAGAGTTACATCTTTCCCTTCAAGAAGCTTTTCGCTAAGGCTGTTCTTGTGGAATTGGCAAAGGGATATTTGGAAGCCCATAGAGGGCTACGGTGAAAAAGGAAATATCTTCCGTTCAAAACTGGAAAGAAGCTTTCTGAGAAACTGCTCTGTGTTCTGTTAATTCATCTCACAGAGTTACATCTTTCACTTCAACAAGTCTTTCGCTAAGGCTGTTCTTGTGGAATTGGCAAAGGGATATTTGGAAGCCCATAGAGGGCTCTGGTGAAAAAGGAAATATCTTTCGTTCAACCTCGAAAGAAGCTTTCTGAGAAACTGCTCTGTGTTCTGTTAATTCATCTCACAGAGTTACATCTTTCCCTTCAAAAAGCCTTTCGCTAAGGCTGTTCTTGTGTAATTGGAAAAGGAATATTTGGAAGCCCATAGAGGGCTATGGTGAAAAAAGAAATATCTACCGTTCAAAACTGCAAATAAGCTTTCTGAGAAACTGCTCTGTGTTGTGTTAATTCATCTCACAGAGTTACATCTTTCCCTTCAAGAAGCCTTTCGCTAAGGCTGTTCTTGTGGAATTGGCGAAGGGATATTTGGAAACCCATAGAGGGCTATGGTGAAAAAGGAAATATCTTCCGTTCAAAACTGGAAAGAAGCTTTCTGAGAAACTGCTCTGTGTTCTGTGAATTCATCTCACAGAGTTACATCTTTCCCTTCAAGAAGCCTTTCGCTAAGGCTGTTCTTGTGGAATTGGCAAAGGGATATTTGGAAGCCCATAGAGGGCTATGGTGAAAAAGGAAATATCTTCCGTTCAAAACTGGAAAGAAGCTTTCTGAGAAACTGCTCTGTGTTCTGTTAATTTATCTCACAGAGTTACATCTTTCCCTTCAAGAAGCCTTTCGCTAAGGCTGTTCTTGTGGAATTGGCAAAGGGATATTTGGAAGCCCATAGAGGGCTATGGTGAAAAAGGAAATGTCTTCCGTTCAAAACTGGAAAGAAGCTTTCTGAGAAACTGCTCTGTGTTCTGTGAATTCATCTCACAGAGTTACATCTTTCCCTTCAAGAAGCCTTTCGCTAAGGCTGTTCTTGTGGAATTGGCAAAGGGATATTTGGAAGCCCATAGAGGGCTATGGTGAAAAAGGAAATATCTTCCGTTCAAAACTGGAAAGAAGCTTTCTGAGAAACTGCTCTGTGTTATGTTAATTCATCTCACAGAGTTACAACATTCCCTTCAAGAAGCCTTTCGCTAAGGCTGTTCTTGTGGAATTGGAAAAGGGATATTTGGAAGCCCATAGGGGGCTATGGTGAAAAAGGAAATATCTTCCGTTCAAAACTGGAAAGAAGCTTTCTGAGAAACTGCTCTGTGTTCTGTTAATTTATGTCACAGAGTTACATGTTTCCCTTCAAGAAGCCTTTCGCTAAGGCTGTTCTTGTGGAATTGGAAAAGGGATATTTGGAAGCCCATAGGGTGCTATGGTGAAAAAGGAAATATCTTCCTTTCAAAACTGGAAAGAGGCTTTCTGAGAAACTGCTCTGTGTTCTGTTAATTCATTTCACAGAATTACATCTTTCCCTTCAACAAGTCTTTCGCTAAGGCTGTTCTTGTGGAATTGGCAAAGGGATATTTGGAAGCCCATAGAGGGCTATGGTAAAAAAGGAAGTATCTTCCCTTCAAAACTGGAAAGAAGCTTTCTGAGAAACTGCTCTGTGTTCTGTTAATTCATCTCACAGAGTTACACCTTTCCCTTCAAGAAGCCTTTCGCTAAGGCTGTTCTTGTGGAATTGGCAAAGGGATATTTGGAAGCCCATAGAGGGCTATGGTGAAAAAGGAAATATCTTCCGTTCAAAACTGGAAAGAAGCTTTCTGAGAAACTGCTCTGTGTTCTGTTAATCCATCTCACAGAATTACATCTTTCCCTTCAACAAGTCTTTCGCTAAGGCTGTTCTTGTGGAATTGGCAAAGGGATATTTGGAAGCCCATAGAGGGCTATGGTGAAAAAGGAAATATCTTCCCTTCAAAACTGCAAAGAAGCTTTCTGAGAAACTGCTCTGTGTTCTGTTAATTCATCTCACAGAGTTACACCTTTCCATTCAAGAAGCCTTTCGCTAACGCTGTTCTTGTGGAATTGGCAAAGGGATATTTGGAAGCCCAAAGAGGGCTATGGTGAAAAAGGAAATATCTTCCGTTCAAAACTGGAAAGAAGCTTTCTGAGAAACTGCTCTGTGTTCTGTTAATTCATCTCACAGAGTTACATCTTTCCCTTCAAGAAGACTTTCGCTAAGGCGGTTTTGTCGAATTGGCAAAGGGATATTTGGAAGCCCATAGAGGGCTATGGTGAAAAAGGAAATATCTTCCGTTCAAAACTGGAAAGAAGCTTTCTGAGAAACTGCTCTGTGTTCTGTTAATTCATCTCACAGAGTTACATCTTTCCCTTCAAGAAGCCTTTCGCTAAGGCTGTTCTTTGGAATTGGCAAAGGGATATTTGGAAGCCCATAGAGGGCTACGGTGAAAAAGGAAATGTCTTCCGTTCAAAACTGGAAAGAAGCTTTCTGAGAAACTGCTCTGTGTTCTGTGAATTCATCTCACAGAGTTACATCTTTCCCTTCAAGAAGCCTTTCGCTAAGGCTGTTCTTGTGGAATTGGCAAAGGGATATTTGGAAGCCCATAGAGGGCTATGGTGAAAAAGGAAATATCTTCCGTTCAAAACTGGAAAGAAGCTTTCTGAGAAACTGTTCTGTGTTATGTTAATTTATCTCACAGAGTTACAACATTCCCTTCAAGAAGCCTTTCGCTAAGGCTGTTCTTGTGGAATTGGAAAAGGGATATTTGGAAGCCCATAGGGGGCTATGGTGAAAAAGGAAATATCTTCCGTTCAAAACTGGAAAGAAGCTTTCTGAGAAACTGCTCTGTGTTCTGTTAATTCATGTCACAGAGTTCCATCTTTCCCTTCAAGAAGCCTTTCGCTAAGGCTGTTCTTGTGGAATTGGAAAAGGGATATTTGGAAGCCCATAGAGTGCTATGGTGAAAAAGGAAATATCTTCCTTTCAAAACTGGAAAGAAGCTTTCTGAGAAACTGCTCTGTGTTCTGTGAATTCATCTCACAGAGTTACACCTTTCCCTTCAGGAAGCCTTTCGCTAAGGCTGTTCTTGTGGAATTGGCAAAGGGATATTTGGAAGCCCATAGAGGGCTATGGTGAAAAAGGAAATATCTTCCGTTCAAAACTGGAAAGAAGCTTTCTGAGAAACTGCTCTGTGTTCTGTTAATTCATCTCACAGAGTTACATCTTTCCCTTCAAGAACCCTTTCGCTAAGGCTGTTCTTGTTGAATTGGAAAAGGGATATTTGGAAGCCCATAGAGGGCTATGGTGAAAAAGGAAATATCTTCCGTTCAAAACTGGAAAGAAGCTTTCTGAGAAACTGCTCTGTGTTCTGTTAATTCATCTCACAGAGTTACATCTTTCCCTTCAAGAAGCCTTTCGCTAAGGCTGTTATTGTGGAATTGGTAAAGGGATATTTGGAAGCCCATAGAGGGCTATGGTGAAAAAGGAAATATCTTCCGTTCAAAACTGGAAAGAAGCTTTCTGAGAAACTGCTCTGTGTTCTGTGAATTCATCTCACGGAGTTACATCTTTCCCTTCAAGAAGCCTTTCGCTAAGTCTGTTCCTGTGGAATTAGGTAAGGGATATTTGGAAGCCCATAGAGGGCTATGGTGAAAAACGAAATATCTTCCGTTCAAAACTGGAAAGAAGCTTTCTGAGAAACTGCTCTGTGTTCTGTTAATTCATCTCACAGAGTTACATCTTTCCCTTCAAGAAGTCTTTCGATAAGGCTGTTCCTGTGGAATTGGCAAAGGGATATTTGGAAGCCCATAGAGGGCTATGGTGAAAAAGGAAATATCTTCCCTTCAAAACTGGAAACAAGCTTTCTGAGAAACTGCTCTGTGTTCTGTTAATTCATCTCACAGAGTTACATCTTTCCTTTCAAGAAGCCTTTCGTTAAGGCTGTTCTTGTGGAATTGGCAAAGGGATATTTTGAAGCCCATAGAGGGTAATGGTGAAAAAGGAAATATATTGCGTTTAAAACTGGAAAGAAACTTTCTGAGAAACTGCTCTGTGTTCTGTTAATTCATCTCACTGGGTTACATCTTTACGTTCAAGAAGCTTTTCGCTAAGGCTGTTCTTGCGGAATTGGCAAAGGGATATTTGGAAGCCCATAGAGGGCTATGGAGAAAAAGAAAATATCTTCCGTTCAAAACTGGAAACAAGCTTTATGTGAAACTGCTCTGTGTTCTGTTAATTCGTCTCACAGTTACATCTTTCCCTTCAAGAAGCCTTTCTCTAAGGCTGTTCTTGGGGAATTGGCAAAGGGATATTTGGAAGCCCATAGAGGTCTATGTTGAAAAAGGAAATATCTTCCGTTCAAAACTGGAAAGAAGCTTTCTGAGAAACTGCTCTGTGTTCTGTTAATTCATCTCACAGAGTTACATCTTTCCCTTCAAAAAGCCTTTCGCTAAGGCTGTTCTTGTGTAAATCAAAAGGGGTATGTGGAAGCCCATGGAGGACTATGGTGAAAAACGAAATATCTTCCGTTCAAAACTGCAAAGAAGCTTTCTGAGAAACTGCTCTGTGTTCTGTTAAATCATCTCACAGAGTTACATCTTTCCCTTCAAGAAGCCTTTCGCTAAGGCTGTTCTTGTGGAATTGGCGAAGGGATATTTGGAAACCCATAGAGGGCTATGGTGAAAAAGGAAATATCTTCCGTTCAAAACTGGAAAGAAGCTTTCTGAGAAACTGCTTTGTGTTCTGTGAATTCATCTCACAGAGTTACATCTTTCCCTTCAAGAAGCCTTTCGCTAAGGCTGTTTTGTGGAATTGGCAAAGGGATATTTGGAACCCCTAGAGTGCTATGGTGAAAAAGGAAATATCTTCCGTTCAAAACTGGAAAGAAGCTTTCTGAGAAACTGCTCTGTGTTCTGTGAATTCATCTCACAGAGTTACATCTTTCCCTTCAAGAAGCCTTTCGCTAAGGCTGTTCTTGTGGAATTGGCAAGGGGATATTTGGAAGCCCATAGAGTGCTCTGGTGAAAAAGGAAATATCTTCCGTTCAAAACTGGAAAGAAGCTTTCTGAGAAACTGCTCTGTGTTCTGTGAATTCATCTCACAGAGTTACATATTTCCCTTCAAGAAGCCTTTCGCTAAGGCTCTTCTTGTGGAATTGGGAAAGGGATATTTGGAAGCCCATAGAGGGCTATGGTGAAAAAGGAAATATCTTCCGTTCAAAACTGGAAAGAAGTTTTCTGAGAAACTGCTCTGTGTTCTGTGAATTCATCTCACAGAGTTACATCTTTCCCTTCAAGAAGCCTTTCGCTAAGGCTGTTCTTGTGGAATTGGCAAAGGGATATTTGGAAGGCCATAGAGGGCTATGGTGAAAAGGAAATATCTTCCGTTCAATACTGGAAAGAAGCTGTAAGAGAAACTGCTCTGTGTTCTGTTAATTCATCTCACCGAGTTACATCTTTCCCTTCAAGAAGCCTTTCGCTAAGGCTGTTCTTGTGGAATTGGCAAAGGGATATTTGGAAGCCCATAGAGGGCTATGGTGAAAAAGGAAATATCTTCCGTTCAAAACTGGAAAGAAGCTTTCTGAGAAACTGCTCTGTGTTCTGTGAATTCATCTCACAGAGTTACATCTTTCCCTTCAAGAAGCCTTTCGCTAAGGCTGTTCTTGTGGAATTGGCAAAGTTATATTGTGAAGCCCATAGAGGGCTATGGTGAAAAAGGAAATATCTTCCGTTCAAAACTGGAAAGAAGCTTTCTGAGAAACTGCTCTGTGTTCTGTGAATTCATCTCACAGAGTTACATCTTTCCCTTCAAGAAGCCTTTCGCTAAGGCTGTTCTTGTGGAATTGGCAAAGGGATATTTGTAAGCCCATAGAGGGCTCTGGTGAAAAAGGAAATATCTTTCGTTCAAAACTGGAAAGAAGCTTTCTGAGAAACTGCTCTGTGTTCTGTGAATTCATCTCACAGAGTTACATCTTTCCCTTCAAGAAGCCTTTCGCTAAGGCTGTTCTTGTGGAATTTGAAAAGGGATGTTTGGAAGCCCATAGAGGGCTATGGTGAAAAAGGAAATATCTTCCTTTCAAAACTGGAAAGAAGCTTTCTGAGAAACTGCTCTGTGTTCTGTTAATTCATCTCACAGAGTTACATCTTTCCCTTCAAGAAGCCTTTCGGTCAGGCTGTTTTGTGGAATTGGAAAAGGGATATTTGGAAGCCCATAGAGGGCTATGGTGAAAAACGAAATATCTTCCGTTCAAAACTGGAAAGAAGCTTTCTGAGAAACTGCTTTGTGTTCTGTGAATTCATCTCACAGATTTACATCTTTCCCTTCAAGAAGCCTTTCGCTAAGGCTGTTCTTGTGGAATTGGCAAAGGGATATTTGGAAGCCAATAGAGGGCTATGGTGAAAAAGGAAATATCTTCCGTTCAAAACTGGAAAGAAGCTTTCTGAGAAACTGCTCTGTGTTCTGTTAATTCATCTCACAGAGTTACATCTTTCCCTTCAAGAAGTCTTTCGCTAAGGCTGTTTTTGTGGAATTGGCAAAGGGATATTTGGAAGCCCATAGAGGGCTCTGGTGAAAAAGGAAATATCTTCCGTTCAAAACTGGAAAGAATGTTTCTGAGAAACTGCTCTGTGTTCTGTTAATTCATCTCACAGAGTTACATCTTTCCCTTCAAGAAGCCTTTCGCTAAGGCTGTTTTGTGGAATTGGAAAAGGGATATTTGGAAGCCCATAGAGGGCTATGGTGAAAAAGAAAATATCTTTCGTTCAAAACTGGAAAGAAGCTTTCTGAGAAAGTGCTCTGTGTTCTGTTAATTCATCTCACAGAGTTACATCTTTCCCTTCAAGAAGCCTTTCGCTAAGGCTGTTCTTGTGGAATTGGCAAAGGGATATTTGGAAGCCCATAGAGGGCTATGGTGAAAAAGGAAATATCTTCCGTTCAAAACTGGAAAGAAGCTTTCTGAGAAACTGCTCTGTGTTCTGTTAATTCATCTCACAGAGTTACATCTTTCCCTTCAACAAGTCTTTCGCTAAGGCTGTTCTTGTGGAATTGGCAAAGGGATATTTGGAAGCCCATAGAGGGCTCTGGTGAAAAAGGAAATATCTTCCGTTCAAAACTGGAAAGAAGCTTTCTGAGAAACTGTGTTCTGTTAATTCATCTCACAGAGTTACATCTTTCCCTTCAAGAAGCCTTTCGCTAAGGCTGTTCTTGTGGAATTGGAAAAGCGATATTGGGAAGCCCATAGAGGGCTATGGTGAAAAAGGAAGTATCTTCCGTTCAAAACTGAAAACAAGATTTCTGAGAAACTGCTCTGTGTTCTGTTAATTCATCTCACACAGTTACATCTTTCCCTTCAAGAAACCTTTCGCTAAGGCTGTTCTTTTGGAATTGGAAAAGGGATGTTTGGAAGCCCATAGAGGGCTATGGTGAAAAAGGAAATATCTTCCGTTCAAAACTGGAAAGAAGCTTTCTGAGAAACTGCTCTCTGTTCTGTAAATTCATCTCACAGAGTTACATCTTTCCCTTCAAGAAGCCTTTCGCTAAGGCTTTTCTTGTGTAATTGGCAAAGGGATATTTGGAAGCCCATAGAGGGCTACGGTGAAAAAGGAAATATCTTCCGTTCAAAACTGGAAAGAAGCTTTCTGAGAAACTGCTCTGTGTTTTGTGAATTCACCTCGCAGAGTTACATCTTTCCCGTCAAGAAGCCTTTCCCTAAGGCTGTTCTTGTGGAAATGGCAAAGGGATATTTGGAAGCCCATAGAGGGCTATGGTGAAAAAGGAAATATCTTCCGTTCAAAACTGGAAAGAAGCTTTCTGAGAAACTGCTCTGTGTTCTGTTAATTCATCTCACAGAGTTACATCTTTCCCTTCAAGAAGCCTTTCGCTAAGGCTGTTCTTGTGGAATTGGCAAAGGGATATTTGGAAGCCCATAGAGGGCTATGGTGAAAAAGGAAATATCTTCCGTTCAAAACTGGAAAGAAGCTTTCTGAGAAACTGCTCTGTGTTCTGTTAATTCATCTCATAGTGTTACGTCTTTCCCTTCAAGGAGACTTTCGCTAAGGCTGTTCTTGTGGAATTGGCAAAGGGATATTTGGAAGCCCATAGAGGGCTACGGTGAAAAAGGAAATATCTTCCATTCAAAACTGGAAAGGAGCTTTCTGAGAAACTACTCTGTGTTCTGTGAATTCATCTCACAGAGTTACATCTTTCCCTTCAAGAAGCCTTTCGCTAAGGCTGTTCTTGTGGAATTGGCAAAGGGATATTTGAAAGCACATAGAGGGCTATGGTAAAAAAGGAAATATCTTCCGTTCAAAACTGGAAAGAAGCTTTCTGAGAAACTGCTCTGTGTTCTGTTAATTCATCTCACAGAGTTACTTTTTTCCCTTCAAGAAACCTTTCGCTAAGGCTGTTCTTGTGTAAATCAAAAGGGATATTTGGAAGCCCATAGAGGACTATGGTGAAAAACGAAATATCTTCCGTTCAAAACTGCAAAGAAGCTTTCTGAGAAACTGCTCTGTGTTCTGTTAAATCATCTCACAGAGTTACATCTTTCCCTTCAAGAAGCCTTTCGCTAAGGCTGTTCTTGTGGAATTGGCGAAGGGATATTTGGAAACCCATAGAGGGCTATGGTGAAAAAGGAAATATCTTCCGTTCAAAACTGGAAAGAAGCTTTCTGAGAAACTGCTCTGTGTTCTGTTAATTCATCTCAAAGAGTTACATCTTTCCCTTCAAGAAGACTTTCGCTAAGGCGGTTTTGTCGAATTGGCAAAGGGATATTTGGAAGCCCATAGAGGGCTATGGTGAAAAAGGAAATATCTTCCGTTCAAAACTGGAAAGAAGCTTTCTGAGAAACTGCTTTGTGTTCTGTGAATTCATCTCACTGAGTTACATCTTTCCCTTCAAGAAGCCTTTCGCTAAGGCTGTTCTTGTTGAATTGGCAAAGGGATATTTGGAAGCCCATAGAGGGCTATGATGAAAAAGGAAATATCTTCCGTTCAAAACTGGAAAGAAGCTTTCTGAGAAACTGCTCTGTGTTCTGTGAATTCATCTCACAGAGTTACATCTTTCCCTTCAAGAAGCCATTCGCTAAGGATGTTCTTGTGTAATTGGCAAAGGGATATTTGGAAGCCCGTAGAGGGCTATTTTGAAAAAGGAAATATCTTCCGTTCAAAACTGGATAGAAGCTTTCTGAGAAACTGCTCTGTGTTCTGTTAATTCATCTCACAGAGTTACATCTTTCCCTTCAAGAAGCCTTTCGCTAAGGCTGTTTTGTGGAATTGGCAAAGGGATATTTGGAATCCCATAGAGGGCTATGGTGAAAAAGGAAATATCTTCCGTTCAAAACTGGAAAGAAGCTTTCTGAGAAACTGCTCTGTGTTCTGTTAATTCATCTCACAGAGTTACATCTTTCCCTTCAAGGAGCCTTTCGCTAAGGCTGTTCTTGTGGAATTTGAAAAGGGATATTTGGAAGCCCATAGAGGGCTATGGTGAAAAAGGAAATATCTTCCATTCAAAACTGGAAAGAAGCTTTCTGAGAAACTGCTCTGTGTTCTGTGAATTCATCTCACAGAGTTACATCTTTCCCTTCAAGAATCCTTTCGCTAAGGCTGTTCTTGTGGAATTGGCAAAGGGATATTTGAAAGCCCATAGAGGGCTATGGTAAAAAAGGAAATATCTTCCGTTCAAAACTGGAAAGAAGCTTTCTGAGAAACTGCTCTGTGTTCTGTTAATTCATCTCACAGAGTTACATCTTTCCCTTCAAGAAGCCTTTCGCTAAGTCTGTTCTTGTGGAATTGGCAAAGGGATATTTGGAAGCCCCTAGAGGGCTATGGTGAAAAAGGAAATATCTTCCGTTGAAAACTGGAAAGAAGCCTTCTTAGAAACTGCTCTGTGTTCTTTTAATACATCTCACAGAGTTACATCTTTCCCTTCAAGAAGCCTTTCGCTAAGGCTGTTCTTGTGCAATTGGCAAAGGGATATTTGGAAGCCCATAGAGGGCTACGGTGAAAAAGGAAATAAATATCTTCCGTTCAAAACTGGAAAGAAGTTTTCTGAGAAACTGCTCTGTGTTCTGTAAATTCATCTCACAGAGTTACATCTTTCCCTTCAAGAAGCCTTTCGCTAAGGCTTTTCTTGTGGAATTGGCAAAAGGATATTTGGAAGCCCATAGAGGGCTCTGGTGAAAAAGGAAATATCTTCCGTTCAAAACTGGAAAGAAGCTTTCTGAGAAACTGCTCTGTGTTCTGTTAATTCATCTCACAGAGTTACATCTTTCCCTTCAAAAAGCCTTTCGTTAAGGCTGTTCTTGTGTAATTGGAAAAGGAATATTTGGAAGCCCATAGAGGGCTATGGTGAAAAACGAAATATCTACCGTTCAAAACTGCAAAGAAGCTTTCTGAGAAACTGCTCTGTGTTCTGTTAAATCATCTCACAGAGTTACATCTTTCCCTTCAAGAAGCCTTTCGCTAAGGCTGTTCTTGTGGAATTGGCGAAGGGATATTTGGAAACCCATAGAGGGCTATGGTGAAAAAGGAAATATCTTCCGTTCAAAACTGGAAAGAAGCTTTCTGAGAAACTGCTCTGTGTTTTGTGAATTCATCTCATAGAGTTACATCTTTCCCTTCAAGGAGCCTTTCGCTAAGGCTGTTGTTGTGGAATTGGCAAAGGGATATTTGGAAGCCCATAGAGGGCTATGGTGAAAAAGGAAATATCTTCCGTTCAAAACTGGAAAGAAGCTTTCTGAGAAACTGCTCTGTATTCTGTGAATTCATCTCACAGAGTTACATCTTTCCCTTCAAGAAGCCTTTCGCTAAGGCTGTTCTTGTGGAATTGGCAAAGGGATATTTGAAAGCCCATAGAGGGCTATGGTAAAAAAGGAAATACCTTCCGTTCAAAACTGGAAAGTAGCGTTCTGAGAAACTGCTCTGTGTTCTGTTAATTCATCTCACAGAGTTACATCTTTCCCTTCAAGAAGCCTTTCGCTAAGGCTGTTCTTGTGTAATTGGCAAAGGGATATTTGGAAGCCCATAGAGGGCTATGGTGAAAAAGGAAATATCTTCCGTTCAAAACTGGAAACAAGCTTTCTGAGAAACTGCTCTGTGTTCTGTTAATACATCTCACAGAGTTACATCTTTCCCTTCCAGAAGCCTTTCGCTAAGGCTGTTCTTGTGGAATTGGAAAAGGGATATTTGGAAGCCCATAGTGGGCTATGGTGAAAAAGGAAATAAATATCTTCCGTTCAAAACTGGAAAGAAGCTTTCTGAGAAACTGCTCTGTGTTCTGTTAATTCATCTCACAGAGTTACATCTTTCCCTTCAAGAAGCCTTTCGCTAAGGCTTTTCTTGTGGAATTGGTAAAAGGATATTTGGAAGCCCATAGAGGGCTGTGGTGAAAAAGGAAATATCTTCCGTTCCAAACTGGAAAGAAGCTTTCTGAGAAACTGCTCTGTGTTCTGTTAATTCATCTCACAGAGTTACATCTTTCCCTTCAAATAGCCTTTCGCAAAGGCTGTTCTTGTGTAAATCAAAAGGGGTATTTGGAAGCCCATAGAGGACTATGGTGAAAAACGAAATATCTTCCGTTCAAAACTGCAAAGAAGCTTTCTGAGAAACTGCTCTGTGTTCTGTTAAATCATCTCACAGAGTTACATCTTTCCCTTCAAGAAGCCTTTCGCTAAGGCTGTTCTTGTGGAATTGGCGAAGGGATATTTGGAAACCCAAAGAGGGCTATGGTGAAAAAGGAAATATCTTCCGTTCAAAACTGGAAAGAAGCTTTCTGAGAAACTGCTCTGTGTTCTGTTATTTCATCTCACAGAGTTACATCTTTCCCTTCAAGAAGACTTTCGCTAAGGCTGTTTTGTCGAATTGGCAAAGGGATATTTGGAAGCCCATAGAGGGCTATGGTGAAAAAGGAAATATCTTCCGTTCAAAACTGGAAAGAAGCTTTCTGAGAAACTGCTTTGTGTTCTGTGAATTCATCTCACAGAGTTACATCTTTCCCTTCAAGAAGCCTTTCGCTAAGGCTGTTCTTGTGGAATTGGCAAAGGGATATTTGGAACCCCTAGAGTGCTATGGTGAAAAAGGAAATATCTTCCGTTCAAAACTGGAAAGAAGCTTTCTGAGAAACTGCTCTGTGTTCTGTGAATTCATCTCACAGAGTTACATATTTCCCTTCAAGAAGCCTTTCGCTAAGGCTGTTCTTGTGGAATTGGGAAAGGGATATTTGGAAGCCCATAGAGGGCTATGGTGAAAAAGGAAATATCTTCCGTTCAAAACTGGAAAGAAGTTTTCTGAGAAACTGCTCTGTGTTCTGTGAATTCATCTCACAGAGTTACATCTTTCCCTTCAAGAAGCCTTTCGCTAAGGCTGTTCTTGTGGAATTGGCTAAGGGATATTTGGAAGCCCATAGAGGGCTATGGTGAAAAGGAAATATCTTCCGTTCTATACTGGAAAGAAGCTTTAAGAGAAACTGCTCTGTGTTCTGTTAATTCATCTCACAGAGTTACATCTTACCCTTCAAGAAGCCTTTCGCTAAGGCTGTTCTTGTGGAATTGGCAAAGTTATATTGTGAAGCCCATAGAGGGCTATGTTGAAAAAGGAAATATCTTCCGTTCAAAACTGGAAAGAAGCTTTCTGAGAAACTGCTCTGTGTTCTGTTAATTCATCTCACAGAGTTACATCTTTCCCTTCAAGAAAACTTTCGCTAAGGCGGTTTTGTCGAATTGGCAAAGGGATATTTGGAAGCCCATAGAGGGCTATGGTGAAAAAGGAAATATCTTCCGTTCAAAACTGGAAAGAAGCTTTCTGAGAAACTGCTTTGTGTTCTGTGAATTCATCTCACTGAGTTACATCTTTCCCTTCAAGAAGCCTTTCGCTAAGGCTGTTCTTGTGGAATTGGCAAAGGGATATTAGGAAGCCCATAGAGGGCTATGGTGAAAAAGGAAATATCTTCCGTTCAAAACTGGAAAGAAGCTTTCTGAGAAACTGCTCTGTGTTCTGTTAATTCATCTCACAGAGTTACATCTTTCCCTTCAAGAAGCCTTTCGCTAAGGCTGTTTTGTGGAATTGGCAAATGGATATTTGGAAGCCCATAGAGGGCTATGGTGAAAAAGAAAATGTCTTCCGTTCAAAACTGGAAAGAAGCTTTCTGAGAAACTGCTCTGTGTTCTGTTAATTCATCTCACAGAGTTACATCTTTCCCTTCAAGAAGCTTTTCGCTAAGGCTGTTCTTGTGTAATTGGCAAAGGGATATTTGGAAGCCCATAGAGGGCTATGGTGAAAAAGGAAATATCTTCCGTTCAAAACTGGAAAGAAGCTTTCTGAGAAACTGCTCTGTGTTCTGTTAATTCATCTCACAGAGTTACATCTTTCACTTCAACAAGTCTTTCGCTAAGGCTGTTCTTGTGGAATTGGCAAAGGGATATTTGGAAGCCCATAGAGGGCTCTGGTGAAAAAGGAAATATCTTTCGTTCAACCTCGAAAGAAGCTTTCTGAGAAACTGCTCTGTGTTCTGTTAATTCATCTCACAGAGTTACATCTTTCCCTTCAAAAAGCCTTTCGCTAAGGCTGTTCTTGTGTAATTGGAAAAGGAATATTTGGAAGCCCATAGAGGGCTATGGTGAAAAAAGAAATATCTACCGTTCAAAACTGCAAAGAAGCTTTCTGAGAAACTGCTCTGTGTTCTGTTAAATCATCTCACAGAGTTACATCTTTCCCTTCAAGAAGCCTTTCGCTAAGGCTGTTCTTGTGGAATTGGCGAAGGGATATTTGGAAACCCATAGAGGGCTATGGTGAAAAAGGAAATATCTTCCGTTCAAAACTGGAAAGAAGCTTTCTGAGAAACTGCTCTGTGTTCTGTGAATTCATCTCACAGAGTTACATCTTTCCCTTAAAGAAGCCTTTCGCTAAGGCTGTTCTTGTGGAATTGGCAAAGGGATATTTGGAAGCCCATAGAGGGCTATGGTGAAAAAGGAAATATCTTCCGTTCAAAACTGGAAAGAAGCTTTCTGAGAAACTGCTCTGTGTTCTGTGAATTCATCTCACAGAGTTACATCTTTCCCTTCAAGGAGCCTTTCGCTAAGGCTGTTCTTGTGGAATTGGCAAAGGGATATTTGGAAGCCCATAGAGGGCTATGGTGAAAAAGGAAATATCTTCCGTTCAAAACTGGAAAGAAGCTTTCTGAGAAACTGCTCTGTATTCTGTGAATTCATCTCACAGAGTTACATCTTTCCCTTCAAGAAGCCTTTCGCTAAGGCTGTTCTTGTGGAATTGGCAAAGGGATATTTGAAAGCCCATAGAGGGCTATGGTAAAAAAGGAAATATCTTCCGTTCAAAACTGGAAAGAAGCGTTCTGAGAAACTGCTCTGTGTTCTGTTAATTCATCTCACAGAGTTACATCTTTCCCTTCAAGAAGCCTTTCGCTAAGGCTGTTCTTGTGTAATTGGCAAAGGGATATTTGGAAGCCCATAGAGGGCTATGGTGAAAAAGGAAATATCTTCCGTTCAAAACTGGAAACAAGCTTTCTGAGAAACTGCTCTGTGTTCTGTTAATACATCTCACAGAGTTACATCTTTCCCTTCAAGAAGCCTTTCGCTAAGGCTGTTCTTGTGGAATTGGAAAAGGGATATTTGGAAGCAAATAGTGGGCTATGGTGAAAAAGGAAATAAATATCTTCCGTTCAAAACTGGAAAGAAGCTTTCTGAGAAACTGCTCTGTGTTCTGTTAATTCATCTCACAGAGTTACATCTTTCCCTTCAAGTAGCCTTTCGCTAAGGCTTTTCTTGTGGAATTGGCAAAAGGATATTTGGAAGCCCATAGAGGGCTGTGGTGAAAAAGGAAATATCTTCCGTTCAAAACTGGAAAGAAGCTTTCTGAGAAACTGCTCTGTGTTCTGTTAATTCATCTCACAGAGTTACATCTTTCCCTTCAAAAAGCCTTTCGCTAAGGCTGTTCTTGTGTAAATCAAAAGGGGTATTTGGAAACCCATGGAGGACTATGGTGAAAAACGAAATATCTTCCGTTCAAAACTGCAAAGAAGCTTTCTGAGAAACTGCTCTGTGTTCTGTTAAATCATCTCACAGAGTTACATCTTTCCCTTCAAGAAGCCTTTCGCTAAGGCTGTTCTTGTGGAATTGGCGAAGGGATATTTGGAAACCCATAGAGGGCTATGGTGAAAAAGGAAATATCTTCCGTTCAAAACTGGAAAGAAGCTTTCTGAGAAACTGCTCTGTGTTCTGCTATTTCATCTCACAGAGTTACATCTTTCCCTTCAAGAAGACTTTCGCTAAGGCTGTTTTGTCGAATTGGCAAAGGGATATTTGGAAGCCCGTAGAGGGCTATGTTGAAAAAGGAAATATCTTCCGTTCAAAATTGGAAAGAAGCTTTCTGAGAAACTGCTTTGTGTTCTGTGAATTCATCTCACAGAGTTACATCTTTCCCTTCAAGAAGCCTTTCGCTAAGGCTGTTCTTGTGTAATTGGCAAAGGGATATTTGGAAGCCCATAGAGGGCTATGGTGAAAAAGGAAATATCTTCCATTCAAAACTGGAAACAAGCTTTCTGAGAAACTGCTCTGTGTTCTGTTAAATCATCTCACAGAGTTACATCTTTCCCTTCAAGAAGCCTTTCGCTAAGGCTGTTCTTGTGGAATTGGAAAAGGGATATTTGGAAGCCCATAGTGGGCTATGGTGAAAAAGGAAATAAATATCTTCCGTTCAAAACTGGAAAGAAGCTTTCTGAGAAACTGCTCTGTGTTCTGTTAATTCATCTCACAGAGTTACATCTTTCCCTTCAAGAAGCCTTTCGCTAAGGCTGTTCTTGTGGAATTGGCAAAGGGATATTTGGAAGCCCATAGAGGGCTATGGTGAAAAAGGAAATATCTTCCGTTCAAAACTGCAAAGAAGCTTTCTGAGAAACTGCTCTGTGTTCTGTGAATTCATCTCACAGAGTTACATCTTTCCCTTCAAGAAGCCTTTCGCTAAGGCTGTTCTTGTGGAATTGGCAAAGGGATATTTGGAAGCCCATGGAGGGCTATGGTGAAAAAGGAAGTATCTTCCGTTCAAAACTGGAAACAAGCTTTCTGAGAAACTGCTCTGTGTCCTGTTAATTCATCTCACAGAGTTACATCTTTCCCTTCAAGAAGACTTTCGCTAAGGCTGTTTTGTCGATTTGGCAAAGGGATATTTGGAAGCCCGTAGAGGGCTATGGTGAAAAATAAAATATCTTCCGTTCCAAAGTGGAAAGAAGCTTTCTGAGAAACTGCTCTGTGTTCTGTGAATTCATCTCACAGAGTTACATCTTTCCCTTCAAGAAGCCTTTCGCTAAGGCTGTTCTTGTGGAATTGGAAAAGGGATATTTGGAAGCCCATAGAGGGCTATGGTGAAAAAGGAAATATCTTCCGTTCAAAACTGGAAAGAATCTTTCTGAGAAACTGCTCTGTGTTCTGTTAAATCATCTCACAGAGTTACATCTTTCCCTTCAAGAAGCCTTTCGCTAAGGCTGTTCTTGTGGAATTGGCGAAAGGATATTTGGAAACCCATAGAGGGCTATGGTGAAAAAGGAAATATCTTCCGTTCAAAACTGGAAAGAAGCTTTCTGAGAAACTGCTCTGTGTTCTGTTAATTCATCTCACAGAGTTACATCTTTCCCTTCAAGAAGACTTTCGCTAAGGCGGTTTTGTCGAATTGGCAAAGGGATATTTGGAAGCCCATAGAGGGCTATGGTGAAAAAGGAAATATCTTCCGTTCAAAACTGGAAAGAAGCTTTCTGAGAAACTTCTTTGTGTTCTGTGAATTCATCTCACAGAGTTACATCTTTCCCTTCAAGAAGCCTTTCGCTAAGGCTGTTCTTGTGGAATTGGCAAAGGGATATTTGGAAGCCCATAGAGGGCTATGGTGAAAAAGGAAATATCTTCCGTTGAAAACTGGAAAGGAGCTTTCTGAGAAACTGCTCTGTGTTCTGTTAATACATCTCACAGAGTTACATCTTTCCCTTCAAGTAGCCTTTCGCTAAGGCTGTTCTTGTGCAATTGGCAAAGGGATATTTGGAAGCCCATAGAGGGCTATGGTGAAAAAGGAAGTATCTTCCGTTCAAAACTGGAAAGAAGCTTTCTGAGAAACTGCTCTGTGTTCTGTTAATTCATCTTACAGAGTTACATCTTTCCCTTCAAGAAGATTTTCGCTAAGGCTGTTCTTGTGTAATTGGCAAAGGGATATTTGGAAGCCCATAGAGGGCTATGGTGAAAAAGGAAATATCTTCCGTTCAAAACTGGAAAGAAGCTTTCTGAGAAACTGCTCTGTGTTCTGTGAATTCATCTCACAGAGTTACATCTTTCCCTTCAAGAAGCCTTTCGCTAAGGCTGTTCTTGTGGAATTGGCAAAGTTATATTGTGAAGCCCTTAGAGGGCTATGGTGAAAAAGGAAATATCTTCCGTTCAAAACTGGAAAGAAGCTTTCTGAGAAACTGCTCTGTGTTCTGTTAATTCATCTCACAGAGTTACATCTTTCACTTCAACAAGTCTTTCGCTAAGGCTGTTCTTGTGGAATTGGCAAAGGGATATTTGGAAGCCCATAGAGGCTCTGGTGAAAAAGGAAATATCTTTCGTTCAAAACTGGAAAGAAGCTTTCAGAGAAACTGCTCTGTGTTCTGTTAATTCATCTCACAGAATTACATCTTTCCCTTCAAGAAGTCTTTCGCTAATGCTGTTCTTGTGGAATTGGAAAAGCGATATTTGGAAGCCCATATTGGGCTATGGTGAAAAAGGAAGTATCTTCCGTTCAAAACTGAAAACAAGATTTCTGAGAAACTGCTCTGTGTTCTGTGAATTCATCTCACAGAGTTACATCTTTCCCTTCAAGAAGCCTTTCGCTAAGGCTGTTCTTGTGGAATTGGCAAAGGGATATTTGGAAGCCCATGGAGGGCTATGGTGAAAAAGGAAGTATCTTCCGTTCAAAACTGGAAACAAGCTTTCTGAGAAACTGCTCTGTGTCCTGTTAATTCATCTCACAGAGTTACATCTTTCCCTTCAAGAAGACTTTCGCTAAGGCTGTTTTGTCGATTTGGCAAAGGGATATTTGGAAGCCCGTAGAGGGCTATGGTGAAAAATAAAATATCTTCCGTTCCAAAGTGGAAAGAAGCTTTCTGAGAAACTGCTCTGTGTTCTGTGAATTCATCTCACAGAGTTACATCTTTCCCTTCAAGAAGCCTTTCGCTAAGGCTGTTCTTGTGGATTTGGAAAAGGGATATTTGGAAGCCCATAGAGGGCTATGGTGAAAAAGGAAATATCTTCCGTTCAAAACTGGAAAGAATCTTTCTGAGAAACTGCTCTGTGTTCTGTTAAATCATCTCACAGAGTTACATCTTTCCCTTCAAGAAGCCTTTCGCTAAGGCTGTTCTTGTGGAATTGGCGAAAGGATATTTGGAAACCCATAGAGGGCTATGGTGAAAAAGGAAATATCTTCCGTTCAAAACTGGAAAGAAGCTTTCTGAGAAACTGCTCTGTGTTCTGTTAATTCATCTCACAGAGTTACATCTTTCCCTTCAAGAAGACTTTCGCTAAGGCGGTTTTGTCGAATTGGCAAAGGGATATTTGGAAGCCCATAGAGGGCTATGGTGAAAAAGGAAATATCTTCCGTTCAAAACTGGAAAGAAGCTTTCTGAGAAACTTCTTTGTGTTCTGTGAATTCATCTCACAGAGTTACATCTTTCCCTTCAAGAAGCCTTTCGCTAAGGCTGTTCTTGTGGAATTGGCAAAGGGATATTTGGAAGCCCATAGAGGGCTATGGTGAAAAAGGAAATATCTTCCGTTGAAAACTGGAAAGAAGCTTTCTGAGAAACTGCTCTGTGTTCTGTTAATACATCTCACAGAGTTACATCTTTCCCTTCAAGAAGCCTTTCGCTAAGGCTGTTCTTGTGCAATTGGCAAAGGGATATTTGGAAGCCCATAGAGGGCTATGGTGAAAAAGGAAATAAAAATCTTCCGTTCAAAACTGGAAAGAAGCTTTCTGAGAAGCTGCTCTGTGTACTGTAAATTCATCTCACAGAGTTACATCTTTCCCTTCAAGAAGCCTTTCGCTAAGGCTTTTCTTGTGGAATTGGCAAAAGGATATTTGGAAGCCCATAGAGGGCTGTGGTGAAAAAGGAAATATCTTCCGTTCAAAACTGGAAAGAAGCTTTCTGAGAAACTGCTTTGTGTTCTGTGAATTCATCTCACAGAGTTACATCTTTCCCTTCAAGAAGCCTTTCGCTAAGGCTGTTCTTGTGGAATTGGGAAAGAGATATTTGGAACCCCTAGAGTGCTATGGTGAAAAAGGAAATATCTTCCGTTCAAAACTGGAAAGAAGCTTTCTGAGAAACTGCTCTGTGTTCTCTGAATTCATCTCACAGAGTTACATATTTCCCTTCAAGAAGCCTTTCGCTAAGTCTCTTATTGTGGAATTGGGATAGGGATATTTGGAAGCCCATAGAGGGCTATGGTGAAAAAGGAAATATCTTCCGTTCAAAACTGGAAAGATGTTTTCTGAGAAACTGCTCTGTGTTCTGTGAATTCATCTCACAGAGTTACATCTTTCCCTTCAAGAAGCCTTTCGCTAAGGCTGTTCTTCTGGAATTGGCAAAGGGATATTTGGAAGACCATAGAGGGCTATGGTGAAAAGGAAATATCTTCCGTTCAATACTGGAAAGAAGCTTTAAGAGAAACTGCTCTGTGTTCTGTTAATTCATCTCACCGAGTTACATCTTTCCCTTCAAGAAGCCTTTCGGTAAGGCTGTTCTTGTGGAATTGGCGAAGGGATATTTGGAAGCCCATAGAGGGCTATGGTGAAAAAGGAAGTATCTTCCGTTCAAAACTGGAAAGAAGCTTTCTGAGAAACTGCTCTGTGTTCTGTGAATTCATCTCACAGAGTTACATCTTTCCCTTCAAGAAGCCTTTCGCTAAGGCTGTTCTTGTGGAATTGGCAAAGTTATATTGTGAAGCCCTTAGAGGGCTATGGTGAAAAAGGAAATATCTTCCGTTCAAAACTGGAAAGAAGCTTGCTGAGAAACTGCTCTGTGTTCTGTTAATTCATCTCACAGAGTTACATCTTTCCCTTCAAGAAGCCTTTCGCTAAGGCTGTTCTTGTGGAATTGGAAAAGGGATATTTGGAAGCCCATAGAGGGCTCTGGTGAAAAAGGAAATATCTTCCGTTCAAAACTGGAAAGAAGCTTTCTGAGAAACTGCTCTGTGTTCTGTTAATTCATCTCACAGAGTTTTATCTTTCCCTTCAAGATGCCTTTCGGTCAGGCTGTTTTGTGGAATTGGAAAAGGTATATTTGGAAGCCCATAGAGGGCTATGGTGAAAAAGGAAATATCTTCCGTTCAAAACTGGAAAGAAGCTTTCTGAGAAACTGTTCTGTGTTCTGTGAATTCATCTCACAGAGTTACATCTTTTCCTTCAAGAAGCCTTTCGCTAAGGCTGTTCTTGTGGAATTGGCAAAGTGATATTTGGAAGCCCATAGAGGGCTATGGTGAAAAAGGAAATATCTTCCGTTCAATACTGGAAAGAAGCTTTAAGAGAAACTGCTCTGTGTTCTGTTAATTCATCTCACAGAGTTACATCTTTCCCTTCAAGAAGCCTTTCGCTAAGGCTGTTCTTGTTGAATTGGCAAAGGGATATTTGGAAGCCCATAGAGGGCTATGGTGAAAAAGGAAATATCTTCCGTTCAAAACTGGAAAGAAGCTTTCTGAGAAACTGCTCTGTGTTCTGTGAATTCATCTCACAGAGTTACATCTTTCCCTTCAAGAAGACTTTCGCTAAGGCGGTTTTGTCGAATTGGCAAAGGGATATTTGGAAGCCCATAGAGGGCTATGGTGAAAAAGGAAATATCTTCCGTTCAAAACTGGAAAGAAGCTTTCTGAGAAACTGCTTTGTGTTCTGTGAATTCATCTCACAGAGTTACATCTTTCCCTTCAAGAAGCCTTTCGCTAAGGCTGTTCTTGTGGAATTGGCAAAGGGATATTTGGAAGCCCATAGAAGGCTATGGTGAAAAAGGAAATATCTTCCGTTCAAAACTGGAAAGAAGCTTTCTGAGAAACTGCTCTGTGTTCTGTTAATTCATCTCACAGAGTTACATCTTTCACTTCAACAAGTCTTTGGCTAAGGCTGTTCTTGTGGAAATGGCAAAGGGATATTTGGAAGCCCATAGAGGGCTCTGGTGAAAAAGGAAATATCTTTCGTTCAAAACTGGAAAGAAGCTTTCTGAGAAACTGCTCTGTGTTCTGTTAATTCATCTCACAGAATTACATCTTTCCCTTCAAGAAGTCTTTCGCTAATGCTGTTCTTGTGGAATTGGAAAAGCGATATTTGGAAGCCCATATTGGGCTATGGTGAAAAAGGAAGTATCTTCCGTTCAAAACTGAAAACAAGATTTCTGAGAAACTGCTCTGTGTTCTGTTAATTCATCTCACAGAGTTACATCTTTCCCTTCAAGAAGCCTTTCGCTAAGGCTCTTCTTGTGGAATTGGGAAAGGGATGTTTGGAATCCCATAGAGGGCTATGGTGAAAAAGGAAATATCTTCCGTTCAAAACTGGAAAGAAGCTTTCTGAGAAACTGCTCTGTGTTCTGTTAATTCATCTCACAGAGTTACATCTTTCCCTTCAAGAAGCCTTTCGCTAAGGCTGTTCTTGTGGAATTGGCAAAGGGATATTTGGAAGCCCATAGAGGGCTATGGTGAAAAAGGAAATATCTTCCGTTCAAAACTGCAAAGAAGCTTTCTGCGAAACTGCTCTGTGTTCTGTGAATTCATTTCACAGAGTTACATCTTTCCCTTCAAGAAGCCTTTCGCTAAGGCTGTTCTTGTGGAATTGGCAAAGGGATATTTGGAAGCCCATGGAGGGCTATGGTGAAAAAGGAAGTATCTTCCGTTCAAAACTGGAAACAAGCTTTCTGAGAAACTGCTCTGTGTCCTGTTAATTCATCTCACAGAGTTACATCTTTCCCTTCAAGAAGCCTTTCGCTAAGGCTTTTCTTGTGGAATTGGCAAAAGGATATTTGGAAGCCCGTAGAGGGCTATGGTGAAAAAGGAAATATCTTCCGTTCAAAACTGGAAAGAAGTTTTCTGAGAAACTGCTCTGTGTTCTGTGAATTCATCTCACAGAGTTACATCTTTCCCTTCAAGAAGCCTTTCGCTAAGGCTGTTCTTCTGGAATTGGCAAAGGGATATTTGGAAGACCATAGAGGGCTATGGTGAAAAGGAAATATCTTCCGTTCAATACTGGAAAGAAGCTTTAAGAGAAACTGCTCTGTGTTCTGTTAATTCATCTCACCGAGTTACATCTTTCCCTTCAAGAAGCCTTTCGCTAAGGCTGTTCTTGTGGAATTGGCAAAGGGATATTTGGAAGCCCATAGAGGGCTATGGTGAAAAAGGAAGTATCTTCCGTTCCAAACTGGAAAGAAGCTTTCTGAGAAACTGCTCTGTGTTCTGTTAATTCATCTTACAGAGTTACATCTTTCCCTTCAAGAAGATTTTCGCTAAGGCTGTTCTTGTGTAATTGGCAAAGGGATATTTGGAAGCCCATAGAGGGCTATGGTGAAAAAGGAAATATCTTCCGTTCAAAACTGGAAAGAAGCTTTCTGAGAAACTGCTCTGTGTTCTGTGAATTCATCTCACAGAGTTACATCTTTCCCTTCAAGAAGCCTTTCGCTAAGGCTGTTCTTGTGGAATTGGCAAAGTTATATTGTGAAGCCCTTAGAGGGCTATGGTGAAAAAGGAAATATCTTCCGTTCAAAACTGGAAAGAAGCTTTCTGAGAAACTGCTCTGTGTTCTGTTAATTCATCTCACAGAGTTACATCTTTCCCTTCAAGAAGCCTTTCGCTAAGGCTGTTCTTGTGGAATTGGCAAAGGGATATTTGGAAGCCCATAGAGGGTTCTGGTGAAAAAGGAAATATCTTCCGTTCAAAACTGGAAAGAAGCTTTCTGAGAAACTGCTCTGTGTTCTGTTAATTCATCTCACAGAGTTACATCTTTCTCTTCAAGATGCCTTTCGGTCAGGCTGTTTTGTGGAATTGGAAAAGGTATATTTGGAAGCCCATAGAGGGCTATGGTGAAAAAGGAAATATCTTCCGTTCAAAACTGGAAAGAAGCTTTCTGAGAAACTGCTCTGTGTTCTGTTAATTCATCTCACAGAGTTACATCTTTCACTTCAACAAGTCTTTCGCTAAGGCTGTTCTTGTGGAATTGGCAAAGGGATATTTGGAAGCCCATAGAGGCTCTGGTGAAAAAGGAAATATCTTTCGTTCAAAACTGGAAAGAAGCTTTCAGAGAAACTGCTCTGTGTTCTGTTAATTCATCTCACAGAATTACATCTTTCCCTTCAAGAAGTCTTTCGCTAATGCTGTTCTTGTGGAATTGGAAAAGCGATATTTGGAAGCCCATATTGGGCTATGGTGAAAAAGGAAGTATCTTCCGTTCAAAACTGAAAACAAGATTTCTGAGAAACTGCTCTGTGTTCTGTTAATTCATCTCACAGAGTTACATCTTTCCCTTCAAGAAGCCTTTCGCTAAGGCTATTCTTGTGGAATTTGAAAAGGGATGTTTGGAATCCCATAGAGGGCTACGGTGAAAAAGGAAATATCTTCCGTTCAAAACTGGAAAGAAGCTTTCTGAGAAACTGCTCTGTGTTCTGTTAATTCATCTCACAGAGTTACATCTTTCCCTTCAAGAAGCCTTTCGCTAAGTCTGTTTTGTGGAATTGGCGAAAGGATATTTGGAAACCCATAGAGGGCTATGGTGAAAAAGGAAATATCTTCCGTTCAAAACTGGAAAGAAGCTTTCTGAGAAACTGCTCTGTGTTCTGTTAATTCATCTCACAGAGTTACATCTTTCCCTTCAAGAAGGCTTTCGCTAAGTCGGTTTTGTCGAATTGGCAAAGGGATATTTGGAAGCCCATAGAGGGCTATGGTGAAAAAGGAGATATCTTCCGTTCAAAACTGCAAAGAAGCTTTCTGAGAAACTGCTCTGTGTTCTGTGAATTCATCTCACAGAGTTACATCTTTCCCTTCAAGAAGCCTTTCGCTAAGGCTGTTCTTGTGGAATTGGCAAAGGGATATTTGGAAGCCCATGGAGGGCTATGGTGAAAAAGGAAGTATCTTCCGTTCAAAACTGGAAACAAGCTTTCTGAGAAACTGCTCTGTGTCCTGTTAATTCATCTCACAGAGTTACATCTTTCCCTTCAAGAAGACTTTCGCTAAGGCTGTTTTGTCGATTTGGCAAAGGGATAGTTGGAAGCCCATAGAGGGCTATGGTGAAAAATAAAATATCTTCCGTTCCAAAGTGGAAAGAAGCTTTCTGAGAAACTGCTCTGTGTTCTGTGAATTCATCTCACAGAGTTACATCTTTCCCTTCAAGAAGCCTTTCGCTAAGGCTGTTCTTGTGGAATTGGAAAAGGGATATTTGGAAGCCCATAGAGGGCTATGGTGAAAAAGGAAATATCTTCCGTTCAAAACTGGAAAGAATCTTTCTGAGAAACTGCTCTGTGTTCTGTTATATCATCTCACAGAGTTACATCTTTCCCTTCAAGAAGCCTTTCACTAAGGCTGTTCTTGTGGAATTGGCGAAAGGATATTTGGAAACCCATAGAGGGCTATGGTGAAAAAGGAAATATCTTCCGTTCAAAACTGGAAAGAAGCTTTCTGAGAAACTGCTCTGTGTTCTGTTAATTCATCTCACAGAGTTACATCTTTCCCTTCAAGAAGCTTTTCGCTAAGGCTGTTCTTGTGGAATTGGCAAAGGGATATTTGGAAGCCCATAGAGGGCTATGGTGAAAAAGGAAATATCTTCCGTTCAAAACTGGAAAGAAGCTTTCTGAGAAACTGCTCTGTGTTCTGTTAATTCATCTCACAGAGTTACATCTTTCACTTCAACAAGTCTTTCGCTAAGGCTGTTCTTGTGGAATTGGCAAAGGGATATTTGGAAGCCCATAGAGGGCTCTGGTGAAAAAGGAAATATCTTTCGTTCAAAACTCGAAAGAAGCTTTCTGAGAAACTGCTCTGTGTTCTGTTAATTCATCTCACAGAGTTACATCTTTCCCTTCAAGAAGCCTTTCGCTAAGGCTGTTCTTGTGGAATTGGAAAAGCGATATTTGGAAGCCCATAGTGGTCTATGGTGAAAAAGGAAGTATCTTCCGTTCAAAACTGAAAACAAGATTTCTGAGAAACTGCTCTGTGTTCTGTTAATTCATCTCACAGAGTTACATCTTTCCCTTCAAGAAGCCTTTCGCTAAGGCTGTTCTTGTGGAATTTGAAAAGGGATGTTTGGAAGCCCATAGAGGGCTATGGTGAAAAAGGAAATATCTTCCGTTCAAAACTGGAAAGAAGCTTTCTGAGAAAGTGTTCTGTGTTCTGTTACTTCATCTCACAGAGTTACATCTTTCCCTTCAAGAAGCCTTTCGCTAAGGCTGTTCTTGTGGAATTGGCAAAGGGATATTTGGAAGCCCATAGAGGGCTATGGTGAAAAAGGAAATATCTTCCGTTCAAAACTGCAAAGAAGCTTTCTGAGAAACGGCTCTGTGTTCTGTGAATTCATCTCACAGAGTTACATCTTTCCCTTCAAGTAGCCTTTCGCTAAGGCTGTTCTTGTGGAATTGGCAAAGGGATATTTGGAAGCCCATGGAGGGCTATGGTGAAAAAGGAAATATCTTCCGTTCAAAACTGGAAACAAGCTTTCTGAGAAACTGCTTTGTGTTCTGTTAATTCATCTCACAGAGTTACATCTTTCCCTTCAAGAAAACTTTCGCTAAGGCTGTTTTGTCGAATTGGCAAAGGGATATTTGGAAGCCCAGAGAGGGCTATGGTGAAAAAGGAAATATCTTCCGTTCAAAACTGGAAAGAAGCTTTCTGAGAAACTTCTTTGTGTTCTGTGAATTCATCTCACAGAGTTACATCTTTCCCTTCAAGAAGCCTTTCGCTAAGGCTGTTCTTGTGGAATTGGCAAAGGGATATTTGGAAGCCCATAGAGGGCTATGGTGAAAAAGGAAATATCTTCCGTTCAAAACTGGAAAGAAGCTTTCTGAGAAACTGCTCTGTGTTCTGTTAATTCATCTCACAGAGTTACATCTTTCCCTTCAAGAAGCCTTTCGCTAAGTATGTTTTGTGGAATTGGCAAAGGGATATTTGGAAGCCCATAGAGGGCTATGGTGAAAAAGAAAATATCTTCCGTTCAAAACTGGAAAGAAGCTTTCTGAGAAACTGCTCTGTGTTCTGTTAATTCATCTCACAGAGTTACATCTTTCCCTTCAAGAAGCTTTTCGCTAAGGCTGTTCTTGTGGAATTGGCGAAGGGATATTTGGAAGCCCAAAGAGGGCTATGGTGAAAAAGGAAATATCTTCCGTTCAAAACTGGAAAGAAGCTTTCTGAGAAACTGCTCTGTGTTCTGTTAATTCATCTCACAGAGTTACATCTTTCACTTCAACAAGTCTTTCGCTAAGGCTGTTCTTGTGGAATTGGCAAAGGGATATTTGGAAGCCCATAGAGGGCTCTGGTGAAAAAGGAAATATCTTTCGTTCAAAACTCGAAAGAAGCTTTCTGAGAAACTGCTCTGTGTTCTGTTAATTCATCTCACAGAGTTACATCTTTCCCTTCAAGAAGCCTTTCGCTAAGGCTGTTCTTGTGGAATTGGAAAAGCGATATTTGGAAGCCCATAGTGGTCTATGGTGAAAAAGGAAGTATCTTCCGTTCAAAACTGAAAACAAGATTTCTGAGAAACTGCTCTGTGTTCTGTTAATTCATCTCACAGAGTTACATCTTTCCCTTCAAGAAGACTTTCGCTAAGGCTGTTTTGTCGAATTGGCAAAGGGATATTTGGAAGCCCATAGAGGGCTATGGTGAAAAAGGAAATATCTTCCGTTCAAAACTGGAAAGAAGCTTTCTGAGAAACTGTTCTGTGTTCTGTTAATACATCTCACAGAGTTACATCTTTCCCTTCAAGAAGCCTTTCGCTAAGGCTGTTCTTGTGCAATTGGCAAAGGGATATTTGGAAGCCCATAGAGGGCTATGGTGAAAAACGAAATATCTTCCGTTCAAAACTGCAAAGAAGCTTTCTGAGAAACTGCTCTGTGTTCTGTTAAATCATCTCACAGAGTTACATCTTTCCCTTCAAGAAGCCTTTCGCTAAGGCTGTTCTTGTGGAATTGGCGAAGGGATATTTGGAAACCCATAGAGGGCTATGGTGAAAAACGAAATATCTTCCGTTCAAAACTGCAAAGAAGCTTTCTGAGAAACTGCTCTGTGTTCTGTTAAATCATCTCACAGAGTTACATCTTTCCCTTCAAGAAGCCTTTCGCTAAGGCTGTTCTTGTGCAATTGGCAAAGGGATATTTGGAAGCCCATAGAGGGCTATGGTGAAAAAGGAAATAAATATCTTCCGTTCAAAACTGGAAAGAAGCTTTCTGAGAAACTGCCCTGTGTTCTGTAAATTCATCTCACAGAGTTACCTCTTTCCCTTCAAGAAGCCTTTCGCTAAGGCTGTTCTTGTGGAATTGGCAAAGGGATATTTGGAAGCCCCTAGTGGGCTATGGTGAAAAAGGAAATATCTTCCGTTCAAAACAGGAAAGAAGCTTTCTGAGAACCTGCTCTGTGTTCTGTTAATTCATCTCACAGAGTTACATCTTTCCCTTCAAGAAGACTTTCGCTAAGGCTGTTTTGTCGAATTGGCAAAGGGATATTTGGAAGCCCATAGAGGGCTATGGTGAAAAAGGAAATATCTTCCGTTCAAAACTGGAAAGAAGCTTTCTGAGAAACTGCTTTGTGTTCTGTGAATTCATCTCACAGAGTTACATCTTTCCCTTCAAGAAGCTTTTCGCTAAGGCTGTTCTTGTGGAATTGGCAAAGGGATATTTGGAACCCCTAGAGTGCTATGGTGAAAAAGGAAATATCTTCCGTTCAAAACTGGAAAGAAGCTTTCTGAGAAACTGCTCTGTGTTCTGTTAATTCATCTCACAGAGTTACATCTTTCCCTTAAAGAAGCCTTTCGCTAAGGCTCTTCTTGTGGAATTGGGAAAGGGATATTTGGAAGCCCATAGAGGGCTATGGTGAAAAGGAAATATCTTCCGTTCAATACTGGAAAGAAGCTTTAAGACAAACTGCTCTGTGTTCTGTTAATTCATCTCACCGAGTTACATCTTTCCCTTCAAGAAGCCTTTCGCTAAGGCTGTTCTTGTGGAATTGGCAAAGGGATATTTGGAAGCCCATAGAGGGCTATGGTGAAAAAGGAAATATCTTCCGTTCAAAACTGGAAAGAAGCTTTAAGAGAAACTGCTCTGTGTTCTGTTAATTCATCTCACAGAGTTACATCTTTCCCTTCAAGAAGCCTTTCGCTAAGGCTATTCTTGTGGAATTGGCAAAGGGATATTTGGAAGCCCATAGAGGGCTATGGTGAAAAAGGAATTTTCTTCCGTTCAAAACTGGAAAGAAGCTTTCTGAGAAACTGCTCTGTGTTCTGTGAATTCATCTCACAGAGTTACATCTTTCCCTTCAAGAAGCCTTTCGCTAAGGCTGTTCTTGTGGAATTGGCAAAGTTATATTGTGAAGCCCATAGAGGGCTATGGTGAAAAAGGAAATATCTTCCGTTCAAAACTGGAAAGAAGCTTTCTGAGAAACTGCTCTGTGTTCTGTAAATTCATCTCACAGAGTTACATCTTTCCCTTCAAGAAGCCTTTCGCTAAGGCTTTTCTTGTGGAATTGGCAAAAGGATATTTGGAAGCCCATAGAGGGCTGTGGTGAAAAAGGAAATATCTTCCGTTCAAAACTGGAAAGAAGCTTTCTGAGAAACTGCTCTGTGTTCTGTTAATTCATCTCACAGACTTACATCTTTCCCTTCAAAAAGCCTTTCGCTAAGGCTGTTCTTGTGTAATTGGAAAAGGGATATTTGGAAGCCCCTAGAGGGCTATGGTGAAAAACGAAATATCTTCCGTTCAAAACTGCAAAGAAGCTTTCTGAGAAACTGCTCTGTGTTCTGTTAAATCATCTCACAGAGTTACATCTTTCCCTTCAAGAAGCCTTTCGCTAAGGCTGTTCTTGTGGAATTGGCGAAGGGATATTTGGAAACCCATAGAGGGCTATGGTGAAAAACGAAATATCTTCCGTTCAAAACTGCAAAGAAGCTTTCTGAGAAACTGCTCTGTGTTCTGTTAAATCATCTCACAGAGTTACATCTTTCCCTTCAAGAAGCCTTTCGCTAAGGCTGTTCTTGCGGAATTGGCAAAGGGATATTTGGAAGCCCATAGAGGGCTCTGGTGAAAAAGGAAATATCTTCCGTTCAAAACTGGAAACAATCTTTCTGAGAAACTGCTCTGTGTTCTGTGAATTCATCTCACAGAGTTACATCTTTCCCTTCAAGAAGCCTTTCGCTAAGGCTGTTCTTGTGGAATTGGAAATGCGATATTTGGAAGCCCATAGTGGTCTATGGTGAAAAAGGAAGTATCTTCCGTTCAAAACTGAAAACAAGATTTCTGAGAAACTGCTCTGTGTTCTGTTAATTCATCTCACAGAGTTACATCTTTCCCTTCAAGAAGCCTTTCGCTAACGCTGTTCTTGTGGAATTTGAAAAGGGATGTTTGGAAGCCCATAGAGGGCTATGGCGAAAAAGGGAATATCTTCCGTTCAAAACTGGAAAGAAGCTTTCTGAGAAACTGCTCTGTGTTCTGTTAAATCATCTCACAGAGTTACATCTTTCCCTTCAAGAAGCCTTTCGCTAAGGCTGTTCTTGTGCAATTGGCAAAGGGATATTTGGAAGCCCATAGAGGGCTATGGTGAAAAAGGAAATAAATATCTTCCGTTCAAAACTGGAAAGAAGCTTTCTGAGAAACTGCCCTGTGTTCTGTAAATTCATCTCACAGAGTTACATCTTTCCCTTCAAGAAGCCTTTCGCTAAGGCTGTTCTTGTGGAATTGGCAAAGGGATATTTGGAAGCCCCTAGTGGGCTATGGTGAAAAAGGAAATATCTTCCGTTCAAAACAGGAAAGAAGCTTTCTGAGAACCTGCTCTGTGTTCTGTTAATTCATCTCACAGAGTTACATCTTTCCCTTCAAGAAGACTTTCGCTAAGGCTGTTTTGTCGAATTGGCAAAGGGATATTTGGAAGCCCATAGAGGGCTATGGTGAAAAAGGAAATATCTTCCGTTCAAAACTGGAAAGAAGCTTTCTGAGAAACTGCTTTGTGTTCTGTGAATTCATCTCACAGAGTTACATCTTTCCCTTCAAGAAGCCTTTCGCTAAGGCTGTTCTTGTGGAATTGGCAAAGGGATATTTGGAACCCCTAGAGTGCTATGGTGAAAAAGGAAATATCTTCCGTTCAAAACTGGAAAGAAGCTTTCTGAGAAACTACTCTGTGTTCTGTGAATTCATCTCACAGAGTTACATCTTTCCCTTCAAGAAGCCTTTCGCTAAGGCTCTTCTTGTGGAATTGGGAAAGGGATATTTGGAAGCCCATAGAGGGCTATTGTGAAAATGGAAATATCTTCCGTTCAAAATTGGAAAGAAGCTTTCTGAGAAACTGCTCTGTGTTCTGTTAATACATCTCACAGAGTTACATCTTTCCCTTCAAGAAGCCTTTCGCTAAGGCTGTTCTGGTGCAATTGGCAAAGGGATATTTGGAAGCCCATAGAGGGCTATGGTGAAAAAGGAAATAAATATCTTCCGTTCAAAACTGGAAAGAAGCTTTCTGAGAAACTGCTCTGTGTTCTGTAAATTCATCTCACAGAGTTACATCTTTCCCTTCAAGAAGCCTTTCGCTAAGGCTGTTCTTGTGGAATTGGCAAAGGGATATTTGGAAGCCCCTAGTGGGCTATGGTGAAAAAGGAAATATCTACCGTTCAAAACTGGAAAGAAGCTTTCTGAGAACCTGCTCTGTGTTCTGTTAATTCGTCTCACAGAGTTACATCTTTCCCTTCAAGAAGACTTTCGCTAAGGCTGTTTTGTCGAATTGGCAAAGGGATATTTGGAAGCCCATAGAGGGCTATGGTGAAAAAGGAAATATCTTCCGTTCAAAACTTGAAAGAAGCTTTCTGAGAAACTGCTTTGTGTTCTGTTAATTCATCTCACAGAGTTACATCTTTCCCTTCAAGAAGCCTTTCGCTAAGGCTGTTCTTGTGAAATTAGCAAAGGGATATTTGGAAGCCCATAGAGGGCTATGGCGAAAAAGGGAATATCTTCCGTTCAAAACTGGAAAGAAGCTTTCTGAGAAACTGCTCTGTGTTCTGTGAATTCATCTCACAGAGTTACATCATTCCCTTCAAGAAGCCTTTCGCTAAGGCTCTTCTTTTGGAATTGGGAAAGGGATATTTGGAAGCCCATAGAGGGCTATGGTGAAAAGGAAATATCTTCCGTTCAATACTGGAAAGAAGCTTTAAGACAAACTGCTCTGTGTTCTGTTAATTCATCTCACCGAGTTACATCTTTCCCTTCAAGAAGCCTTTCGCTAAGGCTGTTCTTGTGGAATTGGCAAAGGGATATTTGGAAGCCCATAGAGGGCTATGGTGAAAAAGGAAATATCTTCCGTTCAAAACTGGAAAGAAGCTTTAAGAGAAACTGCTCTGTGTTCTGTTAATTCATCTCACAGAGTTACATCTTTCCCTTCAAGAAGCCTTTCGCTAAGGCTATTCTTGTGGAATTGGCAAAGGGATATTTGGAAGCCCATAGAGGGCTATGGTGAAAAAGGAATTTTCTTCCGTTCAAAACTGGAAAGAAGCTTTCTGAGAAACTGCTCTGTGTTCTGTGAATTCATCTCACAGAGTTACATCATTCCCTTCAAGAAGCCTTTCGCTAAGGCTGTTCTTGTGGAATTGGCAAAGTTATATTGTGAAGCCCATAGAGGGCTATGGTGAAAAAGGAAATATCTTCCGTTCAAAACTGGAAAGAAGCTTTCTGAGAAACTGCTCTGTGTTCTGTTAATTCATCTCACAGAGTTACATCTTTCCCTTCAAGAAGCCTTTCGCTAAGGCTCTTCTTGTGGAATTGGCAAAGGGATATTTGGAAGCCCATAGAGGGCTCTGGTGAAAAAGGAAATATCTTCCGTTCAAAACTGGAAAGAAGCTTTCGGAGAAACTGCTCTGTGTTCCGTGAATTCATCTCACAGAGTTACATCTTTCCCTTCAAGAAGCCTTTCGCTAAGGCTGTTCTTGTGGAATTGGCAAAGTTATATTGTGAAGCCCATAGAGGGCTATGGTGAAAAAGGAAATATCTTCCGTTCAAAACTGGAAAGAAGCTTTCTGAGAAACTGCTCTGTGTTCTGTTAATTCATCTCACAGAGTTACATCTTTCCCTTCAAGAAGACTTTCGCTAAGGCTCTTCTTGTGGAATTGGCAAAGGGATATTTGGAAGCCCATAGAGGGCTCTGGTGAAAAAGGAAATATCTTCCGTTCAAAACTGGAAAGAAGCTTTCTGAGAAACTGTTCTGTGTTCTGTTAATACATCTCACAGAGTTACATCTTTCCCTTCAAGAAGCCTTTCGCTAAGGCTGTTCTTGTGCAATTGGCAAAGGGATATTTGGAAGCCCATAGAGGGCTATGGTGAAAAACGAAATATCTTCCGTTCAAAACTGCAAAGAAGCTTTCTGAGAAACTGCTCTGTGTTCTGTTAAATCATCTCACAGAGTTACATCTTTCCCTTCAAGAAGCCTTTCGCTAAGGCTGTTCTTGTGGAATTGGCGAAGGGATATTTGGAAACCCATAGAGGGCTATGGTGAAAAACGAAATATCTTCCGTTCAAAACTGCAAAGAAGCTTTCTGAGAAACTGCTCTGTGTTCTGTTAAATCATCTCACAGAGTTACATCTTTCCCTTCAAGAAGCCTTTCGCTAAGGCTGTTCTTGTGCAATTGGCAAAGGGATATTTGGAAGCCCATAGAGGGCTATGGTGAAAAAGGAAATAAATATCTTCCGTTCAAAACTGGAAAGAAGCTTTCTGAGAAACTGCCCTGTGTTCTGTAAATTCATCTCACAGAGTTACCTCTTTCCCTTCAAGAAGCCTTTCGCTAAGGCTGTTCTTGTGGAATTGGCAAAGGGATATTTGGAAGCCCCTAGTGGGCTATGGTGAAAAAGGAAATATCTTCCGTTCAAAACAGGAAAGAAGCTTTCTGAGAACCTGCTCTGTGTTCTGTTAATTCATCTCACAGAGTTACATCTTTCCCTTCAAGAAGACTTTCGCTAAGGCTGTTTTGTCGAATTGGCAAAGGGATATTTGGAAGCCCATAGAGGGCTATGGTGAAAAAGGAAATATCTTCCGTTCAAAACTGGAAAGAAGCTTTCTGAGAAACTGCTTTGTGTTCTGTGAATTCATCTCACAGAGTTACATCTTGCCCTTCAAGAAGCTTTTCGCTAAGGCTGTTCTTGTGTAATTGGCAAAGGGATATTTGGAACCCCTAGAGTGCTATGGTGAAAAAGGAAATATCTTCCTTTCAAAACTGGAAAGAAGCTTTCTGAGAAACTGCTCTGTGTTCTGTGAATTCATCTCACAGAGTTACATCTTTCCCTTCAAGAAGCCTTTCGCTAAGGCTCTTCTTGTGGAATTGGGAAAGGGATATTTGGAAGCCCATAGAGGGCTATGGTGAAAAGGAAATATCTTCCGTTCAATACTGGAAAGAAGCTTTAAGACAAACTGCTCTGTGTTCTGTTAATTCATCTCACCGAGTTACATCTTTCCCTTCAAGAAGCCTTTCGCTAAGGCTGTTCTTGTGGAATTGGCAAAGGGATATTTGGAAGCCCATAGAGGGCTATGGTGAAAAAGGAAATATCTTCCGTTCAAAACTGGAAAGAAGCTTTAAGAGAAACTGCTCTGTGTTCTGTTAATTCATCTCACAGAGTTACATCTTTCCCTTCAAGAAGCCTTTCGCTAAGGCTATTCTTGTGGAATTGGCAAAGGGATATTTGGAAGCCCATAGAGGGCTATGGTGAAAAAGGAATTTTCTTCCGTTCAAAACTGGAAAGAAGCTTTCTGAGAAACTGCTCTGTGTTCTGTGAATTCATCTCACAGAGTTACATCTTTCCCTTCAAGAAGCCTTTCGCTAAGGCTGTTCTTGTGGAATTGGCAAAGTTATATTGTGAAGCCCATAGAGGGCTATGGTGAAAAAGGAAATATCTTCCGTTCAAAACTGGAAAGAAGCTTTCTGAGAAACTGCTCTGTGTTCTGTAAATTCATCTCACAGAGTTACATCTTTCCCTTCAAGAAGCCTTTCGCTAAGGCTTTTCTTGTGGAATTGGCATAAGGATATTTGGAAGCCCATAGAGGGCTGTGGTGAAAAAGGAAATATCTTCCGTTCAAAACTGGAAAGAAGCTTTCTGAGAAACTGCTCTGTGTTCTGTTAATTCATCTCACAGACTTACATCTTTCCCTTCAAAAAGCCTTTCGCTAAGGCTGTTCTTGTGTAATTGGAAAAGGGATATTTGGAAGCCCCTAGAGGGCTATGGTGAAAAACGAAATATCTTCCGTTCAAAACTGGAAAGAAGCTTTCTGAGAAACTGCTCTGTGTTCTGTTAAATCATCTCACAGAGTTACATCTTTCCCTTCAAGAAGCCTTTCGCTAAGGCTGTTCTTGTGGAATTGGCGAAGGGATATTTGGAAACCCATAGAGGGCTATGGTGAAAAACGAAATATCTTCCGTTCAAAACTGCAAAGAAGCTTTCTGAGAAACTGCTCTGTGTTCTGTTAAATCATCTCACAGAGTTACATCTTTCCCTTCAAGAAGCCTTTCGCTAAGGCTGTTCTTGCGGAATTGGCAAAGGGATATTTGGAAGCCCATAGAGGGCTCTGGTGAAAAAGGAAATATCTTCCGTTCAAAACTGGAAACAATCTTTCTGAGAAACTGCTCTGTGTTCTGTGAATTCATCTCACAGAGTTACATCTTTCCCTTCAAGAAGCCTTTCGCTAAGGCTGTTCTTGTGGAATTGGAAATGCGATATTTGGAAGCCCATAGTGGTCTATGGTGAAAAAGGAAGTATCTTCCGTTCAAAACTGAAAACAAGATTTCTGAGAAACTGCTCTGTGTTCTGTTAATTCATCTCACAGAGTTACATCTTTCCCTTCAAGAAGCCTTTCGCTAACGCTGTTCTTGTGGAATTTGAAAAGGGATGTTTGGAAGCCCATAGAGGGCTATGGCGAAAAAGGGAATATCTTCCGTTCAAAACTGGAAAGAAGCTTTCTGAGAAACTGCTCTGTGTTCGGTGAATTCATCTCACAGAGTTACATCTTTCCCTTCAAGAAGCCTTTCGCTAAGGCTGTTCTTGTGGAATTGGCAAAGGGATATTTGGAAGCCCATAGAGGGCTATTGTGAAAATGGAAATATCTTCCGTTCAAAATTGGAAAGAAGCTTTCTGAGAAACTGCTCTGTGTTCTGTTAATACATCTCACAGAGTTACATCTTTCCCTTCAAGAAGCCTTTCGCTAAGGCTGTTCTGGTGCAATTGGCAAAGGGATATTTGGAAGCCCATAGAGGGCTATGGTGAAAAAGGAAATAAATATCTTCCGTTCAAAACTGGAAAGAAGCTTTCTGAGAAACTGCTCTGTGTTCTGTAAATTCATCTCACAGAGTTACATCTTTCCCTTCAAGAAGCCTTTCGCTAAGGCTGTTCTTGTGGAATTGGCAAAGGGATATTTGGAAGCCCCTAGTGGGCTATGGTGAAAAAGGAAATATCTTCCGTTCAAAACTGGAAAGAAGCTTTCTGAGAAACTGCTCTGTGTTCTGTTAATTCATCTCACAGAGTTACATCTTTCCCTTCAAGAAGACTTTCGCTAAGGCTGTTTTGTCGAATTGGCAAAGGGATATTTGGAAGCCCATAGAGGGCTATGGTGAAAAAGAAAATATCTTCCGTTCAAAACTGGAAAGAAGCTTTCTGAGAAACTGCTCTGTGTTCTGTTAATTCATCTCACAGAGTTACATCTTTCCCTTCAAGAAGCTTTTCGCTAAGGCTGTTCTTGTGGAATTGGCAAAGGGATATTTGGAAGCCCATAGAGGGCTATGGTGAAAAAGGAAATATCTTCCGTTCAAAACTGGAAAGAAGCTTTCTGAGAAACTGCTCTGTGTTCTGTTAATTCATCTCACAGAGTTACATCTTTCACTTCAACAAGTCTTTCGCTAAGGCTGTTCTTGTGGAATTGGCAAAGGGATATTTGAAAGCCCATAGAGGGCTCTGGTGAAACAGGAAATATCTTTCATTCAAAACTCGAAAGAAGGTTTCTGAGAAACTGCTCTGTGTTCTGTTACTTCATCTCACAGAGTTACATCTTTCCCTTCAAGAAGCCTTTCGCTAAGGCTGTTCTTGTGGAATTGGAAAAGCTATATTTGGAAGCCCATAGTGGTCTATGGTGAAAAAGGAAGTATCTTCCGTTCAAACCTGAAAACAAAATTTCTGAGAATCTGCTCTGTGTTCTGTTAATTCATCTCACAGAGTTACATCTTTCCCTTCAAGAAGCCTTTCGCTAAAGCTGTTCTTGTGGAATTTGAAAAGGGATGTTTGGAAGCCCATAGAGGGCTATGGCGAAAAAGGAAATATCTTCCGTTCAAAACTGGAAAGAAGCTTTCTGAGAAACTGCTCTGTGTTCTGTTAATTCATCTCACAGAGTTACATCTTTCCCTTCAAGAAGCCTTTCGCTAAGGCTGTTCTTGTGGAATTGGCAAAGGGATATTTGGAAGCCCATGGAGGGCTATGGTGAAAAAGGAAATATCTTCCGTTCAAAACTGGAAAGAAGCTTTCTGAGAAACTGTTCTGTGTTCTGTTAATACATCTCACAGAGTTACATCTTTCCCTTCAAGAAGCCTTTCGCTAAGGCTGTTCTTGTGCAATTGGCAAAGGGATATTTGGAAGCCCATAGAGGGCTATGGTGAAAAACGAAATATCTTCCGTTCAAAACTGCAAAGAAGCTTTCTGAGAAACTGCTCTGTGTTCTGTTAAATCATCTAACAGAGTTACATCTTTCCCTTCAAGAAGCCTTTCGCTAAGGCTGTTCTTGTGGAATTGGCGAAGGGATATTTGGAAACCCATAGAGGGCTATGGTGAAAAACGAAATATCTTCCGTTCAAAACTGCAAAGAAGCTTTCTGAGAAACTGCTCTGTGTTCTGTTAAATCATCTCACAGAGTTACATCTTTCCCTTCAAGAAGCCTTTCGCTAAGGCTGTTCTTGTGCAATTGGCAAAGGGATATTTGGAAGCCCATAGAGGGCTATGGTGAAAAAGGAAATAAATATCTTCCGTTCAAAACTGGAAAGAAGCTTTCTGAGAAACTGCCCTGTGTTCTGTAAATTCATCTCACAGAGTTACCTCTTTCCCTTCAAGAAGCCTTTCGCTAAGGCTGTTCTTGTGGAATTGGCAAAGGGATATTTGGAAGCCCCTAGTGGGCTATGGTGAAAAAGGAAATATCTTCCGTTCAAAACAGGAAAGAAGCTTTCTGAGAACCTGCTCTGTGTTCTGTTAATTCATCTCACAGAGTTACATCTTTCCCTTCAAGAAGACTTTCGCTAAGGCTGTTTTGTCGAATTGGCAAAGGGATATTTGGAAGCCCATAGAGGGCTATGGTGAAAAAGGAAATATCTTCCGTTCAAAACTGGAAAGAAGCTTTCTGAGAAACTGCTTTGTGTTCTGTGAATTCATCTCACAGAGTTACATCTTGCCCTTCAAGAAGCTTTTCGCTAAGGCTGTTCTTGTGTAATTGGCAAAGGGATATTTGGAACCCCTAGAGTGCTATGGTGAAAAAGGAAATATCTTCCTTTCAAAACTGGAAAGAAGCTTTCTGAGAAACTGCTCTGTGTTCTGTGAATTCATCTCACAGAGTTACATCTTTCCCTTCAAGAAGCCTTTCGCTAAGGCTCTTCTTGTGGAATTGGGAAAGGGATATTTGGAAGCCCATAGAGGGCTATGGTGAAAAGGAAATATCTTCCGTTCAATACTGGAAAGAAGCTTTAAGACAAACTGCTCTGTGTTCTGTTAATTCATCTCACCGAGTTACATCTTTCCCTTCAAGAAGCCTTTCGCTAAGGCTGTTCTTGTGGAATTGGCAAAGGGATATTTGGAAGCCCATAGAGGGCTATGGTGAAAAAGGAAATATCTTCCGTTCAAAACTGGAAAGAAGCTTTAAGAGAAACTGCTCTGTGTTCTGTTAATTCATCTCACAGAGTTACATCTTTCCCTTCAAGAAGCCTTTCGCTAAGGCTATTCTTGTGGAATTGGCAAAGGGATATTTGGAAGCCCATAGAGGGCTATGGTGAAAAAGGAATTTTCTTCCGTTCAAAACTGGAAAGAAGCTTTCTGAGAAACTGCTCTGTGTTCTGTGAATTCATCTCACAGAGTTACATCTTTCCCTTCAAGAAGCCTTTCGCTAAGGCTGTTCTTGTGGAATTGGCAAAGTTATATTGTGAAGCCCATAGAGGGCTATGGTGAAAAAGGAAATATCTTCCGTTCAAAACTGGAAAGAAGCTTTCTGAGAAACTGCTCTGTGTTCTGTAAATTCATCTCACAGAGTTACATCTTTCCCTTCAAGAAGCCTTTCGCTAAGGCTTTTCTTGTGGAATTGGCAAAAGGATATTTGGAAGCCCATAGAGGGCTGTGGTGAAAAAGGAAATATCTTCCGTTCAAAACTGGAAAGAAGCTTTCTGAGAAACTGCTCTGTGTTCTGTTAATTCATCTCACAGACTTACATCTTTCCCTTCAAAAAGCCTTTCGCTAAGGCTGTTCTTGTGTAATTGGAAAAGGGATATTTGGAAGCCCCTAGAGGGCTATGGTGAAAAACGAAATATCTTCCGTTCAAAACTGGAAAGAAGCTTTCTGAGAAACTGCTCTGTGTTCTGTTAAATCATCTCACAGAGTTACATCTTTCCCTTCAAGAAGCCTTTCGCTAAGGCTGTTCTTGTGGAATTGGCGAAGGGATATTTGGAAACCCATAGAGGGCTATGGTGAAAAACGAAATATCTTCCGTTCAAAACTGCAAAGAAGCTTTCTGAGAAACTGCTCTGTGTTCTGTTAAATCATCTCACAGAGTTACATCTTTCCCTTCAAGAAGCCTTTCGCTAAGGCTGTTCTTGCGGAATTGGCAAAGGGATATTTGGAAGCCCATAGAGGGCTCTGGTGAAAAAGGAAATATCTTCCGTTCAAAACTGGAAACAATCTTTCTGAGAAACTGCTCTGTGTTCTGTGAATTCATCTCACAGAGTTACATCTTTCCCTTCAAGAAGCCTTTCGCTAAGGCTGTTCTTGTGGAATTGGAAATGCGATATTTGGAAGCCCATAGTGGTCTATGGTGAAAAAGGAAGTATCTTCCGTTCAAAACTGAAAACAAGATTTCTGAGAAACTGCTCTGTGTTCTGTTAATTCATCTCACAGAGTTACATCTTTCCCTTCAAGAAGCCTTTCGCTAACGCTGTTCTTGTGGAATTTGAAAAGGGATGTTTGGAAGCCCATAGAGGGCTATGGCGAAAAAGGGAATATCTTCCGTTCAAAACTGGAAAGAAGCTTTCTGAGAAACTGCTCTGTGTTCGGTGAATTCATCTCACAGAGTTACATCTTTCCCTTCAAGAAGCCTTTCGCTAAGGCTGTTCTTGTGGAATTGGCAAAGGGATATTTGGAAGCCCATAGAGGGCTATTGTGAAAATGGAAATATCTTCCGTTCAAAATTGGAAAGAAGCTTTCTGAGAAACTGCTCTGTGTTCTGTTAATACATCTCACAGAGTTACATCTTTCCCTTCAAGAAGCCTTTCGCTAAGGCTGTTCTGGTGCAATTGGCAAAGGGATATTTGGAAGCCCATAGAGGGCTATGGTGAAAAAGGAAATAAATATCTTCCGTTCAAAACTGGAAAGAAGCTTTCTGAGAAACTGCTCTGTGTTCTGTAAATTCATCTCACAGAGTTACATCTTTCCCTTCAAGAAGCCTTTCGCTAAGGCTGTTCTTGTGGAATTGGCAAAGGGATATTTGGAAGCCCCTAGTGGGCTATGGTGAAAAAGGAAATATCTTCCGTTCAAAACTGGAAAGAAGCTTTCTGAGAAACTGCTCTGTGTTCTGTTAATTCATCTCACAGAGTTACATCTTTCCCTTCAAGAAGACTTTCGCTAAGGCTGTTTTGTCGAATTGGCAAAGGGATATTTGGAAGCCCATAGAGGGCTATGGTGAAAAAGAAAATATCTTCCGTTCAAAACTGGAAAGAAGCTTTCTGAGAAACTGCTCTGTGTTCTGTTAATTCATCTCACAGAGTTACATCTTTCCCTTCAAGAAGCTTTTCGCTAAGGCTGTTCTTGTGGAATTGGCAAAGGGATATTTGGAAGCCCATAGAGGGCTATGGTGAAAAAGGAAATATCTTCCGTTCAAAACTGGAAAGAAGCTTTCTGAGAAACTGCTCTGTGTTCTGTTAATTCATCTCACAGAGTTACATCTTTCACTTCAACAAGTCTTTCGCTAAGGCTGTTCTTGTGGAATTGGCAAAGGGATATTTGAAAGCCCATAGAGGGCTCTGGTGAAACAGGAAATATCTTTCATTCAAAACTCGAAAGAAGGTTTCTGAGAAACTGCTCTGTGTTCTGTTACTTCATCTCACAGAGTTACATCTTTCCCTTCAAGAAGCCTTTCGCTAAGGCTGTTCTTGTGGAATTGGAAAAGCTATATTTGGAAGCCCATAGTGGTCTATGGTGAAAAAGGAAGTATCTTCCGTTCAAACCTGAAAACAAAATTTCTGAGAATCTGCTCTGTGTTCTGTTAATTCATCTCACAGAGTTACATCTTTCCCTTCAAGAAGCCTTTCGCTAAAGCTGTTCTTGTGGAATTTGAAAAGGGATGTTTGGAAGCCCATAGAGGGCTATGGTGAAAAAGGAAATATCTTCCGTTCAAAACTGGAAAGAAGCTTTCTGAGAAACTGCTCTGTGTTCTGTTAATTCATCTCACAGAGTTACATCTTTCCCTTCAAGAAGCCTTTCGCTAAGGCTGTTCTTGTGGAATTGGCAAAGGGATATTTGGAAGCCCATGGAGGGCTATGGTGAAAAAGGAAATATCTTCCGTTCAAAACTGGAAAGAAGCTTTCTGAGAAACTGTTCTGTGTTCTGTTAATACATCTCACAGAGTTACATCTTTCCCTTCAAGAAGCCTTTCGCTAAGGCTGTTCTTGTGCAATTGGCAAAGGGATATTTGGAAGCCCATAGAGGGCTATGGTGAAAAACGAAATATCTTCCGTTCAAAACTGCAAAGAAGCTTTCTGAGAAACTGCTCTGTGTTCTGTTAAATCATCTAACAGAGTTACATCTTTCCCTTCAAGAAGCCTTTCGCTAAGGCTGTTCTTGTGGAATTGGCGAAGGGATATTTGGAAACCCATAGAGGGCTATGGTGAAAAACGAAATATCTTCCGTTCAAAACTGCAAAGAAGCTTTCTGAGAAACTGCTCTGTGTTCTGTTAAATCATCTCACAGAGTTACATCTTTCCCTTCAAGAAGCCTTTCGCTAAGGCTGTTCTTGTGCAATTGGCAAAGGGATATTTGGAAGCCCATAGAGGGCTATGGTGAAAAAGGAAATAAATATCTTCCGTTCAAAACTGGAAAGAAGCTTTCTGAGAAACTGCCCTGTGTTCTGTAAATTCATCTCACAGAGTTACATCTTTCCCTTCAAGAAGCCTTTCGCTAAGGCTGTTCTTGTGGAATTGGCAAAGGGATATTTGGAAGCCCCTAGTGGGCTATGGTGAAAAAGGAAATATCTTCCGTTCAAAACAGGAAAGAAGCTTTCTGAGAACCTGCTCTGTGTTCTGTTAATTCATCTCACAGAGTTACATCTTTCCCTTCAAGAAGACTTTCGCTAAGGCTGTTTTGTCGAATTGGCAAAGGGATATTTGGAAGCCCATAGAGGGCTATGGTGAAAAAGGAAATATCTTCGGTTCAAAACTGGAAAGAAGCTTTCTGAGAAACTGCTTTGTGTTCTGTGAATTCATCTCACAGAGTTACATCTTTCCCTTCAAGAAGCCTTTCGCTAAGGCTGTTCTTGTGGAATTGGCAAAGGGATATTTGGAACCCCTAGAGTGCTATGGTGAAAAAGGAAATATCTTCCGTTCAAAACTGGAAAGAAGCTTTCTGAGAAACTACTCTGTGTTCTGTGAATTCATCTCACAGAGTTACATCTTTCCCTTCAAGAAGCCTTTCGCTAAGGCTCTTCTTGTGGAATTGGGAAAGGGATATTTGGAAGCCCATAGAGGGCTATTGTGAAAATGGAAATATCTTCCGTTCAAAATTGGAAAGAAGCTTTCTGAGAAACTGCTCTGTGTTCTGTTAATACATCTCACAGAGTTACATCTTTCCCTTCAAGAAGCCTTTCGCTAAGGCTGTTCTGGTGCAATTGGCAAAGGGATATTTGGAAGCCCATAGAGGGCTATGGTGAAAAAGGAAATAAATATCTTCCGTTCAAAACTGGAAAGAAGCTTTCTGAGAAACTGCTCTGTGTTCTGTAAATTCATCTCACAGAGTTACATCTTTCCCTTCAAGAAGCCTTTCGCTAAGGCTGTTCTTGTGGAATTGGCAAAGGGATATTTGGAAGCCCCTAGTGGGCTATGGTGAAAAAGGAAATATCTACCGTTCAAAACTGGAAAGAAGCTTTCTGAGAACCTGCTCTGTGTTCTGTTAATTCATCTCACAGAGTTACATCTTTCCCTTCAAGAAGACTTTCGCTAAGGCTGTTTTGTCGAATTGGCAAAGGGATATTTGGAAGCCCATAGAGGGCTATGGTGAAAAAGGAAATATCTTCCGTTCAAAACTTGAAAGAAGCTTTCTGAGAAACTGCTTTGTGTTCTGTTAATTCATCTCACAGAGTTACATCTTTCCCTTCAAGAAGCCTTTCGCTAAGGCTGTTCTTGTGAAATTAGCAAAGGGATATTTGGAAGCCCATAGAGGGCTATGGCGAAAAAGGGAATATCTTCCGTTCAAAACTGGAAAGAAGCTTTCTGAGAAACTGCTCTGTGTTCTGTGAATTCATCTCACAGAGTTACATCATTCCCTTCAAGAAGCCTTTCGCTAAGGCTCTTCTTTTGGAATTGGGAAAGGGATATTTGGAAGCCCATAGAGGGCTATGGTGAAAAGGAAATATCTTCCGTTCAATACTGGAAAGAAGCTTTAAGACAAACTGCTCTGTGTTCTGTTAATTCATCTCACCGAGTTACATCTTTCCCTTCAAGAAGCCTTTCGCTAAGGCTGTTCTTGTGGAATTGGCAAAGGGATATTTGGAAGCCCATAGAGGGCTATGGTGAAAAAGGAAATATCTTCCGTTCAAAACTGGAAAGAAGCTTTAAGAGAAACTGCTCTGTGTTCTGTTAATTCCTCTCACAGAGTTACATCTTTCCCTTCAAGAAGCCTTTCGCTAAGGCTATTCTTGTGGAATTGGCAAAGGGATATTTGGAAGCCAATAGAGGGCTATGGTGAAAAAGGAATTTTCTTCCGTTCAAAACTGGAAAGAAGCTTTCTGAGAAACTGCTCTGTGTTCTGTGAATTCATCTCACAGAGTTACATCATTCCCTTCAAGAAGCCTTTCGCTAAGGCTGTTCTTGTGGAATTGGCAAAGTTATATTGTGAAGCCCATAGAGGGCTATGGTGAAAAAGGAAATATCTTCCGTTCAAAACTGGAAAGAAGCTTTCTGAGAAACTGCTCTGTGTTCTGTTAATTCATCTCACAGAGTTACATCTTTCCCTTCAAGAAGCCTTTCGCTAAGGCTCTTCTTGTGGAATTGGCAAAGGGATATTTGGAAGCCCATAGAGGGCTCTGGTGAAAAAGGAAATATCTTCCGTTCAAAACTGGAAAGAAGCTTTCGGAGAAACTGCTCTGTGTTCCGTGAATTCATCTCACAGAGTTACATCTTTCCCTTCAAGAAGCCTTTCGCTAAGGCTGTTCTTGTGGAATTGGCAAAGTTATATTGTGAAGCCCATAGAGGGCTATGGTGAAAAAGGAAATATCTTCCGTTCAAAACTGGAAAGAAGCTTTCTGAGAAACTGCTCTGTGTTCTGTTAATTCATCTCACAGAGTTACATCTTTCCCTTCAAGAAGACTTTCGCTAAGGCTCTTCTTGTGGAATTGGCAAAGGGATATTTGGAAGCCCATAGAGGGCTCTGGTGAAAAAGGAAATCCGTTCAAAACTGGAAAGAAGCTTTCGGAGAAACTGCTCTGTGTTCTGTGAATTCATCTCACAGAGTTACATCTTTCCCTTCAAGAAGCCTTTCGCTAAGGCTGTTCTTGTGAAATTAGCAAAGGGATATTTGGAAGCCCTTAGAGGGCTATGGTGAAAAAGGAAATATCTTCCGTTCAAAACTGGATAGAAGCTTTCTGAGAAACTGCTCTGTGTTCTGTTAATTCATCTCACAGAGTTACATCTTTCCCTTCAAGAAGCCTTTCGCTAAGGCTGTTCTTGTGGAATTGTAAAAGGGATATTTGGAAGCCCATAGAGGGCTATGGTGAAAAAGGAAATATCTTCCGTTCAAAACTGGAAAGAAGTTTTCTGAGAAACTGTTCTGTGTTCTGTGAATTCATCTCACAGAGTTACATCTTTCCCTTTAAGAAGCCTTTCGCTAAGGCTGCTCTTGTGGAATTGGCAAAGTGATATTTGGAAGCCCTTAGAGGGCTATGGTGAAAAAGGAAATATCTTCCTTTCAATACTGGAAAGAAGCTTTAAGAGAAACTGCTCTGTGTTCTGTTAATTCATCTCACAGAGTTACATCTTTCCCTTCAAGAACCTTTCGCTAAGGCTGTTCTTGTGGAATTGGCAAAGGGATATTTGGAAGCCCATAGAGGGCTATGGTGAAAAAGGAAATATCTTCCGTTCAAAACTGGAAAGAAGCTTTCTGAGAAACTGCTCTGTGTTCTGTGAATTCATCTCACAGAGTTACATCTTTCCCTTCAAGAAGCCTTTCGCTAAGGCTGTTCTTGTGGAATTGGAAAAGCGATATTTGGAAGCCCATAGTGGTCTATGCTGAAAAAGGAAGTATCTTCCGTTCAAAACTGAAAACAAGATTTCTGAGAAACTGCTCTGTGTTCTGTTAATTCATCTCACAGAGTTACATCTTTCCCTTCAAGAAGCCTTTCGCTAACGCTGTTCTTGTGGAATTTGAAAAGGGATGTTTGGAAGCCCATAGAGGGCTATGGCGAAAAAGCGAATATCTTCCGTTCAAAACTGGAAAGAAGCTTTCTGAGAAACTGCTCTGTGTTCTGTGAATTCATCTCACAGAGTTACATCTTTCCCTTCAAGAAGCCTTTCGCTAAGGCTGTTCTTGTGGAATTGGCAAAGGGATATTTGGAAGCCCATAGAGGGCTATTGTGAAAATGGAAATATCTTCCGTTCAAAACTGGAAAGAAGCTTTCTGAGAAACTGCTCTGTGTTCTGTTAATACATCTCACAGAGTTACATCTTTCCCTTCAAGAAGCCTTTCGCTAAGGCTGTTCTTGTGCAATTGGCAAAGGGATATTTGGAAGCCCATAGAGGGCTATGGTCAAAAAGGAAATAAATATCTTCCGTTCAAAACTGGAAAGAAGCTTTCTGAGAAACTGCTCTGTGTTCTGTAAATTCATCTCACAGAGTTACATCTTTCCCTTCAAGAAACCTTTCGCTAAGGCTGTTCTTGTGGAATTGGCAAAGGGATATTTGGAAGCCCCTAGTGGGCTATGGTGAAAAAGGAAATATCTTCCGTTCAAAACTGGAAAGAAGGTTTCTGAGAACCTGCTCTGTGATCTGTTAATTCATCTCACAGAGTTACATCTTTCCCTTCAAGAAGACTTTCGCTAAGGCTGTTTTGTCGAATTGGCAAAGGGATATTTGGAAGCCCATAGAGGGCTATGGTGAAAAAGGAAATATCTTCCGTTCAAAACTGGAAAGAAGCTTTCTGAGAAACTGCTCTGTGTTCTGTTAATTCATCTCACAGAGTTACATCTTTCCCTTCAAGAAGCCTTTTGATAAGGCTCTTCTTGTGGAATTGGGAAAGGGATATTTGGAAGCCCTTAGAGGGCTGTGGTGAAAAGGAAATATCTTCCGTTCAATACTGGAAAGAAGCTTTAAGACAAACTGCTCTGTGTTCTGTTAATTCATTTCACCGAGTTACATCTTTCCCTTCAAGAAGCCTTTCGCTAAGGCTGTTCTTGTGGAATTGGCAAAGGGATATTTGGAAGCCCATAGAGGGCTATGGTGAAAAAGGAAATATCTTCCGTTCAAAACTGGAAAGAAGCTTTAAGAGAAACTGCTCTGTGTTCTGTTAATTCATCTCACAGAGTTACATCTTTCCCTTCAAGAAGCCTTTCGCTAAGGCTATTCTTGTGGAATTGGCAAAGGGATATTTGGAAGCCCATAGAGGGCTATGGTGAAAAAGGAATTTTCTTCCGTTCAAAACTGGAAAGAAGCTTTCTGAGAAACTGCTCTGTGTTCTGTGAATTCATCTCACAGAGTTACATCTTTCCCTTCAAGAAGCCTTTCGCTAAGGCTGTTCTTGTGGAATTGGCAAAGTTATATTGTGAAGCCCATAGAGGGCTATGGTGAAAAAGGAAATATCTTCCGTTCAAAACTGGAAAGAAGCTTTCTGAGAAACTGCTCTGTGTTCTGTTAATTCATCTCACAGAGTTACATCTTTCCCTTCAAGAAGCCTTTCGCTAAGGCTCTTCTTGTGGAATTGGCAAAGGGATATTTGGAAGCCCATAGAGGGCTCTGGTGAAAAAGGAAATCCGTTCAAAACTGGAAAGAAGCTTTCGGAGAAACTGCTCTGTGTTCTGTGAATTCATCTCACAGAGTTACATCTTTCCCTTCAAGAAGCCTTTCGCTAAGGCTGTTCTTGTGAAATTAGCAAAGGGATATTTGGAAGCCCATAGAGGGCTATGGTGAAAAAGGAAATATCTTCCGTTCAAAACTGGATAGAAGCTTTCTGAGAAACTGCTCTGTGTTCTGTTAATTCATCTCACAGAGTTACATATTTCCCTTCAAGAAGCCTTTCGCTAAGGCTGTTCTTGTGGAATTGTAAAAGGGATATTTGGAAGCCCATAGAGGGCTATGGTGAAAAAGGAAATATCTTCCGTTCAAAACTGGAAAGAAGTTTTCTGAGAAACTGTTCTGTGTTCTGTGAATTCATCTCACAGAGTTACATCTTTCCCTTTAAGAAGCCTTTCGCTAAGGCTGCTCTTGTGGAATTGGCAAAGTGATATTTGGAAGCCCATAGAGGGCTATGGTGAAAAAGGAAATATCTTCCTTTCAATACTGGAAAGAAGCTTTAAGAGAAACTGCTCTGTGTTCTGTTAATTCATCTCACAGAGTTACATCTTTCCCTTCAAGAAGCCTTTCGCTAAGGCTGTTCTTGTGGAATTGGCAAAGGGATATTTGGAAGCCCATAGAGGTCTATGGTGAAAAAGGAAATATCTTCCGTTCAAAACTGGAAAGAAGCTTTCTGAGAAACTGCTCTGTGTTCTGTGAATTCATCTCACAGAGTTACATCTTTCCCTTCAAGAAGCCTTTCGCTAAGGCTGTTCTTGTGGAATTGGAAAAGCGATATTTGGAAGCCCATAGTGGTCTATGCTGAAAAAGGAAGTATCTTCCGTTCAAAACTGCAAACAAGATTTCTGAGAAACTGCTCTGTGTTCTATTAATTCATCTCACAGAGTTACATCTTTCCCTTCAAGAAGCCTTTCGCTAACGCTGTTCTTGTGGAATTTGAAAAGGGATGTTTGGAAGCCCATAGAGGGCTATGGCGAAAAAGGGAATATCTTCCGTTCAAAACTGGAAAGAAGCTTTCTGAGAAACTGCTCTGTGTTCTGTGAATTCATCTCACAGAGTTACATCTTTCCCTTCAAGAAGCCTTTCGCTAAGGCTGTTCTTGTGGAATTGGCAAAGGGATATTTGGAAGCCCATAGAGGGCTATTGTGAAAATGGAAATATCTTCCGTTCAAAACTGGAAAGAAGCTTTCTGAGAAACTGCTCTGTGTTCTGTTAATACATCTCACAGAGTTACATCTTTCCCTTCAAGAAGCCTTTCGCTAAGGCTGTTCTTGTGCAATTGGCAAAGGGATATTTGGAAGCCCATAGAGGGCTATGGTCAAAAAGGAAATAAATATCTTCCGTTCAAAACTGGAAAGAAGCTTTCTGAGAAACTGCTCTGTGTTCTGTAAATTCATCTCACAGAGTTACATCTTTCCCTTCAAGAAGCCTTTCGCTAAGGCTGTTCTTGTGGAATTGGCAAAGGGATATTTGGAAGCCCATAGAGGGCTATGGTGAAAAAGGAAATATCTTCCGTTCAAAACTGGAAAGAAGCTTTCTGAGAAACTGCTCTGTGTTCTGTGAATTCATCTCACAGAGTTACATCTTTCCCTTCAAGAAGCCTTTCGCTAAGGCTGTTGATGTGGAATTGGCAAAGTTATATTGTGAAGCCCATAGAGGGCTATGGTGAAAAAGGAAATATCTTCCGTTCAAAACTGGAAAGAAGCTTTCTGAGAAACTGCTCTGTGTTCTGTTAATTCATCTCACAGAGTTACATCTTTCCCTTCAAGAAGACTTTCGCTAAGGCGGTTTTGTCGAATTGGCAAAGGGATATTTGGAAGCCCATAGAGGGCTATGGTAAAAAAGGAAATATCTTCCGTTCAAAACTGGAAAGAAGCTTTCTGAGAAACTGCTTTGTGTTCTCTGAATTCATCTCACAGAGTTACATCTTTCCCTTCAAGAAGCCTTTCGCTAAGGCTGTTCTTGTGGAATTGGCAAAAGGATATTTGGAAGATCATAGAGGGCTGTGGTGAAAAAGGAAATATCTTAAGTTCAAAACTGGAAAGAAGCTTTCTGAGAAACTGCTCTGTGTTCTGTTAATTCATCTCACAGAGTTACATCTTTCCCTTCAAAAAGCCTTTCGCTAAGGCTGTTCTTGTGTAATTGGAAAGGGGATATTTGGAAGCCCATAGAGGGCTATGGTGAAAAAGGAAATATCTTCCGTTCAAAACTGGAAAGAAGCTTTCTGAGAAACTGCTCTGTGTTCTGTTAATTCATCTCACAGAGTTACATCTTTCACTTCAACAAGTCTTTCGCTAAGGCTGTTCTTGTGGAATTGGCAAAGGGATATTTGAAAGCCCATAGAGGGCTCTGGTGAAACAGGAAATATCTTTCATTCAAAACTCGAAAGAAGGTTTCTGAGAAACTGCTCTGTGTTCTGTTAATTCATCTCACAGAGTTACATCTTTCCCTTCAAGAAGCCTTTCGCTAAGGCTGTTCTTGTGGAATTGGAAAAGCTATATTTGGAAGCCCATAGTGGTCTATGGTGAAAAAGGAAGTATCTTCCGTTCAAAACTGAAAGCAAGATTTCTGAGAAACTGCTCTGTGTTCTGTTAATTCATCTCACAGAGTTACATCTTTCCCTTCAAGAAGACTTTCGCTAAAGCTGTTCTTGTGGAATTTGAAAAGGGATGTTTGGAAGCCCATAGAGGGCTATGGCGAAAAAGGAAATATCTTCCGTTCAAAACTGGAAAGAAGCTTTCTGAGAAACTGCTCTGTGTTCTGTTAATTCATCTCACAGAGTTACATCTTTCCCTTCAAGAAGCCTTTCGCTAAGGCTGTTCTTGTGGAATTGGCAAAGGGATATTTGGAAGCCCATAGAGGGCTATGGTGAAAAAGGAAATATCTTCCGTTCAAAACTGGAAAGAAGCTTTCTGAGAAACTGTTCTGTGTTCTGTTAATACATCTCACAGAGTTACATCTTTCCCTTCAAGAAGCCTTTCGCTAAGGCTGTTCTTGTGCAATTGGCAAAGGGATATTTGGAAGCCCATAGAGGGCTATGGTGAAAAAGGAAATAAATATCTTCCGTTCAAAACTGGAAAGAAGCTTTCTGAGAAACTGCTCTGTGTTCTGTAAATTCATCTCACAGAGTTACATCTTTCCCTTCAAGAAGCCTTTCGCTAAGGCTTTTCTTGTGGAAATGGCAAAAGGATATTTGGAAGCCCATAGAGGGCTGTGGTGAAAAAGGAAATATCTTCCGTTCAAAACTGGAAAGAAGCTTTCTGAGAAACTGCTCTGTGTTCTGTTAATTCATCTCACAGACTTACATCTTTCCCTTCAAAAAGCCTTTCGCTAAGGCTGTTCTTGTGTAATTGGAAAAGGGATATTTGGAAGCCCATAGAGGGCTATGGTGAAAAACGAAATATCTTCCGTTCAAAACTGCAAAGAAGCTTTCTGAGAAACTGCTCTGTGTTCTGTTAAATCATCTCACGGAGTTACATCTTTCCCTTCAAGAAGCCTTTCGCTAAGGCTGTTCTTGTGGAATTGGCGAAGGGATATTTGGAAACCCATAGAGGGCTATGGTGAAAAACGAAATATCTTCCGTTCAAAACTGCAAAGAAGCTTTCTGAGAAACTGCTCTGTGTTCTGTTAAATCATCTCACAGAGTTACATCTTTCCCTTCAAGAAGCCTTTCGCTAAGGCTGTTCTTGCGAAATTGGCAAAGGGATATTTGGAAGCCCATAGAGGGCTCTGGTGAAAAAGGAAATATCTTCCGTTCAAAACTGGAAAGAATCTTTCTGAGAAACTGCTCTGTGTTCTGTGAATTCATCTCACAGAGTTACATCTTTCCCTTCAAGAAGCCTTTCGCTAAGGCTGTTCTTGTGGAATTGGAAAAGCGATATTTGGAAGCCCATAGTGGTCTATGGTGAAAAAGGAAGTATCTTCCGTTCAAAACTGAAAACAAGATTTCTGAGAAACTGCTCTGTGTTCTGTTAATTCATCTCACAGAGTTACATCTTTCTCTTCAAGAAGCCTTTCGCTAACGCTGTTCTTGTGGAATTTGAAAAGGGATGTTTGGAAGCCCATAGAGGGCTATGGCGAAAAAGGGAATATCTTCCGTTCAAAACTGGAAAGAAGCTTTCTGAGAAACTGCTCTGTGTTCTGTGAATTCATCTCACAGAGTTACATCTTTCCCTTCAAGAAGCCTTTCGCTAAGGCTGTTCTTGTGGAATTGGCAAAGGGATATTTGGAAGCCCATAGAGGGCTATTGTGAAAATGGAAATATCTTCCGTTCAAAATTGGAAAGAAGCTTTCTGAGAAACTGCTCTGTGTTCTGTTAATACATCTCACAGAGTTACATCTTTCCCTTCAAGAAGCCTTTCGCTAAGGCTGTTCTGGTGCAATTGGCAAAGGGATATTTGGAAGCCCATAGAGGGCTATGGTGAAAAAGGAAATAAATATCTTCCGTTCAAAACTGGAAAGAAGCTTTCTGAGAAACTGCTCTGTGTTCTGTAAATTCATCTCACAGAGTTACATCTTTCCCTTCAAGAAGCCTTTCGCTAAGGCTGTTCTTGTGGAATTGGCAAAGGGATATTTGGAAGCCCCTAGTGGGCTATGGTGAAAAAGGAAATATCTACCGTTCAAAACTGGAAAGAAGCTTTCTGAGAACCTGCTCTGTGTTCTGTTAATTCATCTCACAGAGTTACATCTTTCCCTTCAAGAAGACTTTCGCTAAGGCTGTTTTGTCGAATTGGCAAAGGGATATTTGGAAGCCCATAGAGGGCTATGGTGAAAAAGGAAATATCTACCGTTCAAAACTGGAAAGAAGCTTTCTGAGAAACTGCTTTGTGTTCTGTTAATTCATCTCACAGAGTTACATCTTTCCCTTCAAGAAGCCTTTCGCTAAGGCTGTTCTTGTGAAATTAGCAAAGGGATATTTGGAAGCCCATAGAGGGCTATGGCGAAAAAGGGAATATCTTCCGTTCAAAACTGGAAAGAAGCTTTCTGAGAAACTGCTCTGTGTTCTGTGAATTCATCTCACAGAGTTACATCATTCCCTTCAAGAAGCCTTTCGCTAAGGCTCTTCTTTTGGAATTGGGAAAGGGATATTTGGAAGCCCATAGAGGGCTATGGTGAAAAGGAAATATCTTCCGTTCAATACTGGAAAGAAGCTTTAAGACAAACTGCTCTGTGTTCTGTTAATTCATCTCACCGAGTTACATCTTTCCCTTCAAGAAGCCTTTCGCTAAGGCTGTTCTTGTGGAATTGGCAAAGGGATATTTGGAAGCCCATAGAGGGCTATGGTGAAAAAGGAAATATCTTCCGTTCAAAACTGGAAAGAAGCTTTAAGAGAAACTGCTCTGTGTTCTGTTAATTCATCTCACAGAGTTACATCTTTCCCTTCAAGAAGCCTTTCGCTAAGGCTATTCTTGTGGAATTGGCAAAGGGATATTTGGAAGCCCATAGAGGGCTATGGTGAAAAAGGAATTTTCTTCCGTTCAAAACTGGAAAGAAGCTTTCTGAGAAACTGCTCTGTGTTCTGTGAATTCATCTCACAGAGTTACATCATTCCCTTCAAGAAGCCTTTCGCTAAGGCTGTTCTTGTGGAATTGGCAAAGTTATATTGTGAAGCCCATAGAGGGCTATGGTGAAAAAGGAAATATCTTCCGTTCAAAACTGGAAAGAAGCTTTCTGAGAAACTGCTCTGTGTTCTGTTAATTCATCTCACAGAGTTACATCTTTCCCTTCAAGAAGCCTTTCGCTAAGGCTCTTCTTGTGGAATTGGCAAAGGGATATTTGGAAGCCCATAGAGGGCTCTGGTGAAAAAGGAAATATCTTCCGTTCAAAACTGGAAAGAAGCTTTCGGAGAAACTGCTCTGTGTTCCGTGAATTCATCTCACAGAGTTACATCTTTCCCTTCAAGAAGCCTTTCGCTAAGGCTGTTCTTGTGAAATTAGCAAAGGGATATTTGGAAGCCCATAGAGGGCTATGGTGAAAAAGGAAATATCTTCCGTTCAAAACTGGATAGAAGCTTTCTGAGAAACTGCTCTGTGTTCTGTTAATTCATCTCACAGAGTTACATCTTTCCCTTCAAGAAGCCTTTCGCTAAGGCTGTTCTTGTGGAATTGTAAAAGGGATATTTGGAAGCCCATAGAGGGCTATGGTGAAAAAGGAAATATCTTCCGTTCAAAACTGGAAAGAAGTTTTCTGAGAAACTGTTCTGTGTTCTGTGAATTCATCTCACAGAGTTACATCTTTCCCTTTAAGAAGCCTTTCGCTAAGGCTGCTCTTGTGGAATTGGCAAAGTGATATTTGGAAGCCCATAGAGGGCTATGGTGAAAAAGGAAATATCTTCCTTTCAATACTGGAAAGAAGCTTTAAGAGAAACTGCTCTGTGTTCTGTTAATTCATCTCACAGAGTTACATCTTTCCCTTCAAGAAGCCTTTCGCTAAGGCTGTTCTTGTGGAATTGGCAAAGGGATATTTGGAAGCCCATAGAGGGCTATGGTGAAAAAGGAAATATCTTCCGTTCAAAACTGGAAAGAAGCTTTCTGAGAAACTGCTCTGTGTTCTGTGAATTCATCTCACAGAGTTACATCTTTCCCTTCAAGAAGCCTTTCGCTAAGGCTGTTGATGTGGAATTGGAAAAGTTATATTGTGAAGCCCATAGAGGGCTATGGTGAAAAAGGAAATATCTTCCGTTCAAAACTGGAAAGAAGCTTTCTGAGAAACTGCTCTGTGTTCTGTTAATTCATCTCACAGAGTTACATCTTTCCCTTCAAGAAGACTTTCGCTAAGGCGGTTTTGTCGAATTGGCAAAGGGATATTTCGAATCCAATAGAGGGCTATGGTAAAAAAGGAAATATCTTCCGTTCAAAACTGGAAAGAAGCTTTCTGAGAAACTGCTTTGTGTTCTGTGAATTCATCTCACAGAGTTACATCTTTCCCTTCAAGAAGCCTTTCGCTAAGGCTGTTCTTGTGGAATTGGCAAAAGGATATTTGGAAGATCATAGAGGGCTGTGGTGAAAAAGGAAATATCTTAAGTTCAAAACTGGAAAGAAGCTTTCTGAGAAACTGCTCTGTGTTCTGTTAATTCATCTCACAGAGTCACATCTTTCCCTTCAAAAAGCCTTTCGCTAAGGCTGTTCTTGTGTAATTGGAAAAGGGATATTTGGAAGCCCATAGAGGGCTATGGTGAAAAAGGAAATATCTTCCGTTCAAAACTGGAAAGAAGCTTTCTGAGAAACTGCTCTGTGTTCTGTTAATTCATCTCACAGAGTTACATCTTTCACTTCAACAAGTCTTTCGCTAAGGCTGTTCTTGTGGAATTGGCAAAGGGATATTTGAAAGCCCATAGAGGGCTCTGGTGAAACATTAAATATCTTTCATTCAAAACTCGAAAGAAGGTTTCTGAGAAACTGCTCTGTGTTCTGTTAATTCATCTCACAGAGTTACATCTTTCCCTTCAAGAAGCCTTTCGCTAAGGCTGTTCTTGTGGAATTGGAAAAGCTATATTTGGAAGCCCATAGTGGTCTATGGTGAAAAAGGAAGTATCTTTAGTTCAAAACTGAAAACAATATTTCTGAGAAACTGCTCTGTGTTCTGTTAATTCATCTCACAGAGTTACATCTTTCCCTTCAAGAAGCCTTTCGCTAAAGCTGTTCTTGTGGAATTTGAAAAGGGATGTTTGGAAGCCCATAGAGGGCTATGGCGAAAAAGGAAATATCTTCCGTTCAAAACTGGAAAGAAGCTTTCTGAGAAACTGCTCTGTGTTCTGTTAATTCATCTCACAGAGTTACATCTTTCCCTTCAAGAAGCCTTTCGCTAAGGCTGTTCTTGTGGAATTGGCAAAGGGATATTTGGAAGCCCATAGAGGGCTATGGTGAAAAAGGAAATATCTTCCGTTCAAAACTGGAAAGAAGCTTTCTGAGAAACTGTTCTGTGTTCTGTTAATACATCTCACAGAGTTACATCTTTCCCTTCAAGAAGCCTTTCGCTAAGGCTGTTCTTGTGGAATTGGCAAAGGGATATTTGGAAGCCCATAGAGGGCTCTGGTGAAAAAGGAAATATCTTCCGTTCAAAACTGGAAAGAATCTTTCTGAGAAACTGCTCTGTGTTCTGTGAATTCATCTCACAGAGTTACATCTTTCCCTTCAAGAAGCCTTTCGCTAAGGCTGTTCTTGTGGAATTGGAAAAGCGATATTTGAAGCCCATAGTGGTCTATGGTGAAAAAGGAAGTATCTTCCGTTCAAAACTGAAAACAAGATTTCTGAGAAACTGCTCTGTGTTCTGTTAATTCATCTCACAGAGTTACATCTTTCCCTTCAAGAAGCCTTTCGCTAACGCGGTTCTTGTGGAATTTGAAAAGGGATGTTTGGAAGCCCATAGAGGGCTATGGCGAAAAAGGGAATATCTTCCGTTCAAAACTGGAAAGAAGCTTTCTGAGAAACTGCTCTGTGTTCTGTGAATTCATCTCACAGAGTTACATCTTTCCCTTCAAGAAGCCTTTCGCTAAGGCTGTTCTTGTGGAATTGGAAAAGGGATATTTGGAAGCCCATAGAGGGCTATTGTGAAAATGGAAATATCTTCCGTTCAAAATTGGAAAGAAGCTTTCAGAGAAACTGCTCTGTGTTCTGTTAATACATCTCACAGAGTTACATCTTTCCCTTCAAGAAGCCTTTCGCTAAGGCTGTTCTGGTGCAATTGGCAAAGGGATATTTGGAAGCCCATAGAGGGCTATGGTGAAAAAGGAAATAAATATCTTCCGTTCAAAACTGGAAAGAAGCTTTCTGAGAAACTGCTCTGTGTTCTGTAAATTCATCTCACAGAGTTACATCTTTCCCTTCAAGAAGCCTTTCGCTAAGGCTGTTCTTGTGGAATTGGCAAAGGGATATTTGGAAGCCCCTAGTGGGCTATGGTGAAAAAGGAAATATCTTCCGTTCAAAACTGGAAAGAAGCTTTCTGAGAACCTGCTCTGTGTTCTGTTAATTCATCTCACAGAGTTACATCTTTCCCTTCAAGAAGACTTTCGCTAAGGCTGTTTTGTCGAATTGGCAAAGGGATATTTGGAAGCCCATAGAGGGCTATGGTGAAAAAGGAAATATCTTCCGTTCAAAACTTGAAAGAAGCTTTCTGAGAAACTGCTTTGTGTTCTGTGAATTCATCTCACAGAGTTACATCTTTCCCTTCAAGAAGCCTTTCGCTAAGGCTGTTCTTGTGGAATTGGCAAAGGGATATATGGAACCCCTAGAGTGCTATGGTGAAAAAGGAAATATCTTCCGTTCAAAACTGGAAAGAAGCTTTCTGAGAAACTGCTCTGTGTTCTGTGAATTCATCTCACAGAGTTACATCTTTCCCTTCAAGAAGCCTTTCGCTAAGGCTCTTCTTGTGGAATTGGGAAAGGGATATTTGGAAGCCCATAGAGGGCTATGGTGAAAAGGAAATATCTTCCGTTCAATACTGGAAAGAAGCTTTAAGACAAACTGCTCTGTGTTCTGTTAATTCATCTCACCGAGTTACATCTTTCCCTTCAAGAAGCCTTTCGCTAAGGCTGTTCTTGTGGAATTGGCAAAGGGATATTTGGAAGCCCATAGAGGGCTATGGTGAAAAAGGAAATATCTTCCGTTCAAAACTGGAAAGAAGCTTTAAGAGAAACTGCTCTGTGTTCTGTTAATTCATCTCACAGAGTTACATCTTTCCCTTCAAGAAGCCTTTCGCTAAGGCTATTCTTGTGGAATTGGCAAAGGGATATTTGGAAGCCCATAGAGGGCTATGGTGAAAAAGGAATTTTCTTCCGTTCAAAACTGGAAAGAAGCTTTCTGAGAAACTGCTCTGTGTTCTGTGAATTCATCTCACAGAGTTACATCATTCCCTTCAAGAAGCCTTTCGCTAAGGCTGTTCTTGTGGAATTGGCAAAGTTATATTGTGAAGCCCATAGAGGGCTATGGTGAAAAAGGAAATATCTTCCGTTCAAAACTGGAAAGAAGCTTTCTGAGAAACTGCTCTGTGTTCTGTTAATTCATCTCACAGAGTTACATCTTTCCCTTCAAGAAGCCTTTCGCTAAGGCTCTTCTTGTGGAATTGGCAAAGGGATATTTGGAAGCCCATAGAGGGCTCTGGTGAAAAAGGAAATATCTTCCGTTCAAAACTGGAAAGAAGCTTTCGGAGAAACTGCTCTGTGTTCCGTGAATTCATCTCACAGAGTTACATCTTTCCCTTCAAGAAGCCTTTCGCTAAGGCTGTTCTTGTGAAATTAGCAAAGGGATATTTGGAAGCCCATAGAGGGCTATGGTGAAAAAGGAAATATCTTCCGTTCAAAACTGGATAGAAGCTTTCTGAGAAACTGCTCTGTGTTCTGTTAATTCATCTCACAGAGTTACATCTTTCCCTTCAAGAAGCCTTTCGCTAAGGCTGTTCTTGTGGAATTGTAAAAGGGATATTTGGAAGCCCATAGAGGGCTATGGTGAAAAAGGAAATATCTTCCGTTCAAAACTGGAAAGAAGTTTTCTGAGAAACTGTTCTGTGTTCTGTGAATTCATGTCACAGAGTTACATCTTTCCCTTTAAGAAGCCTTTCGCTAAGGCTGCTCTTGTGGAATTGGCAAAGTGATATTTGGAAGCCCATAGAGGGCTATGGTGAAAAAGGAAATATCTTCCTTTCAATACTGGAAAGAAGCTTTAAGAGAAACTGCTCTGTGTTCTGTTAATTCATCTCACAGAGTTACATCTTTCCCTTCAAGAAGCCTTTCGCTAAGGCTGTTCTTGTGGAATTGGCAAAAGGATATTTGGAAGATCATAGAGGGCTGTGGTGAAAAAGGAAATATCTTAAGTTCAAAACTGGAAAGAAGCTTTCTGAGAAACTGCTCTGTGTTCTGTGAATTCATCTCACAGAGTCACATCTTTCCCTTCAAAAAGCCTTTCGCTAAGGCTGTTCTTGTGTAATTGGAAAAGGGATATTTGGAAGCCCATAGAGGGCTATGGTGAAAAAAGAAATATCTTCCGTTCAAAACTGGAAAGAAGCTTTCTGAGAAACTGCTCTGTGTTCTGTTAATTCATCTCACAGAGTTACATCTTTCACTTCAACAAGTCTTTCGCTAAGGCTGTTCTTGTGGAATTGGCAAAGGGATATTTGAAAGCCCATAGAGGGCTCTGGTGAAACATTAAATATCTTTCATTCAAAACTCGAAAGAAGGTTTCTGAGAAACTGCTCTGTGTTCTGTTAATTCATCTCACAGAGTTACATCTTTCCCTTCAAGAAGCCTTTCGCTAAGGCTGTTCTTGTGGAATTGGAAAAGCTATATTTGGAAGCCCATAGTGGTCTATGGTGAAAAAGGAAGTATCTTTAGTTCAAAACTGAAAACAATATTTCTGAGAAACTGCTCTGTGTTCTGTTAATTCATCTCACAGAGTTACATCTTTCCCTTCAAGAAGCCTTTCGCTAAAGCTGTTCTTGTGGAATTTGAAAAGGGATGTTTGGAAGCCCATAGAGGGCTATGGCGAAAAAGGAAATATCTTCCGTTCAAAACTGGAAAGAAGCTTTCTGAGAAACTGCTCTGTGTTCTGTTAATTCATCTCACAGAGTTACATCTTTCCCTTCAAGAAGCCTTTCGCTAAGGCTGTTCTTGTGGAATTGGCAAAGGGATATTTGGAAGCCCATAGAGGGCTATGGTGAAAAAGGAAATATCTTCCGTTCAAAACTGGAAAGAAGCTTTCTGAGAAACTGTTCTGTGTTCTGTTAATACATCTCACAGAGTTACATCTTTCCCTTCAAGAAGCCTTTCGCTAAGGCTGTTCTTGTGCAATTGGCAAAGGGATATTTGGAAGCCCATAGAGGGCTATGGTGAAAAGGAAATAAATATCTTCCGTTCAAAACTGGAAAGAAGCTTTCTGAGAAACTGCTCTGTGTTCTGTAAATTCATCTCACAGAGTTACATCTTTCCCTTCAAGAAGCCTTTCGCTAAGGCTTTTCTTGTGGAATTGGCAAAAGGATATTTGGAAGCCCATAGAGGGCTGTGGTGAAAAAGGAAATATCTTCCGTTCAAAACTGGAAAGAAGCTTTCTGAGAAACTGCTCTGTGTTCTGTTAATTCATCTCACAGACTTACATCTTTCCCTTCAAAAAACCTTTCGCTAAGGCTGTTCTTGTGTAATTGGAAAAGGCATATTTGGAAGCCCATAGAGGGCTATGGTGAAAAACGAAATATCTTCCGTTCAAAACTGCAAAGAAGCTTTCTGAGAAACTGCTCTGTGTTCTGTTAAATCATCTCACAGAGTTACATCTTTTCCTTCAAGAAGCCTTTCGCTAAGGCTGTTCTTGTGGAATTGGCGAAGGGATATTTGGAAACCCATAGAGGGCTATGGTGAAAAACGAAATATCTTCCGTTCAAAACTGCAAAGAAGCTTTCTGAGAAACTGCTCTGTGTTCTGTTAAATCATCTCACAGAGTTACATCTTTCCCTTCAAGAAGCCTTTCGCTAAGGCTGTTCTTGTGGAATTGGCAAAGGGATATTTGGAAGCCCATAGAGGGCTCTGGTGAAAAAGGAAATATCTTCCGTTCAAAACTGGAAAGAATCTTTCTGAGAAACTGCTCTGTGTTCTGTGAATTCATCTCACAGAGTTACATCTTTCCCTTCAAGAAGCCTTTCGCTAAGGCTGTTCTTGTGGAATTGGCAAAGGGATATTTGGAAGCCCATAGAGGGCTATTGTGAAAATGGAAATATCTTCCGTTCAAAACTGGAAAGAAGCTTTCTGAGAAACTGCTCTGTGTTCTGTTAATACATCTCACAGAGTTACATCTTTCCCTTCAAGAAGCCTTTCGCTAAGGCTGTTCTTGTGCAATTGGCAAAGGGATATTTGGAAGCCCATAGAGGGCTATGGTCAAAAAGGAAATAAATATCTTCCGTTCAAAACTGGAAAGAAGCTTTCTGAGAAACTGCTCTGTGTTCTGTAAATTCATCTCACAGAGTTACATCTTTCCCTTCAAGAAGCCTTTCGCTAAGGCTGTTCTTGTGGAATTGGCAAAGGGATATTTGGAAGCCCATAGAGGGCTATGGTGAAAAAGGAAATATCTTCCGTTCAAAACTGGAAAGAAGCTTTCTGAGAAACTGCTCTGTGTTCTGTGAATTCATCTCACAGAGTTACATCTTTCCCTTCAAGAAGCCTTTCGCTAAGGCTGTTGATGTGGAATTGGCAAAGTTATATTGTGAAGCCCATAGAGGGCTATGGTGAAAAAGGAAATATCTTCCGTTCAAAACTGGAAAGAAGCTTTCTGAGAAACTGCTCTGTGTTCTGTTAATTCATCTCACAGAGTTACATCTTTCCCTTCAAGAAGACTTTCGCTAAGGCGGTTTTGTCGAATTGGCAAAGGGATATTTGGAAGCCCATAGAGGGCTATGGTAAAAAAGGAAATATCTTCCGTTCAAAACTGGAAAGAAGCTTTCTGAGAAACTGCTTTGTGTTCTCTGAATTCATCTCACAGAGTTACATCTTTCCCTTCAAGAAGCCTTTCGCTAAGGCTGTTCTTGTGGAATTGGCAAAAGGATATTTGGAAGATCATAGAGGGCTGTGGTGAAAAAGGAAATATCTTAAGTTCAAAACTGGAAAGAAGCTTTCTGAGAAACTGCTCTGTGTTCTGTTAATTCATCTCACAGAGTTACATCTTTCCCTTCAAAAAGCCTTTCGCTAAGGCTGTTCTTGTGTAATTGGAAAGGGGATATTTGGAAGCCCATAGAGGGCTATGGTGAAAAAGGAAATATCTTCCGTTCAAAACTGGAAAGAAGCTTTCTGAGAAACTGCTCTGTGTTCTGTTAATTCATCTCACAGAGTTACATCTTTCACTTCAACAAGTCTTTCGCTAAGGCTGTTCTTGTGGAATTGGCAAAGGGATATTTGAAAGCCCATAGAGGGCTCTGGTGAAACAGGAAATATCTTTCATTCAAAACTCGAAAGAAGGTTTCTGAGAAACTGCTCTGTGTTCTGTTAATTCATCTCACAGAGTTACATCTTTCCCTTCAAGAAGCCTTTCGCTAAGGCTGTTCTTGTGGAATTGGAAAAGCTATATTTGGAAGCCCATAGTGGTCTATGGTGAAAAAGGAAGTATCTTCCGTTCAAAACTGAAAACAAGATTTCTGAGAAACTGCTCTGTGTTCTGTTAATTCATCTCACAGAGTTACATCTTTCCCTTCAAGAAGACTTTCGCTAAAGCTGTTCTTGTGGAATTTGAAAAGGGATGTTTGGAAGCCCATAGAGGGCTATGGCGAAAAAGGAAATATCTTCCGTTCAAAACTGGAAAGAAGCTTTCTGAGAAACTGCTCTGTGTTCTGTTAATTCATCTCACAGAGTTACATCTTTCCCTTCAAGAAGCCTTTCGCTAAGGCTGTTCTTGTGGAATTGGCAAAGGGATATTTGGAAGCCCATAGAGGGCTATGGTGAAAAAGGAAATATCTTCCGTTCAAAACTGGAAAGAAGCTTTCTGAGAAACTGTTCTGTGTTCTGTTAATACATCTCACAGAGTTACATCTTTCCCTTCAAGAAGCCTTTCGCTAAGGCTGTTCTTGTGCAATTGGCAAAGGGATATTTGGAAGCCCATAGAGGGCTATGGTGAAAAAGGAAATAAATATCTTCCGTTCAAAACTGGAAAGAAGCTTTCTGAGAAACTGCTCTGTGTTCTGTAAATTCATCTCACAGAGTTACATCTTTCCCTTCAAGAAGCCTTTCGCTAAGGCTTTTCTTGTGGAAATGGCAAAAGGATATTTGGAAGCCCATAGAGGGCTGTGGTGAAAAAGGAAATATCTTCCGTTCAAAACTGGAAAGAAGCTTTCTGAGAAACTGCTCTGTGTTCTGTTAATTCATCTCACAGACTTACATCTTTCCCTTCAAAAAGCCTTTCGCTAAGGCTGTTCTTGTGTAATTGGAAAAGGGATATTTGGAAGCCCATAGAGGGCTATGGTGAAAAACGAAATATCTTCCGTTCAAAACTGCAAAGAAGCTTTCTGAGAAACTGCTCTGTGTTCTGTTAAATCATCTCACGGAGTTACATCTTTCCCTTCAAGAAGCCTTTCGCTAAGGCTGTTCTTGTGGAATTGGCGAAGGGATATTTGGAAACCCATAGAGGGCTATGGTGAAAAACGAAATATCTTCCGTTCAAAACTGCAAAGAAGCTTTCTGAGAAACTGCTCTGTGTTCTGTTAAATCATCTCACAGAGTTACATCTTTCCCTTCAAGAAGCCTTTCGCTAAGGCTGTTCTTGCGAAATTGGCAAAGGGATATTTGGAAGCCCATAGAGGGCTCTGGTGAAAAAGGAAATATCTTCCGTTCAAAACTGGAAAGAATCTTTCTGAGAAACTGCTCTGTGTTCTGTGAATTCATCTCACAGAGTTACATCTTTCCCTTCAAGAAGCCTTTCGCTAAGGCTGTTCTTGTGGAATTGGAAAAGCGATATTTGGAAGCCCATAGTGGTCTATGGTGAAAAAGGAAGTATCTTCCGTTCAAAACTGAAAACAAGATTTCTGAGAAACTGCTCTGTGTTCTGTTAATTCATCTCACAGAGTTACATCTTTCTCTTCAAGAAGCCTTTCGCTAACGCTGTTCTTGTGGAATTTGAAAAGGGATGTTTGGAAGCCCATAGAGGGCTATGGCGAAAAAGGGAATATCTTCCGTTCAAAACTGGAAAGAAGCTTTCTGAGAAACTGCTCTGTGTTCTGTGAATTCATCTCACAGAGTTACATCTTTCCCTTCAAGAAGCCTTTCGCTAAGGCTGTTCTTGTGGAATTGGCAAAGGGATATTTGGAAGCCCATAGAGGGCTATTGTGAAAATGGAAATATCTTCCGTTCAAAATTGGAAAGAAGCTTTCTGAGAAACTGCTCTGTGTTCTGTTAATACATCTCACAGAGTTACATCTTTCCCTTCAAGAAGCCTTTCGCTAAGGCTGTTCTGGTGCAATTGGCAAAGGGATATTTGGAAGCCCATAGAGGGCTATGGTGAAAAAGGAAATAAATATCTTCCGTTCAAAACTGGAAAGAAGCTTTCTGAGAAACTGCTCTGTGTTCTGTAAATTCATCTCACAGAGTTACATCTTTCCCTTCAAGAAGCCTTTCGCTAAGGCTGTTCTTGTGGAATTGGCAAAGGGATATTTGGAAGCCCCTAGTGGGCTATGGTGAAAAAGGAAATATCTACCGTTCAAAACTGGAAAGAAGCTTTCTGAGAACCTGCTCTGTGTTCTGTTAATTCATCTCACAGAGTTACATCTTTCCCTTCAAGAAGACTTTCGCTAAGGCTGTTTTGTCGAATTGGCAAAGGGATATTTGGAAGCCCATAGAGGGCTATGGTGAAAAAGGAAATATCTACCGTTCAAAACTGGAAAGAAGCTTTCTGAGAAACTGCTTTGTGTTCTGTTAATTCATCTCACAGAGTTACATCTTTCCCTTCAAGAAGCCTTTCGCTAAGGCTGTTCTTGTGAAATTAGCAAAGGGATATTTGGAAGCCCATAGAGGGCTATGGCGAAAAAGGGAATATCTTCCGTTCAAAACTGGAAAGAAGCTTTCTGAGAAACTGCTCTGTGTTCTGTGAATTCATCTCACAGAGTTACATCATTCCCTTCAAGAAGCCTTTCGCTAAGGCTCTTCTTTTGGAATTGGGAAAGGGATATTTGGAAGCCCATAGAGGGCTATGGTGAAAAGGAAATATCTTCCGTTCAATACTGGAAAGAAGCTTTAAGACAAACTGCTCTGTGTTCTGTTAATTCATCTCACCGAGTTACATCTTTCCCTTCAAGAAGCCTTTCGCTAAGGCTGTTCTTGTGGAATTGGCAAAGGGATATTTGGAAGCCCATAGAGGGCTATGGTGAAAAAGGAAATATCTTCCGTTCAAAACTGGAAAGAAGCTTTAAGAGAAACTGCTCTGTGTTCTGTTAATTCATCTCACAGAGTTACATCTTTCCCTTCAAGAAGCCTTTCGCTAAGGCTATTCTTGTGGAATTGGCAAAGGGATATTTGGAAGCCCATAGAGGGCTATGGTGAAAAAGGAATTTTCTTCCGTTCAAAACTGGAAAGAAGCTTTCTGAGAAACTGCTCTGTGTTCTGTGAATTCATCTCACAGAGTTACATCATTCCCTTCAAGAAGCCTTTCGCTAAGGCTGTTCTTGTGGAATTGGCAAAGTTATATTGTGAAGCCCATAGAGGGCTATGGTGAAAAAGGAAATATCTTCCGTTCAAAACTGGAAAGAAGCTTTCTGAGAAACTGCTCTGTGTTCTGTTAATTCATCTCACAGAGTTACATCTTTCCCTTCAAGAAGCCTTTCGCTAAGGCTCTTCTTGTGGAATTGGCAAAGGGATATTTGGAAGCCCATAGAGGGCTCTGGTGAAAAAGGAAATATCTTCCGTTCAAAACTGGAAAGAAGCTTTCGGAGAAACTGCTCTGTGTTCCGTGAATTCATCTCACAGAGTTACATCTTTCCCTTCAAGAAGCCTTTCGCTAAGGCTGTTCTTGTGAAATTAGCAAAGGGATATTTGGAAGCCCATAGAGGGCTATGGTGAAAAAGGAAATATCTTCCGTTCAAAACTGGATAGAAGCTTTCTGAGAAACTGCTCTGTGTTCTGTTAATTCATCTCACAGAGTTACATCTTTCCCTTCAAGAAGCCTTTCGCTAAGGCTGTTCTTGTGGAATTGTAAAAGGGATATTTGGAAGCCCATAGAGGGCTATGGTGAAAAAGGAAATATCTTCCGTTCAAAACTGGAAAGAAGTTTTCTGAGAAACTGTTCTGTGTTCTGTGAATTCATCTCACAGAGTTACATCTTTCCCTTTAAGAAGCCTTTCGCTAAGGCTGCTCTTGTGGAATTGGCAAAGTGATATTTGGAAGCCCATAGAGGGCTATGGTGAAAAAGGAAATATCTTCCTTTCAATACTGGAAAGAAGCTTTAAGAGAAACTGCTCTGTGTTCTGTTAATTCATCTCACAGAGTTACATCTTTCCCTTCAAGAAGCCTTTCGCTAAGGCTGTTCTTGTGGAATTGGCAAAGGGATATTTGGAAGCCCATAGAGGGCTATGGTGAAAAAGGAAATATCTTCCGTTCAAAACTGGAAAGAAGCTTTCTGAGAAACTGCTCTGTGTTCTGTGAATTCATCTCACAGAGTTACATCTTTCCCTTCAAGAAGCCTTTCGCTAAGGCTGTTGATGTGGAATTGGAAAAGTTATATTGTGAAGCCCATAGAGGGCTATGGTGAAAAAGGAAATATCTTCCGTTCAAAACTGGAAAGAAGCTTTCTGAGAAACTGCTCTGTGTTCTGTTAATTCATCTCACAGAGTTACATCTTTCCCTTCAAGAAGACTTTCGCTAAGGCGGTTTTGTCGAATTGGCAAAGGGATATTTCGAATCCAATAGAGGGCTATGGTAAAAAAGGAAATATCTTCCGTTCAAAACTGGAAAGAAGCTTTCTGAGAAACTGCTTTGTGTTCTGTGAATTCATCTCACAGAGTTACATCTTTCCCTTCAAGAAGCCTTTCGCTAAGGCTGTTCTTGTGGAATTGGCAAAAGGATATTTGGAAGATCATAGAGGGCTGTGGTGAAAAAGGAAATATCTTAAGTTCAAAACTGGAAAGAAGCTTTCTGAGAAACTGCTCTGTGTTCTGTTAATTCATCTCACAGAGTCACATCTTTCCCTTCAAAAAGCCTTTCGCTAAGGCTGTTCTTGTGTAATTGGAAAAGGGATATTTGGAAGCCCATAGAGGGCTATGGTGAAAAAGGAAATATCTTCCGTTCAAAACTGGAAAGAAGCTTTCTGAGAAACTGCTCTGTGTTCTGTTAATTCATCTCACAGAGTTACATCTTTCACTTCAACAAGTCTTTCGCTAAGGCTGTTCTTGTGGAATTGGCAAAGGGATATTTGAAAGCCCATAGAGGGCTCTGGTGAAACATTAAATATCTTTCATTCAAAACTCGAAAGAAGGTTTCTGAGAAACTGCTCTGTGTTCTGTTAATTCATCTCACAGAGTTACATCTTTCCCTTCAAGAAGCCTTTCGCTAAGGCTGTTCTTGTGGAATTGGAAAAGCTATATTTGGAAGCCCATAGTGGTCTATGGTGAAAAAGGAAGTATCTTTAGTTCAAAACTGAAAACAATATTTCTGAGAAACTGCTCTGTGTTCTGTTAATTCATCTCACAGAGTTACATCTTTCCCTTCAAGAAGCCTTTCGCTAAAGCTGTTCTTGTGGAATTTGAAAAGGGATGTTTGGAAGCCCATAGAGGGCTATGGCGAAAAAGGAAATATCTTCCGTTCAAAACTGGAAAGAAGCTTTCTGAGAAACTGCTCTGTGTTCTGTTAATTCATCTCACAGAGTTACATCTTTCCCTTCAAGAAGCCTTTCGCTAAGGCTGTTCTTGTGGAATTGGCAAAGGGATATTTGGAAGCCCATAGAGGGCTATGGTGAAAAAGGAAATATCTTCCGTTCAAAACTGGAAAGAAGCTTTCTGAGAAACTGTTCTGTGTTCTGTTAATACATCTCACAGAGTTACATCTTTCCCTTCAAGAAGCCTTTCGCTAAGGCTGTTCTTGTGGAATTGGCAAAGGGATATTTGGAAGCCCATAGAGGGCTCTGGTGAAAAAGGAAATATCTTCCGTTCAAAACTGGAAAGAATCTTTCTGAGAAACTGCTCTGTGTTCTGTGAATTCATCTCACAGAGTTACATCTTTCCCTTCAAGAAGCCTTTCGCTAAGGCTGTTCTTGTGGAATTGGAAAAGCGATATTTGAAGCCCATAGTGGTCTATGGTGAAAAAGGAAGTATCTTCCGTTCAAAACTGAAAACAAGATTTCTGAGAAACTGCTCTGTGTTCTGTTAATTCATCTCACAGAGTTACATCTTTCCCTTCAAGAAGCCTTTCGCTAACGCGGTTCTTGTGGAATTTGAAAAGGGATGTTTGGAAGCCCATAGAGGGCTATGGCGAAAAAGGGAATATCTTCCGTTCAAAACTGGAAAGAAGCTTTCTGAGAAACTGCTCTGTGTTCTGTGAATTCATCTCACAGAGTTACATCTTTCCCTTCAAGAAGCCTTTCGCTAAGGCTGTTCTTGTGGAATTGGAAAAGGGATATTTGGAAGCCCATAGAGGGCTATTGTGAAAATGGAAATATCTTCCGTTCAAAATTGGAAAGAAGCTTTCAGAGAAACTGCTCTGTGTTCTGTTAATACATCTCACAGAGTTACATCTTTCCCTTCAAGAAGCCTTTCGCTAAGGCTGTTCTGGTGCAATTGGCAAAGGGATATTTGGAAGCCCATAGAGGGCTATGGTGAAAAAGGAAATAAATATCTTCCGTTCAAAACTGGAAAGAAGCTTTCTGAGAAACTGCTCTGTGTTCTGTAAATTCATCTCACAGAGTTACATCTTTCCCTTCAAGAAGCCTTTCGCTAAGGCTGTTCTTGTGGAATTGGCAAAGGGATATTTGGAAGCCCCTAGTGGGCTATGGTGAAAAAGGAAATATCTTCCGTTCAAAACTGGAAAGAAGCTTTCTGAGAACCTGCTCTGTGTTCTGTTAATTCATCTCACAGAGTTACATCTTTCCCTTCAAGAAGACTTTCGCTAAGGCTGTTTTGTCGAATTGGCAAAGGGATATTTGGAAGCCCATAGAGGGCTATGGTGAAAAAGGAAATATCTTCCGTTCAAAACTTGAAAGAAGCTTTCTGAGAAACTGCTTTGTGTTCTGTGAATTCATCTCACAGAGTTACATCTTTCCCTTCAAGAAGCCTTTCGCTAAGGCTGTTCTTGTGGAATTGGCAAAGGGATATATGGAACCCCTAGAGTGCTATGGTGAAAAAGGAAATATCTTCCGTTCAAAACTGGAAAGAAGCTTTCTGAGAAACTGCTCTGTGTTCTGTGAATTCATCTCACAGAGTTACATCTTTCCCTTCAAGAAGCCTTTCGCTAAGGCTCTTCTTGTGGAATTGGGAAAGGGATATTTGGAAGCCCATAGAGGGCTATGGTGAAAAGGAAATATCTTCCGTTCAATACTGGAAAGAAGCTTTAAGACAAACTGCTCTGTGTTCTGTTAATTCATCTCACCGAGTTACATCTTTCCCTTCAAGAAGCCTTTCGCTAAGGCTGTTCTTGTGGAATTGGCAAAGGGATATTTGGAAGCCCATAGAGGGCTATGGTGAAAAAGGAAATATCTTCCGTTCAAAACTGGAAAGAAGCTTTAAGAGAAACTGCTCTGTGTTCTGTTAATTCATCTCACAGAGTTACATCTTTCCCTTCAAGAAGCCTTTCGCTAAGGCTATTCTTGTGGAATTGGCAAAGGGATATTTGGAAGCCCATAGAGGGCTATGGTGAAAAAGGAATTTTCTTCCGTTCAAAACTGGAAAGAAGCTTTCTGAGAAACTGCTCTGTGTTCTGTGAATTCATCTCACAGAGTTACATCATTCCCTTCAAGAAGCCTTTCGCTAAGGCTGTTCTTGTGGAATTGGCAAAGTTATATTGTGAAGCCCATAGAGGGCTATGGTGAAAAAGGAAATATCTTCCGTTCAAAACTGGAAAGAAGCTTTCTGAGAAACTGCTCTGTGTTCTGTTAATTCATCTCACAGAGTTACATCTTTCCCTTCAAGAAGCCTTTCGCTAAGGCTCTTCTTGTGGAATTGGCAAAGGGATATTTGGAAGCCCATAGAGGGCTCTGGTGAAAAAGGAAATATCTTCCGTTCAAAACTGGAAAGAAGCTTTCGGAGAAACTGCTCTGTGTTCCGTGAATTCATCTCACAGAGTTACATCTTTCCCTTCAAGAAGCCTTTCGCTAAGGCTGTTCTTGTGAAATTAGCAAAGGGATATTTGGAAGCCCATAGAGGGCTATGGTGAAAAAGGAAATATCTTCCGTTCAAAACTGGATAGAAGCTTTCTGAGAAACTGCTCTGTGTTCTGTTAATTCATCTCACAGAGTTACATCTTTCCCTTCAAGAAGCCTTTCGCTAAGGCTGTTCTTGTGGAATTGTAAAAGGGATATTTGGAAGCCCATAGAGGGCTATGGTGAAAAAGGAAATATCTTCCGTTCAAAACTGGAAAGAAGTTTTCTGAGAAACTGTTCTGTGTTCTGTGAATTCATGTCACAGAGTTACATCTTTCCCTTTAAGAAGCCTTTCGCTAAGGCTGCTCTTGTGGAATTGGCAAAGTGATATTTGGAAGCCCATAGAGGGCTATGGTGAAAAAGGAAATATCTTCCTTTCAATACTGGAAAGAAGCTTTAAGAGAAACTGCTCTGTGTTCTGTTAATTCATCTCACAGAGTTACATCTTTCCCTTCAAGAAGCCTTTCGCTAAGGCTGTTCTTGTGGAATTGGCAAAAGGATATTTGGAAGATCATAGAGGGCTGTGGTGAAAAAGGAAATATCTTAAGTTCAAAACTGGAAAGAAGCTTTCTGAGAAACTGCTCTGTGTTCTGTGAATTCATCTCACAGAGTCACATCTTTCCCTTCAAAAAGCCTTTCGCTAAGGCTGTTCTTGTGTAATTGGAAAAGGGATATTTGGAAGCCCATAGAGGGCTATGGTGAAAAAAGAAATATCTTCCGTTCAAAACTGGAAAGAAGCTTTCTGAGAAACTGCTCTGTGTTCTGTTAATTCATCTCACAGAGTTACATCTTTCACTTCAACAAGTCTTTCGCTAAGGCTGTTCTTGTGGAATTGGCAAAGGGATATTTGAAAGCCCATAGAGGGCTCTGGTGAAACATTAAATATCTTTCATTCAAAACTCGAAAGAAGGTTTCTGAGAAACTGCTCTGTGTTCTGTTAATTCATCTCACAGAGTTACATCTTTCCCTTCAAGAAGCCTTTCGCTAAGGCTGTTCTTGTGGAATTGGAAAAGCTATATTTGGAAGCCCATAGTGGTCTATGGTGAAAAAGGAAGTATCTTTAGTTCAAAACTGAAAACAATATTTCTGAGAAACTGCTCTGTGTTCTGTTAATTCATCTCACAGAGTTACATCTTTCCCTTCAAGAAGCCTTTCGCTAAAGCTGTTCTTGTGGAATTTGAAAAGGGATGTTTGGAAGCCCATAGAGGGCTATGGCGAAAAAGGAAATATCTTCCGTTCAAAACTGGAAAGAAGCTTTCTGAGAAACTGCTCTGTGTTCTGTTAATTCATCTCACAGAGTTACATCTTTCCCTTCAAGAAGCCTTTCGCTAAGGCTGTTCTTGTGGAATTGGCAAAGGGATATTTGGAAGCCCATAGAGGGCTATGGTGAAAAAGGAAATATCTTCCGTTCAAAACTGGAAAGAAGCTTTCTGAGAAACTGTTCTGTGTTCTGTTAATACATCTCACAGAGTTACATCTTTCCCTTCAAGAAGCCTTTCGCTAAGGCTGTTCTTGTGCAATTGGCAAAGGGATATTTGGAAGCCCATAGAGGGCTATGGTGAAAAGGAAATAAATATCTTCCGTTCAAAACTGGAAAGAAGCTTTCTGAGAAACTGCTCTGTGTTCTGTAAATTCATCTCACAGAGTTACATCTTTCCCTTCAAGAAGCCTTTCGCTAAGGCTTTTCTTGTGGAATTGGCAAAAGGATATTTGGAAGCCCATAGAGGGCTGTGGTGAAAAAGGAAATATCTTCCGTTCAAAACTGGAAAGAAGCTTTCTGAGAAACTGCTCTGTGTTCTGTTAATTCATCTCACAGACTTACATCTTTCCCTTCAAAAAACCTTTCGCTAAGGCTGTTCTTGTGTAATTGGAAAAGGCATATTTGGAAGCCCATAGAGGGCTATGGTGAAAAACGAAATATCTTCCGTTCAAAACTGCAAAGAAGCTTTCTGAGAAACTGCTCTGTGTTCTGTTAAATCATCTCACAGAGTTACATCTTTTCCTTCAAGAAGCCTTTCGCTAAGGCTGTTCTTGTGGAATTGGCGAAGGGATATTTGGAAACCCATAGAGGGCTATGGTGAAAAACGAAATATCTTCCGTTCAAAACTGCAAAGAAGCTTTCTGAGAAACTGCTCTGTGTTCTGTTAAATCATCTCACAGAGTTACATCTTTCCCTTCAAGAAGCCTTTCGCTAAGGCTGTTCTTGTGGAATTGGCAAAGGGATATTTGGAAGCCCATAGAGGGCTCTGGTGAAAAAGGAAATATCTTCCGTTCAAAACTGGAAAGAATCTTTCTGAGAAACTGCTCTGTGTTCTGTGAATTCATCTCACAGAGTTACATCTTTCCCTTCAAGAAGCCTTTCGCTAAGGCTGTTCTTGTGGAATTGGCAAAGGGATATTTGGAAGCCCATAGAGGGCTATTGTGAAAATGGAAATATCTTCCGTTCAAAACTGGAAAGAAGCTTTCTGAGAAACTGCTCTGTGTTCTGTTAATACATCTCACAGAGTTACATCTTTCCCTTCAAGAAGCCTTTCGCTAAGGCTGTTCTTGTGCAATTGGCAAAGGGATATTTGGAAGCCCATAGAGGGCTATGGTCAAAAAGGAAATAAATATCTTCCGTTCAAAACTGGAAAGAAGCTTTCTGAGAAACTGCTCTGTGTTCTGTAAATTCATCTCACAGAGTTACATCTTTCCCTTCAAGAAGCCTTTCGCTAAGGCTGTTCTTGTGGAATTGGCAAAGGGATATTTGGAAGCCCATAGAGGGCTATGGTGAAAAAGGAAATATCTTCCGTTCAAAACTGGAAAGAAGCTTTCTGAGAAACTGCTCTGTGTTCTGTGAATTCATCTCACAGAGTTACATCTTTCCCTTCAAGAAGCCTTTCGCTAAGGCTGTTGATGTGGAATTGGCAAAGTTATATTGTGAAGCCCATAGAGGGCTATGGTGAAAAAGGAAATAAATATCTTCCGTTCAAAACTGGAAAGAAGCTTTCTGAGAAACTGCTCTGTGTTCTGTAAATTCATCTCACAGAGTTACATCTTTCCCTTCAAGAAGCCTTTCGCTAAGGCTGTTCTTGTGGAATTGGCAAAGGGATATTTGGAAGCCCCTAGTGGGCTATGGTGAAAAAGGAAATATCTACCGTTCAAAACTGGAAAGAAGCTTTCTGAGAACCTGCTCTGTGTTCTGTTAATTCATCTCACAGAGTTACATCTTTCCCTTCAAGAAGACTTTCGCTAAGGCTGTTTTGTCGAATTGGCAAAGGGATATTTGGAAGCCCATAGAGGGCTATGGTGAAAAAGGAAATATCTACCGTTCAAAACTGGAAAGAAGCTTTCTGAGAAACTGCTTTGTGTTCTGTTAATTCATCTCACAGAGTTACATCTTTCCCTTCAAGAAGCCTTTCGCTAAGGCTGTTCTTGTGAAATTAGCAAAGGGATATTTGGAAGCCCATAGAGGGCTATGGCGAAAAAGGGAATATCTTCCGTTCAAAACTGGAAAGAAGCTTTCTGAGAAACTGCTCTGTGTTCTGTGAATTCATCTCACAGAGTTACATCATTCCCTTCAAGAAGCCTTTCGCTAAGGCTCTTCTTTTGGAATTGGGAAAGGGATATTTGGAAGCCCATAGAGGGCTATGGTGAAAAGGAAATATCTTCCGTTCAATACTGGAAAGAAGCTTTAAGACAAACTGCTCTGTGTTCTGTTAATTCATCTCACCGAGTTACATCTTTCCCTTCAAGAAGCCTTTCGCTAAGGCTGTTCTTGTGGAATTGGCAAAGGGATATTTGGAAGCCCATAGAGGGCTATGGTGAAAAAGGAAATATCTTCCGTTCAAAACTGGAAAGAAGCTTTAAGAGAAACTGCTCTGTGTTCTGTTAATTCATCTCACAGAGTTACATCTTTCCCTTCAAGAAGCCTTTCGCTAAGGCTATTCTTGTGGAATTGGCAAAGGGATATTTGGAAGCCCATAGAGGGCTATGGTGAAAAAGGAATTTTCTTCCGTTCAAAACTGGAAAGAAGCTTTCTGAGAAACTGCTCTGTGTTCTGTGAATTCATCTCACAGAGTTACATCATTCCCTTCAAGAAGCCTTTCGCTAAGGCTGTTCTTGTGGAATTGGCAAAGTTATATTGTGAAGCCCATAGAGGGCTATGGTGAAAAAGGAAATATCTTCCGTTCAAAACTGGAAAGAAGCTTTCTGAGAAACTGCTCTGTGTTCTGTTAATTCATCTCACAGAGTTACATCTTTCCCTTCAAGAAGCCTTTCGCTAAGGCTCTTCTTGTGGAATTGGCAAAGGGATATTTGGAAGCCCATAGAGGGCTCTGGTGAAAAAGGAAATATCTTCCGTTCAAAACTGGAAAGAAGCTTTCGGAGAAACTGCTCTGTGTTCCGTGAATTCATCTCACAGAGTTACATCTTTCCCTTCAAGAAGCCTTTCGCTAAGGCTGTTCTTGTGAAATTAGCAAAGGGATATTTGGAAGCCCATAGAGGGCTATGGTGAAAAAGGAAATATCTTCCGTTCAAAACTGGATAGAAGCTTTCTGAGAAACTGCTCTGTGTTCTGTTAATTCATCTCACAGAGTTACATCTTTCCCTTCAAGAAGCCTTTCGCTAAGGCTGTTCTTGTGGAATTGTAAAAGGGATATTTGGAAGCCCATAGAGGGCTATGGTGAAAAAGGAAATATCTTCCGTTCAAAACTGGAAAGAAGTTTTCTGAGAAACTGTTCTGTGTTCTGTGAATTCATCTCACAGAGTTACATCTTTCCCTTTAAGAAGCCTTTCGCTAAGGCTGCTCTTGTGGAATTGGCAAAGTGATATTTGGAAGCCCATAGAGGGCTATGGTGAAAAAGGAAATATCTTCCTTTCAATACTGGAAAGAAGCTTTAAGAGAAACTGCTCTGTGTTCTGTTAATTCATCTCACAGAGTTACATCTTTCCCTTCAAGAAGCCTTTCGCTAAGGCTGTTCTTGTGGAATTGGCAAAGGGATATTTGGAAGCCCATAGAGGGCTATGGTGAAAAAGGAAATATCTTCCGTTCAAAACTGGAAAGAAGCTTTCTGAGAAACTGCTCTGTGTTCTGTGAATTCATCTCACAGAGTTACATCTTTCCCTTCAAGAAGCCTTTCGCTAAGGCTGTTGATGTGGAATTGGAAAAGTTATATTGTGAAGCCCATAGAGGGCTATGGTGAAAAAGGAAATATCTTCCGTTCAAAACTGGAAAGAAGCTTTCTGAGAAACTGCTCTGTGTTCTGTTAATTCATCTCACAGAGTTACATCTTTCCCTTCAAGAAGACTTTCGCTAAGGCGGTTTTGTCGAATTGGCAAAGGGATATTTCGAATCCAATAGAGGGCTATGGTAAAAAAGGAAATATCTTCCGTTCAAAACTGGAAAGAAGCTTTCTGAGAAACTGCTTTGTGTTCTGTGAATTCATCTCACAGAGTTACATCTTTCCCTTCAAGAAGCCTTTCGCTAAGGCTGTTCTTGTGGAATTGGCAAAAGGATATTTGGAAGATCATAGAGGGCTGTGGTGAAAAAGGAAATATCTTAAGTTCAAAACTGGAAAGAAGCTTTCTGAGAAACTGCTCTGTGTTCTGTTAATTCATCTCACAGAGTCACATCTTTCCCTTCAAAAAGCCTTTCGCTAAGGCTGTTCTTGTGTAATTGGAAAAGGGATATTTGGAAGCCCATAGAGGGCTATGGTGAAAAAGGAAATATCTTCCGTTCAAAACTGGAAAGAAGCTTTCTGAGAAACTGCTCTGTGTTCTGTTAATTCATCTCACAGAGTTACATCTTTCACTTCAACAAGTCTTTCGCTAAGGCTGTTCTTGTGGAATTGGCAAAGGGATATTTGAAAGCCCATAGAGGGCTCTGGTGAAACATTAAATATCTTTCATTCAAAACTCGAAAGAAGGTTTCTGAGAAACTGCTCTGTGTTCTGTTAATTCATCTCACAGAGTTACATCTTTCCCTTCAAGAAGCCTTTCGCTAAGGCTGTTCTTGTGGAATTGGAAAAGCTATATTTGGAAGCCCATAGTGGTCTATGGTGAAAAAGGAAGTATCTTTAGTTCAAAACTGAAAACAATATTTCTGAGAAACTGCTCTGTGTTCTGTTAATTCATCTCACAGAGTTACATCTTTCCCTTCAAGAAGCCTTTCGCTAAAGCTGTTCTTGTGGAATTTGAAAAGGGATGTTTGGAAGCCCATAGAGGGCTATGGCGAAAAAGGAAATATCTTCCGTTCAAAACTGGAAAGAAGCTTTCTGAGAAACTGCTCTGTGTTCTGTTAATTCATCTCACAGAGTTACATCTTTCCCTTCAAGAAGCCTTTCGCTAAGGCTGTTCTTGTGGAATTGGCAAAGGGATATTTGGAAGCCCATAGAGGGCTATGGTGAAAAAGGAAATATCTTCCGTTCAAAACTGGAAAGAAGCTTTCTGAGAAACTGTTCTGTGTTCTGTTAATACATCTCACAGAGTTACATCTTTCCCTTCAAGAAGCCTTTCGCTAAGGCTGTTCTTGTGGAATTGGCAAAGGGATATTTGGAAGCCCATAGAGGGCTCTGGTGAAAAAGGAAATATCTTCCGTTCAAAACTGGAAAGAATCTTTCTGAGAAACTGCTCTGTGTTCTGTGAATTCATCTCACAGAGTTACATCTTTCCCTTCAAGAAGCCTTTCGCTAAGGCTGTTCTTGTGGAATTGGAAAAGCGATATTTGAAGCCCATAGTGGTCTATGGTGAAAAAGGAAGTATCTTCCGTTCAAAACTGAAAACAAGATTTCTGAGAAACTGCTCTGTGTTCTGTTAATTCATCTCACAGAGTTACATCTTTCCCTTCAAGAAGCCTTTCGCTAACGCGGTTCTTGTGGAATTTGAAAAGGGATGTTTGGAAGCCCATAGAGGGCTATGGCGAAAAAGGGAATATCTTCCGTTCAAAACTGGAAAGAAGCTTTCTGAGAAACTGCTCTGTGTTCTGTGAATTCATCTCACAGAGTTACATCTTTCCCTTCAAGAAGCCTTTCGCTAAGGCTGTTCTTGTGGAATTGGAAAAGGGATATTTGGAAGCCCATAGAGGGCTATTGTGAAAATGGAAATATCTTCCGTTCAAAATTGGAAAGAAGCTTTCAGAGAAACTGCTCTGTGTTCTGTTAATACATCTCACAGAGTTACATCTTTCCCTTCAAGAAGCCTTTCGCTAAGGCTGTTCTGGTGCAATTGGCAAAGGGATATTTGGAAGCCCATAGAGGGCTATGGTGAAAAAGGAAATAAATATCTTCCGTTCAAAACTGGAAAGAAGCTTTCTGAGAAACTGCTCTGTGTTCTGTAAATTCATCTCACAGAGTTACATCTTTCCCTTCAAGAAGCCTTTCGCTAAGGCTGTTCTTGTGGAATTGGCAAAGGGATATTTGGAAGCCCCTAGTGGGCTATGGTGAAAAAGGAAATATCTTCCGTTCAAAACTGGAAAGAAGCTTTCTGAGAACCTGCTCTGTGTTCTGTTAATTCATCTCACAGAGTTACATCTTTCCCTTCAAGAAGACTTTCGCTAAGGCTGTTTTGTCGAATTGGCAAAGGGATATTTGGAAGCCCATAGAGGGCTATGGTGAAAAAGGAAATATCTTCCGTTCAAAACTTGAAAGAAGCTTTCTGAGAAACTGCTTTGTGTTCTGTGAATTCATCTCACAGAGTTACATCTTTCCCTTCAAGAAGCCTTTCGCTAAGGCTGTTCTTGTGGAATTGGCAAAGGGATATATGGAACCCCTAGAGTGCTATGGTGAAAAAGGAAATATCTTCCGTTCAAAACTGGAAAGAAGCTTTCTGAGAAACTGCTCTGTGTTCTGTGAATTCATCTCACAGAGTTACATCTTTCCCTTCAAGAAGCCTTTCGCTAAGGCTCTTCTTGTGGAATTGGGAAAGGGATATTTGGAAGCCCATAGAGGGCTATGGTGAAAAGGAAATATCTTCCGTTCAATACTGGAAAGAAGCTTTAAGACAAACTGCTCTGTGTTCTGTTAATTCATCTCACCGAGTTACATCTTTCCCTTCAAGAAGCCTTTCGCTAAGGCTGTTCTTGTGGAATTGGCAAAGGGATATTTGGAAGCCCATAGAGGGCTATGGTGAAAAAGGAAATATCTTCCGTTCAAAACTGGAAAGAAGCTTTAAGAGAAACTGCTCTGTGTTCTGTTAATTCATCTCACAGAGTTACATCTTTCCCTTCAAGAAGCCTTTCGCTAAGGCTATTCTTGTGGAATTGGCAAAGGGATATTTGGAAGCCCATAGAGGGCTATGGTGAAAAAGGAATTTTCTTCCGTTCAAAACTGGAAAGAAGCTTTCTGAGAAACTGCTCTGTGTTCTGTGAATTCATCTCACAGAGTTACATCATTCCCTTCAAGAAGCCTTTCGCTAAGGCTGTTCTTGTGGAATTGGCAAAGTTATATTGTGAAGCCCATAGAGGGCTATGGTGAAAAAGGAAATATCTTCCGTTCAAAACTGGAAAGAAGCTTTCTGAGAAACTGCTCTGTGTTCTGTTAATTCATCTCACAGAGTTACATCTTTCCCTTCAAGAAGCCTTTCGCTAAGGCTCTTCTTGTGGAATTGGCAAAGGGATATTTGGAAGCCCATAGAGGGCTCTGGTGAAAAAGGAAATATCTTCCGTTCAAAACTGGAAAGAAGCTTTCGGAGAAACTGCTCTGTGTTCCGTGAATTCATCTCACAGAGTTACATCTTTCCCTTCAAGAAGCCTTTCGCTAAGGCTGTTCTTGTGAAATTAGCAAAGGGATATTTGGAAGCCCATAGAGGGCTATGGTGAAAAAGGAAATATCTTCCGTTCAAAACTGGATAGAAGCTTTCTGAGAAACTGCTCTGTGTTCTGTTAATTCATCTCACAGAGTTACATCTTTCCCTTCAAGAAGCCTTTCGCTAAGGCTGTTCTTGTGGAATTGTAAAAGGGATATTTGGAAGCCCATAGAGGGCTATGGTGAAAAAGGAAATATCTTCCGTTCAAAACTGGAAAGAAGTTTTCTGAGAAACTGTTCTGTGTTCTGTGAATTCATGTCACTGAGTTACATCTTTCCCTTTAAGAAGCCTTTCGCTAAGGCTGCTCTTGTGGAATTGGCAAAGTGATATTTGGAAGCCCATAGAGGGCTATGGTGAAAAAGGAAATATCTTCCTTTCAATACTGGAAAGAAGCTTTAAGAGAAACTGCTCTGTGTTCTGTTAATTCATCTCACAGAGTTACATCTTTCCCTTCAAGAAGCCTTTCGCTAAGGCTGTTCTTGTGGAATTGGCAAAAGGATATTTGGAAGATCATAGAGGGCTGTGGTGAAAAAGGAAATATCTTAAGTTCAAAACTGGAAAGAAGCTTTCTGAGAAACTGCTCTGTGTTCTGTGAATTCATCTCACAGAGTCACATCTTTCCCTTCAAAAAGCCTTTCGCTAAGGCTGTTCTTGTGTAATTGGAAAAGGGATATTTGGAAGCCCATAGAGGGCTATGGTGAAAAAAGAAATATCTTCCGTTCAAAACTGGAAAGAAGCTTTCTGAGAAACTGCTCTGTGTTCTGTTAATTCATCTCACAGAGTTACATCTTTCACTTCAACAAGTCTTTCGCTAAGGCTGTTCTTGTGGAATTGGCAAAGGGATATTTGAAAGCCCATAGAGGGCTCTGGTGAAACATTAAATATCTTTCATTCAAAACTCGAAAGAAGGTTTCTGAGAAACTGCTCTGTGTTCTGTTAATTCATCTCACAGAGTTACATCTTTCCCTTCAAGAAGCCTTTCGCTAAGGCTGTTCTTGTGGAATTGGAAAAGCTATATTTGGAAGCCCATAGTGGTCTATGGTGAAAAAGGAAGTATCTTTAGTTCAAAACTGAAAACAATATTTCTGAGAAACTGCTCTGTGTTCTGTTAATTCATCTCACAGAGTTACATCTTTCCCTTCAAGAAGCCTTTCGCTAAAGCTGTTCTTGTGGAATTTGAAAAGGGATGTTTGGAAGCCCATAGAGGGCTATGGCGAAAAAGGAAATATCTTCCGTTCAAAACTGGAAAGAAGCTTTCTGAGAAACTGCTCTGTGTTCTGTTAATTCATCTCACAGAGTTACATCTTTCCCTTCAAGAAGCCTTTCGCTAAGGCTGTTCTTGTGGAATTGGCAAAGGGATATTTGGAAGCCCATAGAGGGCTATGGTGAAAAAGGAAATATCTTCCGTTCAAAACTGGAAAGAAGCTTTCTGAGAAACTGTTCTGTGTTCTGTTAATACATCTCACAGAGTTACATCTTTCCCTTCAAGAAGCCTTTCGCTAAGGCTGTTCTTGTGCAATTGGCAAAGGGATATTTGGAAGCCCATAGAGGGCTATGGTGAAAAGGAAATAAATATCTTCCGTTCAAAACTGGAAAGAAGCTTTCTGAGAAACTGCTCTGTGTTCTGTAAATTCATCTCACAGAGTTACATCTTTCCCTTCAAGAAGCCTTTCGCTAAGGCTTTTCTTGTGGAATTGGCAAAAGGATATTTGGAAGCCCATAGAGGGCTGTGGTGAAAAAGGAAATATCTTCCGTTCAAAACTGGAAAGAAGCTTTCTGAGAAACTGCTCTGTGTTCTGTTAATTCATCTCACAGACTTACATCTTTCCCTTCAAAAAACCTTTCGCTAAGGCTGTTCTTGTGTAATTGGAAAAGGCATATTTGGAAGCCCATAGAGGGCTATGGTGAAAAACGAAATATCTTCCGTTCAAAACTGCAAAGAAGCTTTCTGAGAAACTGCTCTGTGTTCTGTTAAATCATCTCACAGAGTTACATCTTTTCCTTCAAGAAGCCTTTCGCTAAGGCTGTTCTTGTGGAATTGGCGAAGGGATATTTGGAAACCCATAGAGGGCTATGGTGAAAAACGAAATATCTTCCGTTCAAAACTGCAAAGAAGCTTTCTGAGAAACTGCTCTGTGTTCTGTTAAATCATCTCACAGAGTTACATCTTTCCCTTCAAGAAGCCTTTCGCTAAGGCTGTTCTTGTGGAATTGGCAAAGGGATATTTGGAAGCCCATAGAGGGCTCTGGTGAAAAAGGAAATATCTTCCGTTCAAAACTGGAAAGAATCTTTCTGAGAAACTGCTCTGTGTTCTGTGAATTCATCTCACAGAGTTACATCTTTCCCTTCAAGAAGCCTTTCGCTAAGGCTGTTCTTGTGGAATTGGAAAAGCGATATTTGAAGCCCATAGTGGTCTATGGTGAAAAAGGAAGTATCTTCCGTTCAAAACTGAAAACAAGATTTCTGAGAAACTGCTCTGTGTTCTGTTAATTCATCTCACAGAGTTACATCTTTCCCTTCAAGAAGCCTTTCGCTAACGCGGTTCTTGTGGAATTTGAAAAGGGATGTTTGGAAGCCCATAGAGGGCTATGGCGAAAAAGGGAATATCTTCCGTTCAAAACTGGAAAGAAGCTTTCTGAGAAACTGCTCTGTGTTCTGTGAATTCATCTCACAGAGTTACATCTTTCCCTTCAAGAAGCCTTTCGCTAAGGCTGTTCTTGTGGAATTGGAAAAGGGATATTTGGAAGCCCATAGAGGGCTATTGTGAAAATGGAAATATCTTCCGTTCAAAATTGGAAAGAAGCTTTCAGAGAAACTGCTCTGTGTTCTGTTAATACATCTCACAGAGTTACATCTTTCCCTTCAAGAAGCCTTTCGCTAAGGCTGTTCTGGTGCAATTGGCAAAGGGATATTTGGAAGCCCATAGAGGGCTATGGTGAAAAAGGAAATAAATATCTTCCGTTCAAAACTGGAAAGAAGCTTTCTGAGAAACTGCTCTGTGTTCTGTAAATTCATCTCACAGAGTTACATCTTTCCCTTCAAGAAGCCTTTCGCTAAGGCTGTTCTTGTGGAATTGGCAAAGGGATATTTGGAAGCCCCTAGTGGGCTATGGTGAAAAAGGAAATATCTTCCGTTCAAAACTGGAAAGAAGCTTTCTGAGAACCTGCTCTGTGTTCTGTTAATTCATCTCACAGAGTTACATCTTTCCCTTCAAGAAGACTTTCGCTAAGGCTGTTTTGTCGAATTGGCAAAGGGATATTTGGAAGCCCATAGAGGGCTATGGTGAAAAAGGAAATATCTTCCGTTCAAAACTTGAAAGAAGCTTTCTGAGAAACTGCTTTGTGTTCTGTGAATTCATCTCACAGAGTTACATCTTTCCCTTCAAGAAGCCTTTCGCTAAGGCTGTTCTTGTGGAATTGGCAAAGGGATATATGGAACCCCTAGAGTGCTATGGTGAAAAAGGAAATATCTTCCGTTCAAAACTGGAAAGAAGCTTTCTGAGAAACTGCTCTGTGTTCTGTGAATTCATCTCACAGAGTTACATCTTTCCCTTCAAGAAGCCTTTCGCTAAGGCTCTTCTTGTGGAATTGGGAAAGGGATATTTGGAAGCCCATAGAGGGCTATGGTGAAAAGGAAATATCTTCCGTTCAATACTGGAAAGAAACTTTAAGACAAACTGCTCTGTGTTCTGTTAATTCATCTCACCAAGTTACATCTTTCCCTTCAAGAAGCCTTTCGCTAAGGCTGTTCTTGTGGAATTGGCAAAGGGATATTTGGAAGCCCATAGAGGGCTATGGTGAAAAAGGAAATATCTTCCGTTCAAAACTGGAAAGAAGCTTTAAGAGAAACTGCTCTGTGTTCTGTTAATTCATCTCACAGAGTTACATCTTTCCCTTCAAGAAGCCTTTCGCTAAGGCTATTCTTGTGGAATTGGCAAAGGGATATTTGGAAGCCCATAGAGGGCTATGGTGAAAAAGGAATTTTCTTCCGTTCAAAACTGGAAAGAAGCTTTCTGAGAAACTGCTCTGTGTTCTGTGAATTCATCTCACAGAGTTACATCTTTCCCTTCAAGAAGCCTTTCGCTAAGGCTCTTCTTGTGGAATTGGCAAAGGGATATTTGGAAGCCCATAGAGGGCTCTGGTGAAAAAGGAAATATCTTCCGTTCAAAACTGGAAAGAAGCTTTCGGAGAAACTGCTCTGTGTTCTGTGAATTCATCTCACAGAGTTACATCTTTCCCTTCAAGAAGCCTTTCGCTAAGGCTGTTCTTGTGAAATTAGCAAAGGGATATTTGGAAGCCCATAGAGGGCTATGGTGAAAAAGGAAATATCTTCCGTTCAAAACTGGATAGAAGCTTTCTGAGAAACTGCTCTGTGTTCTGTTAATTCATCTCACAGAGTTACATCTTTCCCTTCAAGAAGCCTTTCGCTAAGGCTGTTCTTGTGGAATTGGCAAAGGGATATTTGGAAGCCCCTAGTGGGCTATGGTGAAAAAGGAAATATCTTCCGTTCAAAACTGGAAAGAAGCTTTCTGAGAACCTGCTCTGTGTTCTGTTAATTCATCTCACAGAGTTACATCTTTCCCTTCAAGAAGACTTTCGCTAAGGCTGTTTTGTCGAATTGGCAAAGGGATATTTGGAAGCCCATAGAGGGCTATGGTGAAAAAGGAAATATCTTCCGTTCAAAACTTGAAAGAAGCTTTCTGAGAAACTGCTTTGTGTTCTGTGAATTCATCTCACAGAGTTACATCTTTCCCTTCAAGAAGCCTTTCGCTAAGGCTGTTCTTGTGGAATTGGCAAAGGGATATTTGGAACCCCTAGAGTGCTATGGTGAAAAAGGAAATATCTTCCGTTCAAAACTTGAAAGAAGCTTTCTGAGAAACTGCTCTGTGTTCTGTGAATTCATCTCACAGAGTTACATCTTTCCCTTCAAGAAGCCTTTCGCTAAGGCTCTTCTTGTGGAATTGGGAAAGGGATATTTGGAAGCCCATAGAGGGCTATGGTGAAAAGGAAATATCTTCCGTTCAATACTGGAAAGAAGCTTTAAGACAAACTGCTCTGTGTTCTGTTAATTCATCTCACCGAGTTACATCTTTCCCTTCAAGAAGCCTTTCGCTAAGGCTGTTCTTGTGGAATTGGCAAAGGGATATTTGGAAGCCCTTAGAGGGCTATGGTGAAAAAGGAAATATCTTCCGTTCAAAACTGGAAAGAAGCTTTAAGAGAAACTGCTCTGTGTTCTGTTAATTCATCTCACAGAGTTACATCTTTCCCTTCAAGAAGCCTTTCGCTAAGGCTATTCTTGTGGAATTGGCAAAGGGATATTTGGAAGCCCATAGAGGGCTATGGTGAAAAAGGAATTTTCTTCCGTTCAAAACTGGAAAGAAGCTTTCTGAGAAACTGCTCTGTGTTCTGTGAATTCATCTCACAGAGTTACATCTTTCCCTTCAAGAAGCCTTTCGCTAAGGCTGTTCTTGTGGAATTGGCAAAGTTATATTGTGAAGCCCATAGAGGGCTATGGTGAAAAAGGAAATATCTTCCGTTCAAAACTGGAAAGAAGCTTTCTGAGAAACTGCTCTGTGTTCTGTTAATTCATCTCACAGAGTTACATCTTTCCCTTCAAGAAGCCTTTCGCTAAGGCTCTTCTTGTGGAATTGGCAAAGGGATATTTGGAAGCCCATAGAGGGCTCTGGTGAAAAAGGAAATATCTTCCGTTCAAAACTGGAAAGAAGCTTTCTGAGAAACTGCTCTGTGTTCTGTGAATTCATCTCACAGAGTTACATCTTTCCCTTCAAGAAGCCTTTCGCTAAGGCTGTTCTTGTGAAATTAGCAAAGGGATATTTGGAAGCCCATAGAGGGCTATGGTGAAAAAGGAAATATCTTCCGTTCAAAACTGGATAGAAGCTTTCTGAGAAACTGCTCTGTGTTCTGTTAATTCATCTCACAGAGTTACATCTTTCCCTTCAAGAAGCCTTTCGCTAAGGCTGTTCTTGTGGAATTGTAAAAGGGATATTTGGAAGCCCATAGAGGGCTATGGTGAAAAAGGAAATATCTTCCGTTCAAAACTGGAAAGAAGCTTTCTGAGAAACTGCTCTGTGTTCTGTTAATTCATCTCACAGAGTTACATCTTTACCATCAAGAAGACTTTCGCTAAGGCGGTTTTGTCTAATTGGCAAAGGGATATTTGGAAGCCCATAGAGGGCTATGGTAAAAAAGGAAATATCTTCCGTTCAAAACTGGAAAGAAGCTTTCTGAGAAACTGCTTTGTGTTCTGTGAATTCATCTCACAGAGTTACATCTTTCCCTTCAAGAAGCCTTTCGCTAAGGCTGTTCTTGTGGAATTGGCAAAGGGATATTTGGAAGCCCATAGAGGGCTATGGTGAAAAAGGAAATATCTTCCGTTCAAAACTGGAAAGAAGCTTTCTGAGAAACTGCTCTGTGTTCTGTGAATTCATCTCACAGAGTTACATCTTTCCCTTCAAGAAGCCTTTCGCTAAGGCTGTTTTGTGGAATTGGCAAAGGGATATTTGGAAGCCCATAGAGGGCTATGGTGAAAAAGAAAATATCTTCCGTTCAAAACTGGAAAGAAGCTTTCTGAGAAACTGCTCTGTGTTCTGTTAATTCATCTCACAGAGTTACATCTTTCACTTCAACAAGTCTTTCGCTAAGGCTGTTCTTGTGGAATTGGCAAAGGGATATTTGAAAGCCCATAGAGGGCTCTGGTGAAAAAGGAAATATCTTTCATTCAAAACTCGAAAGAAGGTTTCTGAGAAACTGCTCTGTGTTCTGTTAATTCATCTCACAGAGTTACATCTTTCCCTTCAAGAAGCCTTTCGCTAAGCTGTTCTTGTGGAATTGGCAAAAGGATATTTGGAAGCCCATAGAGGGCTGTGGTGAAAAAGGAAATATCTTAAGTTCAAAACTGGAAAGAAGCTTTCTGAGAAACTGCTCTGTGTTCTGTTAATTCATCTCACAGAGTTACATCTTTCCCTTCAAAAAGCCTTTCGCTAAGGCTGTTCTTGTGTAATTGGAAAAGGGATATTTGGAAGCCCATAGAGGGCTATGGTGAAAAAGGAAATATCTTCCGTTCAAAACTGGAAAGAAGCTTTCTGAGAAACTGCTCTGTGTTCTGTTAAATCATCTCACAGAGTTACATCTTTCCCTTCAGAAGCCTTTCGCTAAGGCTGTTCTTGTGGAATTGGCGAAGGGATATTTGGAAACCCATAGAGGGCTATGGTGAAAAAGGAAATATCTTCCGTTCAAAACTGGAAAGAAGCTTTCTGAGAAACTGCTCTGTGTTCTGTTAATTCATCTCACAGAGTTACATCTTTCCCTTCAAGAATACTTTCGCTAAGGCTGTTTTGTCGAATTGGCAAAGGGATATTTGGAAGCCCATAGAGGGCTATGGTGAAAAAGGAAATATCTTCCGTTCAAAACTGGAAAGAAGCTTTCTGAGAAACTGCTTTGTGTTCTGTGAATTCATCTCACAGAGTTACATCTTTCCCTTCAAGAAGCCTTTCGCTAAGGCTGTTCTTGTGGAATTGGCAAAGGGATATTTGGAACCCCTAGAGTGCTATGGTGAAAAAGGAAATATCTTCCGTTCAAAACTGGAAAGAAGCTTTCTGAGAAACTGCTCTGTGTTCTGTGAATTCATCTCACAGAGTTACAAATTTCCCTTCAAGAAGCCTTTCGCTAAGGCTCTTCTTGTGGAATTGGGAAAGGGATATTTGGAAGCCCATAGAGGGCTATGGTGAAAAAGGAAATATCTTCCGTTCAAAACTGGAAAGAAGTTTTCTGAGAAACTGCTCTGTGTTCTGTGAATTCATCTCACAGTGTTACATCTTTCCCTTCAAGAAGCCTTTCGCTAAGGCTGTTCTTGTGGAATTGGCAAAGGGATATTTGGAAGCCCATAGAGGGCTATGGTGAAAAGGAAATATCTTCCGTTCAATACTGGAAAGAAGCTTTAAGAGAAACTGCTCTGTGTTCTGTTAATTCATCTCACCGAGTTACATCTTTCCCTTCAAGAAGCCTTTCGCTAAGGCTGTTCTTGTGGAATTGGCAAAGGGATATTTGGAAGCCCATAGAGGGCTATGGTGAAAAAGGAAATATCTTCCGTTCAAAACTGGAAAGAAGCTTTAAGAGAAACTGCTCTGTGTTCTGTTAATTCATCTTACAGAGTTACATCTTTCCCTTCAAGAAGCCTTTCGCTAAGGCTGTTCTTGTGGAATTGGCAAAGGGATATTTGGAAGCCCATAGAGGGCTATGGTGAAAAAGGTAATATCTTCCGTTCAAAACTGGAAAGAAGCTTTCTGAGAAACTGCTCTGTGTTCTGTAAATTCATCTCACAGAGTTACATCTTTCCCTTCAAGAAGCCTTTCGCTAAGGCTTTTCTTGTGGAATTGGCAAAAGGATATTTGGAAGCCCATAGAGGGCTGTGGTGAAAAAGGAAATATCTTCCGTTCAAAACTGGAAAGAAGCTTTCTGAGAAACTGCTCTGTGTTCTGTTAATTCATCTCACAGACTTACATCTTTCCCTTCAAAAAACCTTTCGCTAAGGCTGTTCTTGTGTAATTGGAAAAGGGATATTTGGAAGCCCATAGAGGGCTATGGTGAAAAACGAAATATCTTCCGTTCAAAACTGCAAAGAAGCTTTCTGAGAAACTGCTCTGTGTTCTGTTAAATCATCTCACAGAGTTACATCTTTCCCTTCAAGAAGCCTTTCGCTAAGGCTGTTCTTGTGGAATTGGCGAAGGGATATTTGGAAACCCATAGAGGGCTATGGTGAAAAACGAAATATCTTCCGTTCAAAACTGCAAAGAAGCTTTCTGAGAAACTGCTCTGTGTTCTGTTAAATCATCTCACAGAGTTACATCTTCCCCTTCAAGAAGCCTTTCGCTAAGGCTGTTCTTGTGGAATTGGCAAAGGGATATTTGAAAGCCAATAGAGGGCTCTGGTGAAAAAGGAAATATCTTTCATTCAAAACTCGAAAGAATGTTTCTGAGAAACTGCTCTGTGTTCTGTTAATTCATCTCACAGAGTTACATCTTTCCCTTCAAGGAGCCTTTCGCTAAGGCTGTTCTTGTGGAATTGGAAAAGCGATATTTGGAAGCCCGTAGTGGTCTATGGTGAAAAAGGAAGTATCTTCCGTTCAAAACTGAAAACAAGATTTCTGAGAAACTGCTCTGTGTTCTGTTAATTCATCTCACTGAGTTACATCTTTCCCTTCAAGAAGCCTTTCGCTAACGCTGTTCTTGTGGAATTTGAAAAGGGATATTTGGAAGCCCATAGAGGGCTATGGTGAAAAAGGAAATATCTTCCGTTCAAAACTGGAAAGAAGCTTTCTGAGAAACTGCTCTGTGTTCTGTTAATTCATCTCACAGAGTTACATCTTTCACTTCAACAAGTCTTTCGCTAAGGCTGTTCTTGTGGAATTGGCAAAGGGATATTTGAAAGCCCATAGAGGGCTCTGGTGAAACAGGAAATATCTTTCATTCAAAACTCGAAAGAAGGTTTCTGAGAAACTGCTCTGTGTTCTGTTAATTCATCTCACAGAGTTACATCTTTCCCTTCAAGAAGCCTTTCGCTAAGGCTGTTCTTGTGGAATTGGAAAAGCGATATTTGGAAGCCCATAGTGTTCTATGGTGAAAAAGGAAGTATCTTCCGTTCAAAACTGAAAACAAGATTTCTGAGAAACTGCTCTGTGTTCTGTTAATTCATCTCACAGAGTTACATCTTTCCCTTCAAGAAGCCTTTCGCTAAAGCTGTTCTTGTGGAATTTGAAAAGGGATGTTTGGAAGCCCATAGAGGGCTATGGCGAAAAAGGAAATATCTTCCGTTCAAAACTGGAAAGAAGCTTTCTGAGAAACTGCTGTGTGTTCTGTTAATTCATCTCACAGAGTTACATCTTTCCCTTCAAGAAGCCTTTCGCTAAGGCTGTTCTTGTGGAATTGGCAAAGGGATATTTGGAAGCCCATAGAGGGCTATGGTGAAAAAGGAAATATCTTCCGTTCAAAACTGGAAAGAAGCTTTCTGAGAAACTGTTCTGTGTTCTGTTAATACAACTCACAGAGTTACATCTTTCCCTTCAAGAAGCCTTTCGCTAAGGCTGTTCTTGTGCAATTTGCAAAGGGATATTTGGAAGCCCATAGAGGGCTATGGTGAAAAAGGAAATAAATATCTTCCGTTCAAAACTGGAAAGAAGCTTTCTGGGAAACTGCTCTGTGTTCTGTAAATTCATCTCACAGAGTTACATCTTTCCCTTCAAGAAGCCTTTCGCTAAGGCTTTTCTTGTGGAATTGGCAAAAGGATATTTGGAAGCCCATAGAGGGCTGTGGTGAAAAAGGAAATATCTTCCGTTCAAAACTGGAAAGAAGCTTTCTGAGAAACTGCTCTGTGTTCTGTTAATTCATCTCACAGAGTTACATCTTTCCCTTCAAAAAGCCTTTCGCTAAGGCTGTTCTTGTGTAATTGGAAAAGGGATATTTGGAAGCCCATAGAGGGCTATGGTGAAAAACGAAATATCTTCCGTTCAAAACTGCAAAGAAGCTTTCTGAGAAACTGCTCTGTGTTCTGTTAAATCATCTCACAGAGTTACATCTTTCCCTTCAAGAAGCCTTTCGCTAAGGCTGTTCTTGTGGAATTGGCGAAGGGATATTTGGAAACCCATAGAGGGCTATGGTGAAAAACGAAATATCTTCCGTTCAAAACTGCAAAGAAGCTTTCTGAGAAACTGCTCTGTGTTCTGTTAAATCATCTCACAGAGTTACATCTTTCCCTTCAAGAAGCCTTTCGCTAAGGCTGTTCTTGCGGAATTGGCAAAGGGATATTTGGAAGCCCATAGAGGGCTCTGGTGAAAAAGGAAATATCTTCCGTTCAAAACTGGAAAGAATCTTTCTGAGAAACTGCTCTGTGTTCTGTGAATTCATCTCACAGAGTTACATCTTTCCCTTCAAGAAGCCTTTCGCTAAGGCTGTTCTTGTGGAATTGGAAAAGCGATATTTGGAAGCCCGTAGTGGTCTATGGTGAAAAAGGAAGTATCTTCCGTTCAAAACTGAAAACAAGATTTCTGAGAAACTGCTCTGTGTTCTGTTAATTCATCTCACAGAGTTACATCTTTCCCTTCAAGAAGCCTTTCGCTAACGCTGTTCTTGTGGAATTTGAAAAGGGATGTTTGGAAGCCCATAGAGGGCTATGGCGAAAAAGGGAATATCTTCCGTTCAAAACTGGAAAGAAGCTTTCTGAGAAACTGCTCTGTGTTCTGTGAATTCATCTCACAGAGTTACATCATTCCCTTCAAGAAGCCTTTCGCTAAGGCTCTTCTTTTGGAATTGGGAAAGGGATATTTGGAAGCCCATAGAGGGCTATGGTGAAAAGGAAATATCTTCCGTTCAATACTGGAAAGAAGCTTTAAGACAAACTGCTCTGTGTTCTGTTAATTCATCTCACCGAGTTACATCTTTCCCTTCAAGAAGCCTTTCGCTAAGGCTGTTCTTGTGGAATTGGCAAAGGGATATTTGGAAGCCCATAGAGGGCTATGGTGAAAAAGGAAATATCTTCCGTTCAAAACTGGAAAGAAGCTTTAAGAGAAACTGCTCTGTGTTCTGTTAATTCATCTCACAGAGTTACATCTTTCCCTTCAAGAAGCCTTTCGCTAAGGCTATTCTTGTGGAATTGGCAAAGGGATATTTGGAAGCCCATAGAGGGCTATGGTGAAAAAGGAATTTTCTTCCGTTCAAAACTGGAAAGAAGCTTTCTGAGAAACTGCTCTGTGTTCTGTGAATTCATCTCACAGTGTTACATCATTCCCTTCAAGAAGCCTTTCGCTAAGGCTGTTCTTGTGGAATTGGCAAAGTTATATTGTGAAGCCCATAGAGGGCTATGGTGAAAAAGGAAATATCTTCCGTTCAAAACTGGAAAGAAGCTTTCTGAGAAACTGCTCTGTGTTCTGTTAATTCATCTCACAGAGTTACATCTTTCCCTTCAAGAAGCCTTTCGCTAAGGCTCTTCTTGTGGAATTGGCAAAGGGATATTTGGAAGCCCATAGAGGGCTCTGGTGAAAAAGGAAATATCTTCCGTTCAAAACTGGAAAGAAGCTTTCGGAGAAACTGCTCTGTGTTCCGTGAATTCATCTCACAGAGTTACATCTTTCCCTTCAAGAAGCCTTTCGCTAAGGCTGTTCTTGTGAAATTAGCAAAGGGATATTTGGAAGCCCATAGAGGGCTATGGTGAAAAAGGAAATATCTTCCGTTCAAAACTGGAAAGAAGCTTTCTGAGAAACTGCTCTGTGTTCTGTTAATTCATCTCACAGAGTTACATCTTTCCCTTCAAGAAGCCTTTCGCTAAGGCTGTTCTTGTGGAATTGTAAAAGGGATATTTGGAAGCCCATAGAGGGCTATGGTGAAAAAGGAAATATCTTCCGTTCAAAACTGGAAAGAAGTTTTCTGAGAAACTGTTCTGTGTTCTGTGAATTCATCTCACAGAGTTACATCTTTCCCTTTAAGAAGCCTTTCGCTAAGGCTGCTCTTGTGGAATTGGCAAAGTGATATTTGGAAGCCCATAGAGGGCTATGGTGAAAAAGGAAATATCTTCCTTTCAATACTGGAAAGAAGCTTTAAGAGAAACTGCTCTGTGTTCTGTTAATTCATCTCACAGAGTTACATCTTTCCCTTCAAGAAGCCTTTCGCTAAGGCTGTTCTTGTGGAATTGGCAAAGGGATATTTGGAAGCCCATAGAGGGCTATGGTGAAAAAGGAAATATCTTCCGTTCAAAACTGGAAAGAAGCTTTCTGAGAAACTGCTTTGTGTTCTGTGAATTCATCTCACAGAGTTACATCTTTCCCTTCAAGAAGCCTTTCGCTAAGGCTGTTCTTGTGGAATTGGCAAAAGGATATTTGGAAGATCATAGAGGGCTGTGGTGAAAAAGGAAATATCTTAAGTTCAAAACTGGAAAGAAGCTTTCTGAGAAACTGCTCTGTGTTCTGTTAATTCATCTCACAGAGTCACATCTTTCCCTTCAAAAAGCCTTTCGCTAAGGCTGTTCTTGTGTAATTGGAAAAGGGATATTTGGAAGCCCATAGAGGGCTATGGTGAAAAAGGAAATATCTTCCGTTCAAAACTGGAAAGAAGCTTTCTGAGAAACTGCTCTGTGTTCTGTTAATTCATCTCACAGAGTTACATCTTTCACTTCAACAAGTCTTTCGCTAAGGCTGTTCTTGTGGAATTGGCAAAGGGATATTTGAAAGCCCATAGAGGGCTCTGGTGAAACATTAAATATCTTTCATTCAAAACTCGAAAGAAGGTTTCTGAGAAACTGCTCTGTGTTCTGTTAATTCATCTCACAGAGTTACATCTTTCCCTTCAAGAAGCCTTTCGCTAAGGCTGTTCTTGTGGAATTGGAAAAGCTATATTTGGAAGCCCATAGTGGTCTATGGTGAAAAAGGAAGTATCTTCCGTTCAAAACTGAAAACAATATTTCTGAGAAACTGCTCTGTGTTCTGTTAATTCATCTCACAGAGTTACATCTTTCCCTTCAAGAAGCCTTTCGCTAAAGCTGTTCTTGTGGAATTTGAAAAGGGATGTTTGGAAGCCCATAGAGGGCTATGGCGAAAAAGGAAATATCTTCCGTTCAAAACTGGAAAGAAGCTTTCTGAGAAACTGCTCTGTGTTCTGTTAATTCATCTCAGAGAGTTACATCTTTCCCTTCAAGAAGCCTTTCACTAAGGCTGTTCTTGTGCAATTGGCAAAGGGATATTTGGAAGCCCATAGAGGGCTATGGTGAAAAGGAAATAAATATCTTCCGTTCAAAACTGGAAAGAAGCTTTCTGAGAAACTGCTCTGTGTTCTGTAAATTCATCTCACAGAGTTACATCTTTCCCTTCAAGAAGCCTTTCGCTAAGGCTTTTCTTGTGGAATTGGCAAAAGGATATTTGGAAGCCCATAGAGGGCTGTGGTGAAAAAGGAAATATCTTCCGTTCAAAACTGGAAAGAAGCTTTCTGAGAAACTGCTCTGTGTTCTGTTAATTCATCTCACAGACTTACATCTTTCCCTTCAAAAAACCTTTCGCTAAGGCTGTTCTTGTGTAATTGGAAAAGGGATATTTGGAAGCCCATAGAGGTCTATGGTGAAAAACGAAATACCTTCCGTTCAAAACTGCAAAGAAGCTTTCTGAGAAACTGCTCCGTGTTCTGTTAAATCATCTCACAGAGTTACATCTTTCCCTTCAAGAAGCCTTTCGCTAAGGCTGTTCTTGTGGAATTGGCGAAGGGATATTTGGAAACCCATAGAGGGCTATGGTGAAAAACGAAATATCTTCCGTTCAAAACTGCAAAGAAGCTTTCTGAGAAACTGCTCTGTGTTCTGTTAAATCATCTCACAGAGTTACATCTTCCCCTTCAAGAAGCCTTTCGCTAAGGCTGTTCTTGTGGAATTGGCAAAGGGATATTTGGAAGCCCATAGAGGGCTCTGGTGAAAAAGGAAATATCTTCCGTTCAAAACTGGAAAGAATCTTTCTGAGAAACTGCTCTGTGTTCTGTGAATTCATCTCACAGAGTTACATCTTTCCCTTCAAGAAGCCTTTCGCTAAGGCTGTTCTTGTGGAATTGGAAAAGCGATATTTGAAGCCCATAGTGGTCTATGGTGAAAAAGGAAGTATCTTCCGTTCAAAACTGAAAACAAGATTTCTGAGAAACTGCTCTGTGTTCTGTTAATTCATCTCACAGAGTTACATCTTTCCCTTCAAGAAGCCTTTCGCTAACGCTGTTCTTGTGGAATTTGAAAAGGGATGTTTGGAAGCCCATAGAGGGCTATGGCGAAAAAGGGAATATCTTCCGTTCAAAACTGGAAAGAAGCTTTCTGAGAAACTGCTCTGTGTTCTGTGAATTCATCTCACAGAGTTACATCTTTCCCTTCAAGAAGCCTTTCGCTAAGGCTGTTCTTGTGGAATTGGAAAAGGGATATTTGGAAGCCCATAGAGGGCTATTGTGAAAATGGAAATATCTTCCGTTCAAAATTGGAAAGAAGCTTTCTGAGAAACTGCTCTGTGTTCTGTTAATACATCTCACAGAGTTACATCTTTCCCTTCAAGAAGCCTTTCGCTAAGGCTGTTCTGGTGCAATTGGCAAAGGGATATTTGGAAGCCCATAGAGGGCTATGGTGAAAAAGGAAATAAATATCTTCCGTTCAAAACTGGAAAGAAGCTTTCTGAGAAACTGCTCTGTGTTCTGTAAATTCATCTCACAGAGTTACATCTTTCCCTTCAAGAAGCCTTTCGCTAAGGCTGTTCTTGTGGAATTGGCAAAGGGATATTTGGAAGCCCTTAGTGGGCTATGGTGAAAAAGGAAATATCTTCCGTTCAAAACTGGAAAGAAGCTTTCTGAGAACCTGCTCTGTGTTCTGTTAATTCATCTCACAGAGTTACATCTTTCCCTTCAAGAAGACTTTCGCTAAGGCTGTTTTGTCGAATTGGCAAAGGGATATTTGGAAGCCCATAGAGGGCTATGGTGAAAAAGGAAATATCTTCCGTTCAAAACTTGAAAGAAGCTTTCTGAGAAACTGCTTTGTGTTCTGTGAATTCATCTCACAGAGTTACATCTTTCCCTTCAAGAAGCCTTTCGCTAAGGCTGTTCTTGTGGAATTGGCAAAGGGATATATGGAACCCCTAGAGTGCTATGGTGAAAAAGGAAATATCTTCCGTTCAAAACTGGAAAGAAGCTTTCTGAGAAACTGCTCTGTGTTCTGTGAATTCATCTCACAGAGTTACATCTTTCCCTTCAAGAAGCCTTTCGCTAAGGCTCTTCTTGTGGAATTGGGAAAGGGATATTTGGAAGCCCATAGAGGGCTATGGTGAAAAGGAAATATCTTCCGTTCAATACTGGAAAGAAGCTTTAAGACAAACTGCTCTGTGTTCTGTTAATTCATCTCACCGAGTTACATCTTTCCCTTCAAGAAGCCTTTCGCTAAGGCTGTTCTTGTGGAATTGTCAAAGGGATATTTGGAAGCCCATAGAGGGCTATGGTGAAAAAGGAAATATCTTCCGTTCAAAACTGGAAAGAAGCTTTAAGAGAAACTGCTCTGTGTTCTGTTAATTCATCTCACAGAGTTACATCTTTCCCTTCAAGAAGCCTTTCGCTAAGGCTATTCTTGTGGAATTGGCAAAGGGATATTTGGAAGCCCATAGAGGGCTATGGTGAAAAAGGAATTTTCTTCCGTTCAAAACTGGAAAGAAGCTTTCTGAGAAACTGCTCTGTGTTCTGTGAATTCATCTCACAGAGTTACATCTTTCCCTTCAAGAAGCCTTTCGCTAAGGCTCTTCTTGTGGAATTGGCAAAGGGATATTTGGAAGCCCATAGAGGGCTCTGGTGAAAAAGGAAATATCTTCCGTTCAAAACTGGAAAGAAGCTTTCGGAGAAACTGCTCTGTGTTCTGTGAATTCATCTCACAGAGTTACATCTTTCCCTTCAAGAAGCCTTTCGCTAAGGCTGTTCTTGTGAAATTAGCAAAGGGATATTTGGAAGCCCATAGAGGGCTATGGTGAAAAAGGAAATATCTTCCGTTCAAAACTGGATAGAAGCTTTCTGAGAAACTGCTCTGTGTTCTGTTAATTCATCTCACAGAGTTACATCTTTCCCTTCAAGAAGCCTTTCGCTAAGGCTGTTCTTGTGGAATTGGCAAAGGGATATTTGGAAGCCCCTAGTGGGCTATGGTGAAAAAGGAAATATCTTCCGTTCAAAACTGGAAAGAAGCTTTCTGAGAACCTGCTCTGTGTTCTGTTAATTCATCTCACAGAGTTACATCTTTCCCTTCAAGAAGACTTTCGCTAAGGCTGTTTTGTCGAATTGGCAAAGGGATATTTGGAAGCCCATAGAGGGCTATGGTGAAAAAGGAAATATCTTCCGTTCAAAACTTGAAAGAAGCTTTCTGAGAAACTGCTTTGTGTTCTGTGAATTCATCTCACAGAGTTACATCTTTCCCTTCAAGAAGCCTTTCGCTAAGGCTGTTCTTGTGGAATTGGCAAAGGGATATATGGAACCCCTAGAGTGCTATGGTGAAAAAGGAAATATCTTCCGTTCAAAACTGGAAAGAAGCTTTCTGAGAAACTGCTCTGTGTTCTGTGAATTCATCTCACAGAATTACATCTTTCCCTTCAAGAAGCCTTTCGCTAAGGCTCTTCTTGTGGAATTGGGAAAGGGATATTTGGAAGCCCATAGAGGGCTATGGTGAAAAGGAAATATCTTCCGTTCAATACTGGAAAGAAGCTTTAAGACAAACTGCTCTGTGTTCTGTTAATTCATCTCACCGAGTTACATCTTTCCCTTCAAGAAGCCTTTCGCTAAGGCTGTTCTTGTGGAATTGGCAAAGGGATATTTGGAAGCCCATAGAGGGCTATGGTGAAAAAGGAAATATCTTCCGTTCAAAACTGGAAAGAAGCTTTAAGAGAAACTGCTCTGTGTTCTGTTAATTCATCTCACAGAGTTACATCTTTCCCTTCAAGAAGCCTTTCGCTAAGGCTATTCTTGTGGAATTGGCAAAGGGATATTTGGAGGCCCATAGAGGGCTATGGTGAAAAAGGAATTTTCTTCCGTTCAAAACTGGAAAGAAGCTTTCTGAGAAACTGCTCTGTGTTCTGTGAATTCATCTCACAGAGTTACATCTTTCCCTTCAAGAAGCCTTTCGCTAAGGCTCTTCTTGTGGAATTGGCAAAGGGATATTTGGAAGCCCATAGAGGGCTCTGGTGAAAAAGGAAATATCTTCCGTTCAAAACTGGAAAGAAGCTTTCGGAGAAACTGCTCTGTGTTCTGTGAATTCATCTCACAGAGTTACATCTTTCCCTTCAAGAAGCCTTTCGCTAAGGCTGTTCTTGTGAAATTAGCAAAGGGATATTTGGAATCCCATAGAGGGCTATGGTGAAAAAGGAAATATCTTCCGTTCAAAACTGGATAGAAGCTTTCTGAGAAACTGCTCTGTGTTCTGTTAATTCATCTCACAGAGTTACATCTTTCCCTTCAAGAAGCCTTTCGCTAAGGCTGTTCTTGTGGAATTGTAAAAGGGATATTTGGAAGCCCATAGAGGGCTATGGTGAAAAAGGAAATATCTTCCGTTCAAAACTGGAAAGAAGTTTTCTGAGAAACTGTTCTGTGTTCTGTGAGTTCATCTCACAGAGTTACATCTTTCCCTTCAAGAAGCCTTTCGCTAAGGCTGCTCTTGTGGAATTGGCAAAGTGATATTTGGAAGCCCATAGAGGGCTATGGTGAAAAAGGAAATATCTTCCTTTCAATACTGGAAAGAAGCTTTAAGAGAAACTGCTCTGTGTTCTGTTAATTCATCTCACAGAGTTACATCTTTCCCTTCAAGAAGCCTTTCGCTAAGGCTGTTCTTGTGCAATTGGCAAAGGGATATTTGGAAGCCCATAGAGGGCTATGGTGAAAAGGAAATAAATATCTTCCGTTCAAAACTGGAAAGAAGCTTTCTGAGAAACTGCTCTGTGTTCTGTAAATTCATCTCACAGAGTTACATCTTTCCCTTCAAGAAGCCTTTCGCTAAGGCTTTTCTTGTGGAATTGGCAAAAGGATATTTGGAAGCCCATAGAGGGCTGTGGTGAAAAAGGAAATATCTTCCGTTCAAAACTGGAAAGAAGCTTTCTGAGAAACTGCTCTGTGTTCTGTTAATTCATCTCACAGACTTACATCTTTCCCTTCAAAAAACCTTTCGCTAAGGCTGTTCTTGTGTAATTGGAAAAGGGATATTTGGAAGCCCATAGAGGGCTATGGTGAAAAACGAAATATCTTCCGTTCAAAACTGCAAAGAAGCTTTCTGAGAAACTGCTCTGTGTTCTGTTAAATCATCTCACAGAGTTACATCTTTCCCTTCAAGAAGCCTTTCGCTAAGGCTGTTCTTGTGGAATTGGCGAAGGGATATTTGGAAACCCATAGAGGGCTATGGTGAAAAACGAAATATCTTCCGTTCAAAACTGCAAAGAAGCTTTCTGAGAAACTGCTCTGTGTTCTGTTAAATCATCTCACAGAGTTACATCTTCCCCTTCAAGAAGCCTTTCGCTAAGGCTGTTCTTGTGGAATTGGCAAAGGGATATTTGGAAGCCCATAGAGGGCTCTGGTGAAAAAGGAAATATCTTCCGTTCAAAACTGGAAAGAATCTTTCTGAGAAACTGCTCTGTGTTCTGTGAATTCATCTCACAGAGTTACATCTTTCCCTTCAAGAAGCCTTTCGCTAAGGCTGTTCTTGTGGAATTGGAAAAGCGATATTTGAAGCCCATAGTGGTCTATGGTGAAAAAGGAAGTATCTTCCGTTCAAAACTGAAAACAAGATTTCTGAGAAACTGCTCTGTGTTCTGTTAATTCATCTCACAGAGTTACATCTTTCCCTTCAAGAAGCCTTTCGCTAACGCTGTTCTTGTGGAATTTGAAAAGGGATGTTTGGAAGCCCATAGAGGGCTATGGCGAAAAAGGGAATATCTTCCGTTCAAAACTGGAAATAAGCTTTCTGAGAAACTGCTCTGTGTTCTGTGAATTCATCTCACAGAGTTACATCTTTCCCTTCAAGAAGCCTTTCGCTAAGGCTGTTCTTGTGGAATTGGAAAAGGGATATTTGGAAGCCCATAGAGGGCTATTGTGAAAATGGAAATATCTTCCGTTCAAAATTGGAAAGAAGCTTTCTGAGAAACTGCTCTGTGTTCTGTTAATACATCTCACAGAGTTACATCTTTCCCTTCAAGAAGCCTTTCGCTAAGGCTGTTCTGGTGCAATTGGCAAAGGGATATTTGGAAGCCCATAGAGGGCTATGGTGAAAAAGGAAATAAATATCTTCCGTTCAAAACTGGAAAGAAGCTTTCTGAGAAACTGCTCTGTGTTCTGTAAATTCATCTCACAGAGTTACATCTTTCCCTTCAAGAAGCCTTTCGCTAAGGCTGTTCTTGTGGAATTGGCAAAGGGATATTTGGAAGCCCTTAGTGGGCTATGGTGAAAAAGGAAATATCTTCCGTTCAAAACTGGAAAGAAGCTTTCTGAGAACCTGCTCTGTGTTCTGTTAATTCATCTCACAGAGTTACATCTTTCCCTTCAAGAAGACTTTCGCTAAGGCTGTTTTGTCGAATTGGCAAAGGGATATTTGGAAGCCCATAGAGGGCTATGGTGAAAAAGGAAATATCTTCCGTTCAAAACTTGAAAGAAGCTTTCTGAGAAACTGCTTTGTGTTCTGTGAATTCATCTCACAGAGTTACATCTTTCCCTTCAAGAAGCCTTTCGCTAAGGCTGTTCTTGTGGAATTGGCAAAGGGATATATGGAACCCCTAGAGTGCTATGGTGAAAAAGGAAATATCTTCCGTTCAAAACTGGAAAGAAGCTTTCTGAGAAACTGCTCTGTGTTCTGTGAATTCATCTCACAGAGTTACATCTTTCCCTTCAAGAAGCCTTTCGCTAAGGCTCTTCTTGTGGAATTGGAA